>NW_022995374.1:24639289-24985352 GCF_004354385.1 Drosophila innubila | reverse complement strand
CCTCACAGAACTCAAACAGTTGGGAATTTGAAATGTCTCCTCGAGATAATCAAAAGTATTACCATTGTATGGGCGGAGGGGACAATATGCTGAATACCGTGATTAAAGCACTGCGCAAGGATGCGTCCTTCACGGATCTCAACAAAGACGATGTGGCTCTCAATGAGAACGCGGACAGAATGTGCGGCGATAAGCTACTGTATAAGGCACAAGCCCATGGGACGCCATCTCCATCTCCATCTTGCAGCACAGATGTTGTCTACCATGCGCAGCAGCGCATGTCCAATCTTCTGAAGCGACAGGCACTTTGCTTGGATGAAAACTTTACAGCGAACTCAACGCTATATTATACTAATCCCATTGGCATAGCTCCTGGTGACATGGCGAGACACTCAGAAGGAGTGCAGGCTAGGAGGCAAAGCTCAAATGATGCTCCATCAAAGGTTGAAATCAGAAATAGCGAAATCAAGTATCTTAAAAAACCCATTTCTGGGCAGGTTAAAGACATGGTAGCTCAGTTGCAGGGTAAAATAGACTCCAACCTGCAATCGCCTCATGATATCCCTCTAAGCTCTGCTCTGCAGCATCCGAATGGAATGAGTCCACGCTTGAATAACAGCTTACACCAGCATAGTACTTCGGGTAATGAAAACACTGCACTTCCTTTACACAATCCTTCACTACTGTATGCAGCCCATGTAAGGAACAGTCACCAGTTTGGAGTAGCCGAGCGGCAAGTACCGAAAGATGCATATTTTCACGATCTCCCAAATCGATCGCGGAATCTTCAAAGAAGTCAACCAACTTATTCAGGAGATTTGGTAAATGCTCGGCTACTCAGAGGCTTAACAGGACAGCAAGTGCCTTATGGTCCCAGTGCTACGCATACTCTTCGTTTTCATCAATCGCATGATCATATACACGTACCGAGAGAATACATGAACCAATCTTCCAACTTGGCAAATGGCAATCAGTCTCCTCATTTGCATGCTAGTGCTCAGGTGCAAGGTGCACACTCTTTAAGACCGCATCCTCCCATGATCTTTCGCAATCAGATGCCTCCTGATGTTCTTAACAATGATGTTGATACAGATGTTGATGAAATCGCCGCTGTAGGATTATACAATAACGTGTCAAGCCTTGTTTGAAATGAATAAAACAAGGTTTAGGATAAAAACGTGGAGTCTTGGAAGCCACAAAAATTTGTAAATAGTTCTCAAAATGTATTTATCATAATTAAACAATGTTATGTTGTTGCGATATACTAGATATTTTCCAAATAATTAACTGGACGTTTAGGCGGATTGCAGCAAATATTAAGAAATTATATATAGGCCAATTCGCCATTTGGCGACATCAGTTTGGCACCATTTGACCATTTCGTCTGAAAAGATACGTGTGTACTTAGACATTAGGTAGTTTTGTAAATCTTAAACTATAAGTAACTATTTACGTATAGAATAATTAATTATTGAATTAAAATATATATTTTCTTTAAAAAATTTTAAATATAATAGTATTTAATGTATGTGTAAATATCAGAATGTCAAGTACATATTTATTTGATAACAGATCGTTTTGGTGTTTTGATAGACATGCGGCTTTCGACATTGTACAAATATAAATAAAAACATGGAAAAAATATAAATGGTTTCGAATCAAATGACAATGATGACAACTTTTGATATTCTTAACTTTAATATGCTTGCTGTTTGCTTGTTTCCTATAAATAACTCTCGATGTGTTCACTATTTAATTTAAAATTCCGAATTTTATAAATGATTCTGCAGAAAGTGTAGAGCCCTACAGCTTCCTATATATGCACTTACACTTATCGGCACTTAATAGTATCTTAGTTCTGAATAGTCAAATTACAATAGCCAATAATTTAGTCACTTTAATTGTAGCCTATTATAAACCTATTAACATTATTTTGCAATCTATTGAGGGTGTGTTTTTTTCTTGGCTTTAATCATGAAATGAGTGTCGATCACCCGGCTTTACTCTATTCAACTTAACAATATTGTTGTTGGTCTTCAGACAGCAGAGATGAGTTGCGCTCGCTTGGGACTTTGCAAATATCTTGGATCAGGTAATGTCTCAAAGGGGACTGTTGTCCGAGTCTTCGCGCTCTTGGATTGTTGTTATGCTTTGCTGCAAGGCATTCGGTGTGAGCCACTCTCTGCAATGATTAAGATTGCCTATTAATACGCAGGATATGGAATACATTCGAATGTAATCCACTTACTTTGGTAAGCATCTCTGTAAAAATGGCACACAGGAGCTGAAATGCGCGAGTCGATTCACCCAGCTGGGTATTTCTTGGCCGCAAAGTATCTAATAATTGGAATGATTTCAAATTAGATACATTTATGGCATATTTACAGAGTGACATGTGTGTTACCTGTGTTAATGAACCCGAAAAGTGGTTGCAATTATTGTTCATAAGATGATAACGATCTCCACGAAATTGATTGCCCAATTCCTCGACAATGCGACGCACTTCTTCATATGTAAAATCGGTACACCCAATTTGTATGCTCTGCCGGAATTGAAACTGTTCACCCAACTCATCGTGATCCCGTGGAGTTATTTCAAAGACGCCAGTAAAGGGAAACGGATGTCCGCCGTACGCGAACTCGGTTCCAAATGCTTCAACGCCGGAATGGAACACGCCAAGACCAATGGAAGTTGTGTACTCATTAATCCAATACTGCCAATCAGATTAAATCAAATCAATTAGCATTAATCAGCCAGTCCAACTGCACAACTCTTACTCACCATGTCGTAAACATTGAGAATAACTGGTTCCCTTGTCCCCATATTGGAAGGCAAGAGCTCCTCGTTTCCATCTTTTGGGACACTTAGGCAGCTCGGAAACGACAGGTTGCACGGCAGCCCGTTGGAGAACATTGATTAAATGCGTTGTTGGTTTCTGCTCTGTACTAAGCGAAAAATACATAAACCGCAAACATATTTTAAAAAAAAGTCAATAGATGACTATACACATATGTGGTTTTAAAGTTTTGTTTAATTTCCAACTCGGACTTGATCTTCAAGTGTTCACAGACACACACTCACTAATTTACAACGCAATGTACACATGTTTATGCACTTGTGTACTTGCATATGTGTTCATGTTACATACATATGTACATACACCATCATCTTTGTACATATACATACATACATATGTATTACAAATGTGTCATTCCAAACAACTTACACGAATATCTGATTTCTAATATCCCATAATCCAGTAAAAATTGACAATTTCAATTCTTTAAATATTCAGACATCCGCTTTTATAGTAGTATTTACTTCGGCGTCTGCTTTTAGTTTTATTGTACACAAATTTTTTTTGTTTATGGATTAGACTTGAGTTGTTCATGAGTGAGTGAACAAAAAAGAGTGGCTCTTTGAACTAAGTGAGTGAACATGTTCCTTTAAGCTTGTGCATTTTTGCTCAGCTGCTCACTTTTGTTTTATTGCTCAATTTGAATCAGTTGTTAAATTTAACGCTGCTTTAATTTCTGCGCTGATGTATTTTTTAAGCTTTCCCATTAAATAAGAATATTAAAAATATGTATTAATTATTGATAAGGGCTTATATAATTTGAAAAATAAAGTTTAATAAAAAAATCTCTAATAATTACTAATAATGTTTTTACTATTTTTTTATTTTAATAAATAACCATACGTTGTAACTAAGATAAAAATGTAATTTTGTTTTTTAAGCCTGATTATTTTTTTTTTTACTTAACTTTACGTATTATTTTGTTCATACTTCAAAATATTAGAGTAATTTTAAGAAAAGCTGTACTGTTCATGTAAAGGAACAGATCAATTATAACTGAGTAAACAAGTGAGCAAACTGAGTGGTTGACTCACTTCCAAAAAAAAAGAACAAGGGAGCATGTTCACCAAAGTGATCAAATGAGTATATAGCGAATGGTGAAAGTGAAGAAGCAGAGTAGCGCGCAAATAATTAATTGGAATATCATTTTATACATCATTTGTACAACAAAATCTCATCTAATCACATTTACAGCTTAATTACATTGCAGCTATCTTTTATCATTTAAGCTTAACTAGGGGGCAGTACTGTTGTAAATCAAATATATAAAGGCTGTTTCCAAATTTAATTCACTTGCATAATTGTACTTTATATGCTTGCGTGACCTTGTGCTGTTCAGCTCAGTTATTATTTTGTTTAAGTGATTCTCTAGCGTCAGTTAACCTTAACCCCCTTACCAAAATATAAGCACAACTTATGCGTAATTTAAAAATTTATTTTTTTTGTCAAAGGCTTTCTATTTCTATCCCCTCCTATTAAATTATATTTTTCCGTACACAAAAATATAAAGTCGATCAAAAATGAATTAAACACCAACACTTTAATTTTAGAAGCATTAATTCAAATAAATAATTATTTAATTGTTTCCCGCGGGTACAAAAATCAATGTCAATGTTAATAACATCATCGATTTTTTAAATTGTAAAAAACCAATATTTTTATCGATATTTTCTACCTTTATTCGGTGCCGATTCACATCACTAAATTTGGTGCATTGCAATTTTAGCAAATTTACGAAATGAGCGGCCGTCGAAAAAACAAAGCGTTTGAAGAACTCGGATTTGAATTGATCAGATTAAATAATAAAAAGCCTGCTGCTTATTGCAATATTTGCAACAAAAATTTATTAAACACAGCCGAGGCCCGGCTAAGAGCACATAGGTAAATATGTTATGTACATTTTATGAGCATCTATATTGTTTATTTACTCATTTTTAAGAAATGTATGCAAAATTGTTAACAACGATGATGCCAGCTTATCGAATCTTGATGCATGTAATGTATATGAAACATGTTTTCCAAATTACGAGGATGAAGAGGATGTTTTTGAATCAAAATGCGTTGATATCAGTGTGAGTTTAAGATTAATTTATTGAATCACAACCAGATGTAATATTGACTGTTTTATTATAGATGAAATATAACCCAATTACAATCTCTACACAAGCAAACTATGATCCTATCAATAATAAAGCTGAGTTGACAAGGCCAAAGATATCCGAGTCCACAAGAAGGAGCTCATTAACATCCTTATGTTCAAGCAGTGAACAGTTACCAACATCAGGGTCATGTAAGAGGAAGCGAGTAAATGCAATACAAAATTCCACCTCGAGCACTCACATTACTCAGACATTATCACAAAAAGAAGAAAATGATATAACCAAATCTTTGGCGCAGTTGTTCTTTGGATGTAACATTCCCCTGACTGTCGTAGATTCTTTATACTTCAAAAACTTTATTAACAAATTAAGACCTGCGTACGGAGCCAACATTCCTAAAAAGGAAGTTCTATCATCAACATTATTGGATAACACATATGAACAACTTTTAACTTCTGCAAAGGCTACAATGACTCCCGATTCCGTTTTGTTGATTGATGGTTGGAAAAATTTCTCGGACAATACCAAGACAGTCGTTTCAATATTACATAGCACTAATGGCGAAAAGGCATTTTTGGAACAGTGGGATCTAACGGCAGAAAGTGATACATATGAAAAACTAGCTGATATCGTATCGGAGTCTGTACATTTAGCAGAAAAAGTTTATTCAACCCATGTCTACGCAGTCGTGCTAGCTAATGCTAGCGCGGTGGAGAAAATGGAAAACATTACGAAACATTTAGTTTGGAACAGTAATTGTAGCAGCAGTGCAGGAAACTTGCTCGCTAACGATATTTTGAATAGAGAAATTAATCTCAAAGTCACATCTCTTCTAATGGAATTTAAACGAGCAGATTTCGAAAAAGAGATTATTGAAAAGGCCGGAGCCAGAATAAAATTACCATGCGAAGCTCGATGGTGTTCATATCGTGATGCGTACAAGTTTTTAATAGAGAATGAGCAGCTTTTGAAACAAATTGGAGTTGATAAGAACGTCAAATCAAATGTTGTTAAACTGCTTTATGATAATCAATTTTTAGATGATGTTAAGAGCAACTTACTTTTATTGGATCCAATTTGTAATTTAATTAAAAAATGCCAATCTAATAAGTGTTCAGCAGCGGAAGCAGTCGAAATATGGCTTGATCTTCAGTTGCCTAAAGAATTTTCAGAACAATTGAAGTCGAGACAGGAACTAGCTTTGAACAAATATGCTTTGACAGCTTTTCATTTGCATCCCTTTCTTAATAACTTGAAACTTACCGATGAACACAATAACATCATTTTTGAGTTCTTGTTTACAAGCCTTAATGGAGCTGGTCTTGAAGAGTGGGACAGTTTTAAAAAGAAATCGGGGTTTTTTAAAAGGCTTTATGAGAAGGAAATCAAAAGTCCGTTGGTTTTCTGGAGCTTGGCAGAGATGAAATACCCAAATCTGGCCAAAATAGCAATAAAACTTTTGCAAATACCAGCTTCTTCAGCTCAAATTTCACGCGTATTTTCAAACGCAGAAAATCGACCTGCATTTAAAACATCTAAGATTATGTCATATGTATACTATTCATTAAGAATTAAAGACGTTACCGAAGAGAAAGAGTTTGAAATAAATATATAATAAGGACAAAAGATGATGATGAAGAGGCTTTGACATGTAATAAAATATTTATAAGGAATCAGTTGTTGATACACAAAAATATTATGATTTACAATAAAGTGTGTAAATTCAAATGAAATTTTCTTTTTAACATATGTGACTTTCAATGTTATATTTTTCAATAGTTTACAATTATCACAAGCCGACACTTAATTGGAAAACAGTGCCAAATCTTTCTATTTTACTAAGTAAAGCAGCCGAATACCCCACAGTGACACATTGTAACAGCTGTTCTCGCTAAAAGTTTGTTTGAAAATGCATCTATCAACGTATGTACAAATGCTTATTAACCTGTAAGTAAATCATTACTGCGCATGTCACAGATTTTAATTCACAAACAACACGTGCTGACAAAAGCTCTTCCGTGGTCAGAAAGGAGAGCAATTCAAATTGCCGGCTCTCTCACTTGTTCGGTCGTTGTGGCGTCATTGTCGCTCTCTCGTAAGCAATCTTATAGGTGTCAGCGCCATCCGTACGCTCAGTCAATCTGGTACAGTGGTAACAGCAACCTCCGCTGTGCTTTTAGTTCTTGGTGAGCGACGCGGAAGGACGGTTAAGGTTGAGTCATCTCAAAGGCAACAAGAGAATGTGCAACCTCAAACAAGTAGCTCAGAGAAGGCTCTGAAAATAGTATAGATATAAAAAAAAGTGTGTTTTGGGTTGTGCATCCTTAATACGAGTACCTAACAAAGATAATTCAAAGTAAAAGTCAACATAAATAAAAAAAAATTTACATAATTTTATTTATTGTGTATTGCCGTTAAAATGTGTCTCGAAGTGAAAATGCATTAGTGTAACCAACGTCTATCACAGAAAAGTCCCTGTCAATACAAAATATATACATATATTTGTATATATATATGTGATAACATATTATCAAGTGATTCCGAAATGTGCGAATAAAAATGGAAAGCTCGCCATCCAGTTCCATTGAAAAACAAATTGATCACTTTTTGGAGCACTTCAAACGCAGTGCTTCCAAGGCCATCGATGCGGAGTGGGGCAGCGGCCCCGATATCAACAGTGGACAGTCCGGCAGTCCACAAAGGCAGCCGCCCTTGCAACGTTTGCTGCAAAGAACCAAAAGTCGGTCCAGTTGCCTAGACGTGTCGGAGCTATCGGGTAATGTACTCGCATTTCTGTGGATGAATTAATCAAGACCCCTCCTCATGTCCGGCACTCCTGCATTGTTTCATTGCCGTTTGCTTTTCCATAAACTCGTATATTGATTTTTCATACTCCTTTGGTGTCACGGTTAAACTCATTACGTGTGACATTCATGCAATGAATATGAGCATTTGAGTTTTGTGTGGAATCAAGGCTATGAAATGGGGAAGTATTTAACTTGAATTGATAAAAATATAATTTTTAAGGAAAACTCGACAGGTATAAGAAATGTGCGAGCCGATAGTCAAATTATAATTTTTTTATGTCTGTTGAATACTTTAGCATTGAGCTTGTCCAAGTTTCGATGCACAGTCTAATACTCGTAAAATGCTAAGCAATTTTTTTTAGAAAGCTTTCCAAAAGTTAATCTTTTAGTAAGGATTCTATATAGACATAGATTTGAAAGCAAAACAATACCTTGTATTAATACTTACATATGTATATGCCGGCTGTCAATGCATATAATGTAATGCATATGTCACTTTTCAATTAGCTGCACTTCATTGGCCGCACTTATGAAATACTTGTATGTATATGTACCCATCGGTATATCTGGCGTAAAGTGTTACCCCCATTGTAATTGACGTACACCAAGTGGGCTTCCATTCTATTTAGGGTAGACGATGCTTATTGCTAATCACCGGTACTGAAAATTGTCATTTGCTGCTGCTCCTTGCCCACGTTGGTTGCAACGATGTATGTGGCCTTGGTTTTAAATTATATGCACTGAAAACCAAAGAATAGTAGAATAGAGTTTCTATTCGATTCAATAGAAAGCGGCACTTCTTCTCTAGTCACAGCTCAAAACATTAATGCAACAACTGCACATTCTAGAAAAGTTCTGAGCGTTTCTAATTAAGAATAAATCTTAAATCTTACAAAAACTATTTTATTTTTTCCTTGGGTTTGCGAAATAGCGCATCCTTTAAGCATTCAACGTTTTTCAATTCAAGTAAACTTAATTGTTAAATTTATGGTTTCTTTAATAAGCTGTGATCTGACACCGATAGACTTTTATCTTTGGAGAGCGGTCAAGGACAAATGTTATGCAAACAATCCTGAATCAATTGATGTGTTAAAGAACCAGATTCGAGTTGCTATTGCTGACATACGTTCCAGAACAATTGAAAATATTCTCAAAAATTGGGTGAATCGAATGAGCTACTGCCAAGTCAGCCGTGGTGGTCATTTGATTGAAATTGTTTTTCATAAATAAATGACATGAACCAACCTTTCCAATAAATGTTCAACCATTGAAAATTCCAATTTTTAAATGGACCACGTTTCACTGCTTACTTACTATTTACATATGTATATAATTTTTAAAATTAAGTTTTGACAGTTAAGCTCTGTTGTTGATCTGTTAAAACATTTTGCCATTGAACTATTTATTGTTCGCGGTAAATAACAGTTCTGCAGTTTATAAAGTAGCTAAATTAATATATGGTATATTGCAGAGTTTTAGATGATATAAGGAAGATAAGTTTTTAGCGACGGATTTTAAAAGAAAGTTTTGCCAAATCCCTTTTTGCAGTAAACTCGGTTTCACTACAAGCGGCTTATGTCAACATTTAAACATGGTTTAAGTTATTTCATAATTTAAATCTGATATGTGAGTTGCACTTATAATAGAAAAACTAAAATATCCAAAATTGAAGATATATATTTGATGTAATGGAAAAGAAATGGCGACTTTTGCGAATCGCACTTAGCTTTATGGCTTCATGTTGTAAAAATAGCATTTGGCGCGAATATAAGAAGACTTGTGAGTTTTTAAAGTAAACAAACGCAAAGAAGAGCACGAACGCAAATTGAGCTAACAGTTTGATTGAAAAACTACGCAAAATGCCATTAAAAACTACAGAGCACAGAGAAAGAACAGAGCCAAACAACGAAAAATTTCCAAAATGGAAAATCTTAGCGAATTAAAGCAAAATAGAATAATTGAGCAAAAATAAAACAGTGAGCAGAAACGAGAAAATGAACCACTGAGCAGAAAAGAACAAGTAGAAAGGAACATGTTCACTTTCTCAGTGAGCAAATCTTTGTTGTTCATTTACTCACTGAGACAGTAAAATACCCGGTGCGTACATAGTAAAATAGATGTATTTAGCGATTTAAATAGCTGGTGCATATTTACGCTCATATATATAACAGTGCTATTCATAATCAAAATATAATTTATTTGTATATATATATTACTGAAATCAATTTATAATAATTGTGATCCAAGTTAGCTCAGCTGTGTATGTTTGATATTGCAATTGTTATTGTCGCGGTCCATTCAATTTGCGGATATTCGTTTACGAGAAGAAACAAAAATCTATTTAAAAAGATAATGTTTCGAAGCTATTGATTGTAATAATAATAATTTCCGCCCCTTTTAATGGGATAAGAAAATCGGACTGTTCTGACAATGTGTAAGTGAAACATACATATGTATGTATGTATGTTTTGGATACATCTGTGCGAGTGTGTGCGGGCGTTGTAATATCTCCTTCGCGTCGTCATTGCCAAACGGGATGCTAATTATCAGTACTTTAACAGCTGATCTGCTTCGCATAAATAAAATTCGCCAATTGTATAAGCTACTGCCATCAATGTTATTATTTTGTTATCGTAAAATAAGTTTTCTGTTTAATCTCATCTGTTAGATTCAAGGTTGATCCGAAGTATCAGCTTATAAAAATTGACATCGAGAAAAATTACGTACACATTTATGTATGTGGATACATTCACACATTATCCACTGTCGGCATAGCGCTGCGGGGTGTGCAATTACTTATGAAACAAACTACGCATATTCAAAACCACATACAGACTCTATACGTACATACATATATGTGTACATATTTTCGAACATTTATTGTTGTTTATTTTTGGTTGACCGACAATTTGCAAGCTTTAAACTTGATTGTCGGCGACTGAAATTATTGTTGTGTACAAATAAATAAAAAGAACATTTTCAATATATACATAGTTCTTTGATAATATCATATGATATGAATAAGGTGGCCTCATAATGGAAAATAGCGAATATTATGACTAAAGAGTAGACTCAAAATGTACCGCAATTTCTCGGAAATCACGTACACCTTTAAAAAGGTGACTGTGCTCTTAAATAATTGTATAAAAGATTTCTGCAGGCATTTTGTTTTTAAGTATTATTTTAAAGTACAATTTAACTTTAGATCTAGCTTTTATAAATACCTGATTGAAGTTCTTAACAGGTGCGGGTAGTAGTAAGCTGTGACTCACAGTATATACATAAAAGAGTATAGTCTGTAACCAAACCATAAGGTTGTTGGGCACAGGGTATGGCCCAGTCGACTCACACTGAACTACACTTTTGTTCATGTATATTAACAAATGATATGCGTAAGTGTCGAGTATTTTTACGCATATACAAATAAGCAAAACAAAATAAGTAAAAGTGTTAGTCGAAAGTTACCCACTGTGAAATTCTCTGTACTCGGGATTTAATTGATCATAAATGAGAGTAATACAAAAGATCGAAGATCAATATTTGTATTTTGATATTCGTATCAGTTGTTTTCAACAAATAATCTAAAGGACAAATAGAATAATTGCAGAAGCAAATACATATGAATAGAATCAATTCTAAAGTTTAAATGTTGAGATTCATGAACTTTCACTTGAAGTGTAAATGTAAAAATATACACTTATACATACATCGCTCCCTGAATACGCCAAGAATAAAACATTTGAAAAATTTGAATGCGAAGCATTTAATTGCACGAGTAATTGAAATAAGTGCAAGCTCTCGAAGGCAAAAGTAAAAGTTCACTAAACTCATATCATTTAGATGAGCATTTGCAAAAATAAAAAAATACACTTACCTATTACGTTACTACCTATTTATTAATTTTTTTTTCGAAATACTTTTACATGGATAAGTCTTAAAGTACAGATCTATACAATAATAAATTACCAATTCACTTTCAGTTAATACATCTTAGTTTGATTATACTGATCACCTAATCAAAGAATTTCATAATGATCTGGTAATTATCGCATAGGTTATTCAGTAAAGGTATTTATCAGATTGCAGATCAGGGAAAACTGCCGTGGCGCCATCTAGCGTGCGTCAAGATCATATGTGTGAGAGTAATATCTCAGAAAACACTCTTTTATCTATAATTTGTTACTGAATTCTCTGCTTATTAAACTTGAATGAAATCAAAGCATAAACTTAAAGAAATGTCGTATAGAATGTGTAGTTATAATGCTGTATGAGCATTATGACATCAACTTCGTTTGAGTCGCTGCAACGGTTCGGAACCAACTTAGCGGAACCAAAATCTCAGTATCTCAACTGCAGTTGACAGACGAGAGAACTTTTTCAGTTAACTTTCGTATCTGTTTGTCTATCTATCTGTGTATTCCGTGTATCTTTTGTGTGATCATTGAGTGAACAGCTGCTTACTTGCTGCTCCAATTGGGACTGCAGTCGCACAGAAGAAAGCTGAAGAAACGGTTGGCTTTTTCTTTTTCTGCATTGGTCTTAAATTAAATTGAATTCTAACGATCGGGCAATCGCCCCGATGCCAATTCTTCTCTCTTCTCATGATGGTTTTCTCTTACGCAAGCTCTCTCTCTCTCTCTCTCTCTCTATCTTTCCCTCTCTGTGTGGTTGTCAGAGCAGCTGACGATGATGACGATGCCAGCCAACGTTGGGTCTCACTACACAGAGTCTCGTCGAACACTACTATTCGAGTACGCTGCTTTTCAGTTACGCGATTCTATTTCTCATTTTTGTAGTTGTTGTCAGTGCGGAAAATACATTGGAGAAAAGTGCCGCATTAGTGTTATTACTCATTCCCGTGTACATCCGTATGCTGCTAAAGTTGACAGTCGTTCGGAGAACTCTACAGTCTGAGGTGTTTTTCGCATACAGATGCTTCCATATGGCACAAAGCGAAACCACATGTGATATATTTACATAGACCCGTAATCACTGCTGATACTACAAACTGTTTGCATACTTATGTACAAGTGATACATACATAAATAGCAATAACCGTATCCCGTACCCGTGCCAGGTACTATGGGAAACCAGCAAAGTCAGCTCGGTGGTATGTCAATGCGCCAGATATCTATTTGTAATTGTTTGTGATAAGAACGCCCATCTATATAGCCGATAAACTTACAATTGGCAAACACAACTGGAACACTGTTCTATTATATACCCTGAATCACACGCTATATGTTGGACGATTGTTGTTTCCCTTTTCCAACAATTCCAGTATTTGAAATGAGTTCACGACTTTACTTACAATAGTTGAAGTGTACTTTAGTGAGTGTGATATATTGTATTCGGGATTCAATACATCCATATAATCAAATAAGATAATGTATAGAAATTAAAACTTAACATCAACATTTTCATTGATAAAACTGGAAAACTGCCTAAAGGACTAGGATCTATGTAATTTATTTTCCCTATGCCATTAAAGTTAAGTTCAGTTTGAACATGGAAGTAACGGTTATGAACAGCAGAGAGCGTTGCAAAAGTGGAGACCTATTGATCTATCTTCGTTTAACAAGCAAAATAAGATATGTACATATATACGACACAACCAAATAGATATACGGTATCAGTTTGTAGTTTCAACCACGATGCTTTAATGATTGTTCAAAAGGTTGCATATTGTTGTTAAATTCTTGGTAATACTCTAGGTTCATTCATGTATCTGCTGAGATTGCAGATGTTAAACGAAACCTTGGCAGATGGTTACCAGTTACAAACAACTCTTTAGTTTACTATCAACTGAGTCCAAGACTCCAATTGATGAAAATACACCTGCTTATAACGCCTTACTCAATGAATGGGCATAGTAGAAGAGATAGAGAGAGGAAGAGAGGGAAAGAGAACTTCAAGTGGCTCGTCGACTTTAAATGGGTCAAAGCTAAAAACAAAACGCACCATCCATAACCACTTCGCAGATATGTGCATTCACACAAACATACTTACACACACACACACACACACACATTTATTGAAATGAATACAAACACGAGGGTGGGCTGAAAAGTCATCGATCTAAGTAAAAAGACCCAACACTTTTAAATTCGGTTTAAATTTTACTGCAGAGTGTAATCAACTGATGTTTTTTTTATGAAATTACTTAAGTGAAACGATTAAGTCAAAATTCCGTTTCTTATCTTACCATGACTAGATTGAATTTTGATTCTCCAACTTTAACAAAATTTACCGGAAAGAGTTCCACTCAAATAAAAACGTTGTCTGTGAAACACGTCTATTTTAAGGACCTTGAGCAATCTAATTATTTGAAAATCACAAAAAGGTTTTAGGACCGACAGACTAATTGAGTAGCTCTGAAAATAGATTGTTTTATTTTTATATAATTCTATTAAAAGCAAAGCTTTCTTCCTACTTTGGGCAATGACTTATCAGCCTACCCTCTCACGTGTTGAAAATATATACAATAAGTACTTATAGCAAGAGATTGCTCAAAAAGTGTGTGTGGATGCATCAAATATTCACAGTTCATTCGAAATACTTTTAGAAATAGTTTGTTGCATTTGAATTATGAGTTGAATGAGATGAATGAGATTGAATGAGATGCTAATGATTCGTTTGATTTTGCTTTTCGTTTCCGCCAACAGACAATGATGTGGAAACTGCGCTGGCCGAGTCCCAGGCTATTGTGATGAGCGCATCGCAGACACAGCAATCACAGCAATCTCAGCAATCACAACAATCACAGCAACGACAGCAGCAGTTGGTCAACCATCATATGATTGATTCCCAGATATCGGTTAGCAGTGGGACATCCATACAGACGGCGATCTTTCAATCGCTGAGCAACTCGCCGGCGCATACGAATCGCAGCACGGGATTCCTACAGCATACCACGTCCACGATCAGCAGCAACTCGACCACCTCGGTCAACTCACAGGGTGTCGCCTATGCCGCCGAAGCGTTGAGCTCACAAAGGGCTGCGGAGCAGATCAACTCGTTGCTAGAGCACATTAGTCCGGCCCAAGCGGCTGCTGCGATGAGCGGTGAGGGAGTGCTCAATATAGCCGATGTGGCGGATCTGTTGCATCCACAGCATGCGATCATCACCGGAGGTCGCTCTCAAGAGGGTTGTCCGCTGATCATTTTCCCGGATAACAATAATTTTAACTCCATCGAAGAAGCCGATTATCAGAAGCTCATCTTGTACCTCAGCTCAGTGCCATCGTAAGTGAAGCAGTCATTTTGCCACATATTGATGTTTATAATTATTTATATCATCTTTTTTTTAAGTCTACAAGATGCAGATCTCGGATTCCATTTGATTATCGATCGTCGCAAGGACAGATGGACATCGGTGAAGACGGCGTTACAGCGGATATCGGTGCGTTGTTGGGAAAACGATTGATGGACTCAAATTAATTCTTTAAAATTCCAGATTTACTTCCCAGGTATTATACATGTGGTCTATGTGCTGCGCCCCTCGGGTCTCTTTCAAAAAGCCATATCCGAAGTGAGCTCAAAGTTTTCCTCCAAGGATGAATATCGCTTTCGGCTTGTCGTCTGCTCAGCTCTCTCCGAACTGCATGAGTTTGTCGATGCGAGTCAGTTGACCCCCGACATGGGCGGCTCTCTGATCTATTCACATCATGAGTGGATTCAGCAGCGGATTGTAGGTATTTTCAGTTATGTCTTAATGTTCTCTCTAACAGCATCTACTTCCTGCAGTCGCTTGAGAAGTTTTCCAGCTTGACGCATCAAGTCTCTGCCGAGTTGGACGTATTTATTCAGGCCATACATGACACAGAGTTTCCCAATAACGTTGAGGCGACTAGAAAACTATTGGAAGATCAGGGCGTGGACTATGCGCGATTGAAGGTTAATTTACATTATAATTTATCATGGGCTTAATACTAATTGTTGATCATTTTCAGGATGAGATTCTTGCCGCTGCGAGACATGGCGAGACGCTCTTGAACAAGATCAAGTCAAACGAAGAGCTCAAGGAGTTTTCCGAACGCACTGGCAATGTCAGCGCCATTGAGAGGTACCTACACTACACGTACTATGTATTATACACTACACAACATAAGTTTGGTGTTTTTGAATTGCCCTGTTACCGTATTCTGCAGTATTTGGTTCGATATTTTAAACTTTCTTAACGCGTTTCTCTATTAACTTATCTAACTCCTCTTTTGATTAACTCTCGAAATCTATTTGCATTTGCTTTCGTTTCTTATAGCTCTGCACTGGTTATTGTCCAATAATAATTATGTATTACCATTTATACTTATATTGAAAATATTTTGAAAACATTCGTTTCATTTCGCTCATTCAAATTTGTGCTCTTTCATGTTCTTAGATCACAATCACATTTCTTTCATTATTTTCTTGGTAAAGTAGATGTCGATTTTTAACGAAATTACTAACAAAACTTATGTAATTTTTATTAATAATAGATAAACTAAAGATCTGTTAATTCACACTTGAACTGGGGCATTGTTCTTTAAATACTCTTGACAGATGAACTAAATTAAGAATTTACATCAATATAACAGGATAAAACATGAATATACATCAATTAATTCTAGACCGAGTCTACCGTGTGGATATGAAATAAGTGTGTTATTTTTTTTTATTGGAATGTGGGTAAAGGGTATCCCGTCGTCTAGCAACGTTGACAAAAATAGCTATAATAATTTTTTTTTTGTTATTTTGCTATAACCTTTTTATCATCTCTATTGAATTATATAGAGTATGCAAATTGTATATATTTGTAGAATTAATATTTTTAAGTAAACTATCTATCTGAATTACCAAAATCCGTCCTCAGTGTAAATTTGATAGCAGATAAGTTACAATATTATGTGCCAAAATATGCTGAGCAAATAAAAAAATGACAATAACTTAATTTAGCGTAAAGATTGGTTAGAAATTAAAATCAATATTCAAAGAAAATGTATTATAAGTAATAGCATTTGAAATGATTTAGTCTACATGTTGCATGCCAAATAAAAAATAATTGCTGTCGCTTTGTAAGTTTCGTTTAATTATAGAGAATGCATGTAAATATTTGTTAATAAGTCGGTAACAATCGATTCAAGTTTATTTGTCGATTTTTTTATTGCCAAAAATTCATAAACATCCACTGGGTCTTTGATATGATCACATCCATTCAATTAAGCACAAGCACATTTAACAGTCACAGTCACACAAATAGATACATTTTATTAATGAGATGGGATTAGCTTTAAATCTCATCGGAATTTCACTCATCGCACTCATTAAGCTGTTGTCGTCTCTTGTCTTTTATCTTCCCTGTCGCGCTCTCTCTTTTGTCATACATTCGCGATGTTCCCAAAATATTTTCAATTCAAAATAATAAATCAAAACGAATCGAATTAAATGTTGATGTGCAGATCCAGTGCAGGGCAGCCAATACATCGCCAACAAATTATTTATCACCAACAATATAAGATTAAGCAACCCCAACATTATGATGATTGTCGCGATTACCGTAGACTGCTCGTCCAGCTGGAGGAAACGGAGCGTCGCTTCGACGAGTTCTGGCGGACACATCGCAATCGCCTGGAGCAGTGTCTCCGATTGCGCATGTTCGAGCAGGACTTTCGGGAGCTACAGGTGAGTCAATCAATGTAAAGGATTGTACCTAATCAAACTAATTGTTGGCATTCCCTTTCAGAACATCTTCGATGGACATCTGAAGACGGTGGCCGAAATGACAGAGATCGGTGAGAGCGTCGATCGTGTCTCCACACTCATTCAGGAGACAGAACAATTTCGTGCCCTCATCAAATTGGACGTGGAACACGCCGAGGAGGTTATACAAACTGGTCAGCAACTGGTTGGCTCCCGCGGGGTCTATCCCTGGGAAATTGTTCAGCCCAAGTGCGATGAACTGCAGCGTGTCTGTGACATCATCAGCATGCGCCTGACAAAGCGCTTAGAGATCCTGGCGAAAAACAGCGAACTTATGGAGAGAGTTGAAAAGGTAAACCATCGTTGATCACTGTTATTTCGATTTCCACTCATCTTTTCCTTTTTTCTTTCTAGGCTAATCAATGGTGTGCCAATGGCGTGGAGCTTTTGGCCTCTCAGAGGATTGAGAAGTGTTCAGTTTCAGCTGATTTGGCTGAACAGAGTCTGCACGAAATTCAGGCGTTTATTGCATCTGCATCTGATTTCAAACTATCTAGTCCAAGTGAATTCAAGAAGATCTTCCTGGAAAGCACCACACCTGAAACCAAAGCTCTTGTATCTCAGGTGAGTTTCTGATAGATCCCTTTATTATATCAGGAGTGTTTGCTATAGTTGCGTCCATCTCTATCACCTTCCATCTATATGTTTTTATGTCAACTATTAATTATAACACGATTTATTTTAAAGATGATTAAAACACGTAGGGAGGTCATTAGTTGTCAGAACTTGATTTTAAGACAGATAGTTAAAACCAATTATAAAAAAAAAATGTTTGTAAGTGAATATTATTGTGACGACATTGGTGAAATAACGTATTGTTATCAAAAAATATATTCATAAACTTAATGGCCACATTCACCAGAATGATTTCCTCCCTGATAATTTTTATGAGTGCTCTGCTCCAATTTGTCAATGGTCGCGTTTATCAGTCACGTTTGCTCCCTGATCATTTTTGTGATACCTCTGATACTTCTGGTGAACGGAACTGATAGCGTATCATGATACCTGAGCATGTATCGAAATAATAAAATGTGTTCTAGAAATCTGTGCAGTTTTAAAAGGGAATCGCATTTGAAATCAAACGCTTAAATGTCGGTGGCCTTTAATTGTCAGAGATTTAATTTTTCGAGCATACTCGTATTTTCGAAGTCAAAAAAATCGGCTGCCTTAAATTTACTTCCTGTTTCAACAAAAGTACATATTATATTATTATTATTTTATATTTTATTGAATTAAAAAAAAATTTATTCAATTCAATAGATATTACATTTTGTCAAATCTCAACATTTTTTTAGACATTTCAAAGCAATGGTTACTTGTTTTCAGAAAACCAACAAATGCTTTTAGGTTGGTTTTGGGCTGTTAGAGACTTGAAAACGCACCTGAATATAATTGTAATGTGATGTGATTTTGCTACACAGCTGCTTATATCTGCTGAAAGCATGATGATGCTGTTGCTGATCCAGAATTTATGCCCTTTATTAGGTCTGGCATTTTTCTTTCTACCTGTTGCTCATATTTCGCTTTTGACAACATTTATAGACACTTGTAGTTATTAAGTACATGACATAAATGAGAACAATGTGATAAAATATTTTAATCGAACGAACGATAATGGGACTTAGACCAACGAAGGAACTATCAAGAACTTAGCTCGATATCACACTGTGCAGATTTAAGTTGTTGTTATTAAGTATAAAATGGAATTTTTGTTTTGTCATATTGAATGAAGAATTTTCATTTATTTTTATAATAACTGGTAACTGGCTATAAAACTTGAAATTGAGCTGATTTTAATGAAAATCCAATAGATTTAAATACTCAGAACAAATATCGAAGTCTATTTTAGAAAATAACGAAAGTCATAGACAATGTTCAACTAGATTTCACTACAGGCAGATGAGATAAAATGCATTAGCTAAGCCAAGCAACGGCTATTGACCCGTTGAGAGAAGAAGAGGCTTTTGTATGTTTGTCTAATTTTGCCACAGTCGTCGATTGACCAGATGGAAGAAATGGCGCTAGGAGTTGTTTAGCTTCGCAATGTGCAATTGTGATATAACTCAAAGACTGGTTCTTTCAAGATTGTCTTCAACTAGTTGCCACTTCAGTTTAGCCATGTACGAGTACAGTTAGATAACAGCGCTAGGAACGAAAGTGGGGCATTCTTTAATTTAATTGCAAGTATATTGTGCATTAAATGCTTTTAAAATTCTATCAATCAACCGGTTAATGTCGTCCGTGGGTTCAGTTCCTTATTATGAAGATAACATGAAGTTGTATTTGATATGGGGGATTGAAATAGACATCCATAACCTATTATTCAGGGACTGAAAAGATTATACCTTTTATAAAAATAAATTAGAAAACAAAAAAGCTTGTTGATTTTAAGAAAATTAAGAAATACCCGTATTTTCTTAATCCGATTTCAAGTTTATTTTAATTATCACTAAACATAAACCTTTTTGAAATAAATCATATTTATAACTATTATTTATCAAATCTTATTTTTTTTATATTTTTAATTTTTATAATAAATGTTGGTCTTGTTTTCCCTTTTTTTATATTTTTATTTTAAATCTTTAAATATATATTTGCGTTGGGCTTCAAGACAGGATTTGAGATAAATTTTCGCGTTTAGTTGTCTTTTTTAAACATGTTCGATCGTTATAACTCATGCAACTCCAACATCATCGCCTGCATCAAACTAGACATGTTTGAAGGTTAGGTATGAGTTCGTGTATAAGATGGATCATTAGAATTATTAGCCTTACAAACGCTTGACCGCCAAACAAATGTTTGATTAGAAGTATTAATGCTTTATTTAACAAATAAGGCACAAACTTTAAGTTCGGCTTTTATTTAATTGAAATCTTTGCACTGATTTAGATGTGTTTGATTTTGAATTTTGACCCGAGTACGAATATAAGATGAGATTAAACCAAAAATTTTTAATAAACATTATTTAAATTCAGACTTGGATGTCGAAAGAATATGTGACTAGAAATTTTTAAGCTTAACTTGAAGAAATTCATGTCGAATTTTAGGTTGTCCTCAATATGGTTTGAATGAAATCTTAGCATACGCTCAAGAGCCAAGCAACTCTTCAGAATGACCCATTTTCTTAGCCGTATTGCAATTCCAGTTTTTTGGTTCGGTATTTATTCAATTTAAGCAATAAGTAAAAAGTTGTTGTCGGTATCGAAATGGGTCAACCAGACCAGTTTTTTCGTTAAGACCCCCACTGCGGCACAAGTATTCTTTTAGCATTTACATTTTTCTGGATGTCTTCAGTATGTATAGTATAGCATATATTTGTATGTATGCATGTATGTAATTGTCCCCGATGATTCTGACACAATTCAGCCTTGCTCGCTGGACCGATCGACCGCTTTCATTCCAGTCTTTGGCCGTTTGACTAGTTGCCGAACTGGATATCCTTGCGATTGCGTTAACCAGTTGATGATTTAAAAATTCTTTGATAGTTTGATAACCATCATCTTATGTGTCTGTTGCTCAAGAGTTGCATCATGGAATAATTACCTAGCCTACTTTCCCTTACTCAGAGACCGATGATAGACTCAAAAGTAAACCAGACTTTTTAAGCTATTACAAGTTTAAAGTTTAATTGGACTATACTAGTAGTATTAAATAAGAGACATGTTCTGATGATCTATGATCCATGATCTTCGGGGGGAAAACCCGCCACGGAAAGACTATACACATCTGAATACAGCAATTATTGCTGCTCATCCTCTGCCTTGAGCAAATACGTTGTCTATTGCTATCAAAAGCGGAAAATCCATTCAAGATGCAGACACAAGCATGCTTGTATGTTCAAGTATGAACATGTATGCAGGCATCAAATCCCCGTTTCGAGTTCGTTCACAGCGTAGGCGACGCGTCGTCTCCTGCAAAGGTCAACGGAAGTTCAAGTAAGCTAACTGGTCGTGCATCTTGACAAGTGCCCATTTGAGTATGATTCCAAAGACACTGCCAGAGTTGCCTGCATTCCTAAATATTAAAGAAAAAGTAATTAGATAAATTAAAAAATTTTTATATTCATTATTTTTTTTTTAGTTTTATTTTTAGAATGTGGGATAATAACACTAAATACATTGTTTTTAAATTCTTTGTGAAGTTAGGAATCTTTTTATTTAAAGGTGAAACCATATGGAAAATGTTGAAATTTTTTTCTGTAAAGCTTATCCAAAGATTTATTCAAAACCTTGGGATAAGCGCTTTCTGAAATTCGTCCAAGTACCGAACCGAAATCTTACTCTACACTTTTCGAGGGTTAATAAGTTGTATATAGATGAGTTTTTTTTTTATGAATTTTCATTACAAACTTAAAGTTAAGCTATTGTTTATTTCAGAATTAAGATGTATTTGACAACCCTAAAAAACAACATAAAAAAATTTATGATAACTCTGGCCAAATAAATAACATTTTTAATGGGTTACAAAATACTTGTGTTTGGTTAGCTCATCGTCGGATCGTCGACTGCATTTTATTATGCATTTGATAGAGTTGCACGTGTTGCGTGAAGTTTCGCAGAAACCCACATAACTGGTCAGTGCCTGCCACATCGATGCCTGCCGCCTGTTTCAAGCTGAAGATGCGCCTTTATTTTGTTGACAATAAGCCCGATACGACGCTTTTCCTCGCCTCATTGCCGACCCCGACGAAAGCAAAAGTGAAAGCGGCAATTGTGTTGCCGTCGTCGTCCATTACGTAAAATGTCAAATGTCACGACATTGCCAAATGCCAAACGTTGTCCTCAGGGCGCAATTCGATTATGTAATTGCCAATTTTCGGTTAATAAATCTAACTCTGAAATTAAGGAAGTTAACTTATCGATACATGAAATTTAACGCTTTATATTCTTGGTTATTATTAGTCTATATATGTAAGGTATTCAGCACGTACTTTTAGCAACGAGCAGGAGACTTTAAACTTTCAAAGACATCCAGTTAGGTATTGGTAGTGTAAAAACTAATATTGATTCACAGGAGTCACAAATATTCCTTAGAATATACACAAAGAACTGAAATTTTCTTTTGTCTGCTCTCATTGCTCAAGCAAGACATATTTCGCGATAATCATTGGCCGAAAAATAAATGTACACAGTGTTTCTTATGTTTTTGTTTACATTTTCAGCTGAAAGAACCTTCTCCGAATAATGCCGCACTCTAAGCCCAGAATATGTAAATTCTTTGTTATTTATTACACTCAACTCATAATCAAAATTAAAGTATCCTTAAAAATAACAATTATTCAGTAAATTTTTGCCATGTAATATAATTATCTGCAGTTTTTGCAAATACAATAAGTAAAGTGTTGACTATTAATTTTAAACGACAAGCAAGCACATTTTGTGAGCTTTTAGAAAACTGTTATTTGAAGATGTAACTGCCCAGACACTTTAGTTGTTTGTCATGTCGTTCAGAAGGTATTGATAAATATAAGTAAAGAAGTGATTTCTGATATTATCCATCCTATCTCATTATTTTGTAATGTAACGAACGCATTATTAATCTGTACTGAAAGTTGAATATATGTTTTTAATCAAAAAACTTGCAATAACACAAAAACAAAAAAGAAATAGAGACCAATTGACAAGTCAGCCACGCCTGCGTGATTCGTTGAGGAGTTGATGCACTTTCGTTGTGGCACAAATTCCATTGTTATTTGTGTTGTTGTGTGGTGGCACCTGCATCACTTTTGTTTTTTACTCTTTTTTTCTATTTTTCCACGGCTCTGCTGTGCTTTTCACTCACAACAAATCACGGAGAAAACGCGTGCGAATGCCACTAAATTCTCCTACATAATTACATGACTATTTTGCATCTACACTTGTGGCTGCCTCTATTACACTTGCCACAATGTTGCAGACAGTGGGGGCATTTGTGACCCTATAAAGTACACGTTTTGGCAATTGAATATGAGAATCAAAATTACTATAATAACAAGTTCTGTTGAAGGACGACATAAGAATTAAGCTTCTATTTCGATCGGACCAACAAAAGTTCGGTCTAATTCTAAACGAAGTAAATGGTAAATAACAATAGCCAAAAGTCAAAATCCGAATTGAGCCATATGACATAAAACATATTTTGTTCTATTGCATTTTTTTTTTACTTTTTAAAATTTGGAATGAATGCATTTTTTTTAGTTTTCCTTAACTTTTTAAACTTAAACAATCGTAAAAAACCAAAAAAAAAAAACAACATTTTTTTCAATTAAACAAATGATTTCTCTGAAATTGTAAATAAAAGTTTAATTTAATAATAAAATAAACAGCAGCAATATTAATATATGTATATCTGTGCGTTTATATATTAAGGTGCTTTAAAAAAATTTTAGTACCCTAGTTTCACAGCTCGACACTTTCTCTTTGAAATGACAGACTCTAAGAACTTGACTCATTTTTAGTGTTTCACGCACAATAATGTTGTATAAAAAAGTGTAGACTAAATCTTTGATGAGTTGCTGTATATTGTGTTAATAACAATGAAGGTCTTAAAATGCCTTCTAGTTTCCTCAATACAATATTGTGTGCTTGTTTAATTCTCCGCACATAGATCGAGCTACTTTCCAAAACCATACGAATATGCAGAGAATACGATGACAATCTTTTTATTGTACATACTTTTACACCACTTGTTAGTTGACTAAGAACAACTTGTTACATTTTTTCTTACCGTTTTTCTTGGAAACTTGATTAACCTTGCGAAGTTGACATAATTTATGAAATTTGTTTTCATGAAAAATTCACATTATCAATTGGACATTGAAATAGATGCACCTATAGCAGAGGTCGGCACGACTTATGCGCGGGGCATAGACTTTTGCTCTGCCGCATCCCTGCCTCAAACGTAGAGTGTATAACGTAGCAGTTGTAACCAATACAAGCATAATTTTCTTCCTTTTTGACACGCTTCGTATAACAAAAGTTAAGTTAATATTTGATTGTGTTGGTGCCGACCAGTAACCTATAGATTTAAAAAAAAAACTATAAGAATCGTATATTCTATTCTTTAAACAAGTGGGCGGTTACAGTCGAGCACGCTAGACAGTATGATACCCTGTGCCTAGGTACTCTGTACTGAAAGTTGATTTTCGACCTATTGTTCCTATAGCAGCTATATGATATATGGAACCGAATTAAATCAAATTTGGTTAAAATGTATAAAACCAACTTTCGTGTAAATGTATATTCTAACAGTTTGGTTAGGATTTCTCAAAAAACCAAACTTTTTCATACTAAGACTTAATTTTCGATTGAGCGTCTCTATTGCAGCTATATGATATAGTGGACCGATTTTAACCAAATTTGGTCAGGATGTTTAATACCAGCCCAGATGCATATTCTATCAGTTTGGTTAATATATCTCAACAAACAAAAAACTTTTTCATCCTAAAACTTCATTTTCGATGTATCGTTCCTATGGCAGCTATATGATATAGTGGTCCGATCCAAAAATAAAAACAAGCTTGATATGCGTTTGGTATCCAGAAACCTACATACCAAGTTTGTAGTCTTAAGCTCTTATGGGTTCTGAGATCGACGCGTTCATTACAGACGGACAGACGGACAGACAGACGGACATGGCTCAATCGACTCGGTTGTTGATTCTGTTCAAGAATATATATAATTTGGGGGTCTGCCACGCCCCTTCTGTCTGTTACATTCATTCTGCCAAGGGTATACAAATTAACTACTTTGTCACCTCTTTCAATATGCACAAGTACTTATGTTAATCAAATTTAAAATCGAAATAAAACCATTTTAAGCTTTGTAAAAATATTATTTATGTTCTTCACTTATGCGTTCGCTCGAAACGTTGTATTAATTTGCTCGACTAAACTTAATTCTTCAATTGAAGTGAACTGAAGATTTTTCACGAAAATCTGTTAAAAGAGTTGTTGATATTTCCAAGTGTATATTTAAAATATTTGTACATAAGCTAATTTAATTGTGTTGCTTGTTACAGGTCTTGCAACGCATTGACGACGTGTCCCTGATGTGCGACAAGCGCATTGCGAGCCTCAAGAAACTGGCCCTGAAACCACCGCGTCCTGTGCAACAAGTCACCCCCGAGCCAGCCGTGCCCCTGCAGCCTCCGGGCGGAGCGCCACACCTGTTGCGTCGCAAACAGATTAAGGTGAGTGTCCAATAGACTAAGTCACTCTATGCTCCCAGCTGAGCAGATGGAACTCCGATGCCGCTGCGGCTTATTAACCGCTTGCTGAATATGCAATGCGTTTCTATTTGCATTTGTATTTTGATGCGCACGAAAAGCGTAAGATTCCTAATTAAACAATGACACCGCCGCATTACTCTGACTCTGAGCTGGTTGGCAGACAAATTTCTTTTTGTTGTATTTAGATTTGTTGTACAAATTTCAAGTTCATTGTGCAAAATTCACACGTTCCTCGTTTTTATCTGCCCAAAAGATTCAGGCCCGCTGCTGCGGTTGCCGCAGAGGCCAATTGTATTTGGCCAGAGCCATAAAGCAGCCCAGCAAACCAACAAACCAACAAACCAACAATAGCCGAGGGCTAAACAAAGCCAAGCCAAGACGCTTTACTTTACCATGATAAGACAAATGCCCCAGCAACAAGTTTCACTTTTGCCGACTGCGTAAATCATAGATTACGGCTCAGGCGAGCACAACACCGACCCATAGCTCCGGGCCAACTGTGAAAAGGAGCAGGGGGTAGGACGGGGTGAGGCGTCTGTCCCATTAAAAGTCGTATGGAATCCAAATGCTTGACCATCAGCCAACCGAAATTTCATAATTACCTTCTCCGAGTCGCACAATTGTGCAGCAGACAGTCCATAATTGAGTTGAACCCTCGGTTCCATTTACCATTAGGTTTATTTAATGACAGACACGCTAAAAACATTTACGTTCAGCCATTAGCAGAGTGTTTCCATTTACACGGCTTGCACTGTTGAAGCTAAAGTATGGCCAAGTATTATCTATCTATTAAGAGCTCAAACAGTGATTAGACAGTAGTAATTATAGCTGATAAGATACAGATGGATTGATGGGAGTAGATAAATAAAGAGATCTCTATCTCTGTCGGCAAGTTTAAAAGGTAGACGGATAGATTGATAGATAGCTGTATAGAAGATAGAAATTATATTTTCAATTTGTATCTATCTATCTTGCCATCGCTTGCACACAGTTAGCTAGTTCAAACCTGGCTTATACGAATGTGCGGGAACACAGCTCGCCAAAGGTTGAAGTGGCAAATTAACATTTCCGTTGGCCACAGTAAAAACGCTTTTCAATTCCGCATTGCAAATGAAGCAATTTTCATTCTAAATTATGCATATCTGAATTACTGTTAACTGTGCAGTTTCCCGTTGACCATTCGTTTTCCATCATTTTCCGATCTTGTGTTTAGATGCAAATGTCTTGTGTCCAGCAAACTGCCTTTAACATTTACATGGCCCACAAATAACTCTAAAATATTTGAAGTTGTTCGATATTCAATTGCTAGAAAATGCACTTGATTCACTTGAAAATCGTATGCCAAACTCATAAATAAAAAAAAAAATTGTAAAAGATTTGAATTCTAATTTTTTTTAAACTCATTTTCTAATCTCAAGAAGTTGTTGAATGTCTTCATTCATAATCAAAGGCATCTAGAGATATTTTGTAAAACTTTTTACCTCATTTAAATTTTTTTGTTGGGACTTCATTTCTAGGTGCAGTATTCTTTGTTCGCTTCATTACATTTTGAAGTAAATGCATTTGATCTATTTGCCAACTCATTAACTTGAGTGTCATTTGAAATACATTTGTAATGCTGACGTTTTTTGTTGACTGACTAGAGAATTAAGGCTAACACTCTGGGTGTACACTGTACATAAGAAAAGATACTTTCTAATACGATGGCATCGAAACGAGTTCATTTACTGCAACCTGCAAGCAAGTCATTCCAATTTGCAGCACAGTTTTTTGCTCAACTGATCATAATTTCGCACAGTTTATTTTTTGTTTTTTTTTTTTTGTTTCTTTGCCGACGCCGTTGATCTTCTTCTGCTTCTCCTTCTGCCTGAGGCCGAAGTTTGATGCAGTTCTTCAGCGAGCTGTCCCACATGATTGATGTCTGCAGTCAGGCTATTGTCTGTGCCACAGAGATACTCGTATGTTATGGCCACACGTTCTTACCATGTTGTACATTACCAAGTAATAGGTACCAAGTATAAAGTACTTGCACAATCGTCACACTTTGGCATTCCCAATGTCTTGAATGTCTGTTCGGTTTCAAGAGAGTTGCGTCGATTTCTCCTGCACAGGTGGTCATCATGGAGCAATTAATCGAAAGTCTTCACGCGTTTCGTTTGTAATTGTTTTTATTTTATTTTTTATTTTTGATCGATTCAAATCAAATATTGTCCAAAAAAGGGGAGACTGATGAGCCACTGATGGGTCTAAGCTCCCTCTTCTCAGTTGTAATGCTTGGACAGATGTCTGTGTTTCTCTGTCTGACTGTCTTTTCGTCGACTTGTGATTGTGTTGCATTCGCTGCTTTTCCATAATTAAATAATTAATCGTCATTTGATTAGGCTTGCTAATGCTAATGCTAAGCTATGCGCTCTTTCACTTTCACATTTGTACAACGCGGCGTATGCGCGATATTAAAAAATTATTATACGAGTACGCGACGCCAATTGAATGTGTCGCCATCGCGCAACAACACATAAACAATTTCCATTGTTGTTGTCGCTTCAAAGAAACGCAACCGAGGTTAAATAAGTGCAGCAATCAGATACATTACGAACTTGTGGCACGTATCTGAGGAATACCAAATATGGATGTCTTACAAATTCGCTAAAGATACTTTTATTCAAGTCTGTAAATCGGTTTAGAACCGAACCGCACAGAACTGGTTCCGATTTGATTTTTTGTGGAGTAACACGAATCACATTATTCAAATTAATTACTCCTCGATTCCGTACTAATTTGGTTCTTCAGAAATTTATTACGTAAATTTTATAACTTTTTATATTATATTTAACTAGGGTATTATACATAATATTTTTTAAGCATGATTGTAAAGCTTTGAAAATATTATTATAAAAACATTATTTTAAATATAATATTTGTATAGGATTAAGACATTATTGAAATTTAGAAAATAATCAAGGATATAAAATATCTATCGTATGAAATATGTTTTGTTTGGTTCTAACAATAATTGCGCTAAACCTTCTCCGAAACGTTGAAGGATTGCAGCTCTGCTTTCATTATTCCCCTGAAATGAGGTAAAAAGATGAGCATAAGGACAAAGTTGTAACTCAGAGCTTCATCCAATTTATCCTTTGGGCATTTTACTGAAAAAGTATGAGAGTTGGAATGGGATTTGTATGTGAGGATTGCAATCTACCCACAATTTGACAGTACTCCTCGCACTCCATTTTGTTATAGAATCGATTCTCATTGCCACCACAGCCGGAGTAGATGAACGGCTTGCACTTCTTCAGCTTTGAGATGTAGTACCACTTTCGGAGTTGCGCCTTGCAGGTGCCATACCGCGGGGGTTCACTGCAGATGCCTGTAAGAAAGAGGATTGAGATATTCCCCACATTAAAATGGACCCATGTCTACCCATGCGATGTATTAAGTCGTCTACAGTCCAGGCAGAGATTAAGGACAGGCTCAGCAGGAGAACCTGGCAACAACAGCAGAATCTCAGCAGGTTGATCTTCATATTGTGAGGAAAGCTTCTAATTGAAGTTTTTAGATTGGAGCAATGAATGCAAACTAGTGCCTTTTATAGATAAATCTAATGGAAAACAGAAATATACCAACTGTTTTACATTTGTTACTCAGCAACAATCAATATTGCTGTACAAAAGCGTACGAGACTGTGACATACCCTGTACTAGTTGTGTAAATTCAAATTGTACATCGAGTTTAAACTCGATTTTTTAAAGAATCGACAAATATATGGACAAATAAAAAACAGAACTCCAGTGATTTTTAAAATGGCCGATTTTTCATGATCGTCAATTATTTAACTAGATTCATCGTCCAACAAATATTTGAGTTTGGGTAGTAACAAATGCATGGTAATTTAAATCTAAATCTAAATCTGCATGCAATTTAAGAAAATACTTATAGATGATAAATTCACTCTGCTATTGATAAGTAAATTATAAATAATTGATATTTATAAGATTTGCCTCTCAAATAGTGTATTACATACACTTTCACAAGTCAATAACACCGCTTGTCATATGGAAAGAGGGTATAACAGCTGTTTTGGTCGGCTAATTGCAATTGTTAACTGGGCTAAGATAAGGCCGCAGACTAGAATCGAAGATATATGAACAAACAATGAATAGAGTGTGTATTATTCATGTAGTTTATTCGCAAACTATTCACGAGTGTCGAGTATTCATATTGAGTGAATTTCACTTTCACTGCGAGTCAAAGAAAATTAAAATCCAAATCCGAATTGAAATTTAAATCTCTTAGAGCTATTCGTCGACATTCGACGAATTTCTAAAAGCGACAACAAACAACAACGGAGACTGCAACATGTTGTGCATGTCAATCAAGATGAAGCCCACAAAAAAGTGCCGAAAGTCAAGTTAGCAAGCTACCCAATTGGCCAAATCCGTCTGCAGTGTCGATGGATCGTGCACGCCCAAGAATTTCACTCAACAAGTCATCGACCCGATGTGTGCGGGCCATGACACGACATGGCAGCCTTCAGGCCTGGCCAAAATAGTGTTTGTCACTTAAAAAGTATCTGACAGATACGCAATGTATCTACAGTTGCCTAATTGCTAACACGTACGTAACTGCGAGATACTTTTTAGCATTGCCTTGAGAACTTTCACGCCACTTCCGGATGCGGCTAACTGGAGCTACTCATGGCCAACTGGAGCTAACTGTCTTGGCTCCATCTACATTTCTCCATCTGTAGATCGTCTCGGTTGTCGGCCCTTTGATGGTGCTGGTGAAACGGCCATAAAAAGTGTCTGACATCTCAGAGATCAGCAAAGTGTTTTTGTTTAGGTTTTTTGAGTATTTGTTGAGCTACGTGAAAAGTATCTTTAAGTCGTGTTGGTAGTGAAATCCGTTAATACGAATTAGCGTAAGATATTGCGCAAAAAGATTTGGCAATAAGTGCGTTGATGTGCTAAGAATTTAAGTATTTCGCAACTGGATTTAACCGGGTTAGCTCTCATTGAGTCGAACTTTTTGCCAGCTTGAACTTGGCTGTCAGCAATTCGGCCACAAAGGCCATTAGGGCCACAGTGATGCCCAAGACCCAGACGACCAGAATGCCAGCAAAGTTAGACATGCCCAGGGTGACGGGTTCGATGTTAATGTCATCCTGACCCTGTCCCACACCCGGCATGGTGCTCTCCACCTGCTGCTGCAGCTGCACGTTGAGATTGTCAGCGACCACGCGGTATTCCCAGTACTTGTCGAAGCCAGAGGAATGCCAGCGATAGACGAGATCGTTGAAGCGTCCGAGGAGTGGCCAAAGACGAGGCACAAAGGCGACCGTGTACTGGTAGTAGAGATCCTCCTGCATGATCACCATCTTATCGATGGCCTCCCCCGTGAGGTAATCCCCAATGGCAAAGTGACCTGCAGGCAGTGGGATAACTCGATGACAACGCTTACAGATTAAATGAGATAGATGAAGGGGATATACCAAAGGGCAGACGCTCCACGGTGAATCCCATGCGTCCAGTTTGCGCCAAGTGGAGCAACTGCTCATCGCTGTAGATGTGAAAGTTACTCAATAGATCCTGCACCAGGGGCTGTCGGAATAAAGGAAGAGGTGGAGGATGAGCCAGCTCAGAGATTAGGATCGGCTACTCACATCATCGGTTCCACGTATTGCGGATACCCACGCCTCCGAGTTGGCCGCCCACTGCAATCGATGGCTGCGCATCCTCTGCATCGTGTCAGCCGCCTCCCCGAAACTGGGAATGGTCAAGATGCTGGCCAGGCCTCCGCCGTAGATGCTCGTGATGATGATGTCGTTGAGGAAGCAGGCGAAGAGCAGCACACGAACCGTGACGGATCTCACATTGCTGTTCCCAGACTGCGAAATGAACAGCTTGAAGGTGGTCACCAGGCCAAATGCCCAGCTGCTCCACCAGCTGGCGTCCTCGCTGCCCACCATCTTGTACAGCTTCTGCTCACTCCAATGTGCCACTACCAGACCCATAGTCTCGATGCTTAAGCAGACGACCACGGCGGCCCACAATGTGCCCTGGAACGGTTGCAGTGGCAGGTACCAGCTGGCCAGGCGATAGGGTGCCGGCACCAAGCATGTGATCCCGGATCTGACCAGATACATGGACAGGTCTAGGTAGGTATAATCGTCGGACCAGGAGTACATGGCGCCTATGCAAATGTCCGCCTTGTGCTGGATGATCATGCCCATGGCCCCGTCCCCCGACATGTTTGGGTAGATGGTGCCCCAGTCGTAGGCATCAGCTGGGGAGGGAATCGATGAAGATGATATTGAAATGCCTCACATGTCATACTCACATGTGTCGATCTGCACGGTGCAATTGAACTGTGCACAGAAGTTGAGCACAACTTGCGTCTCGGTGCCATCGATATAGACCTCGGCCTGGTCCGACTCGGCAGCCACGCCAACATCTCGGGCATTGCTCGAGATACCTTTGCTCTGCGAATGTATAGGATCAATGAGTTCTAGTTCGAGATTTGAACTCACCCTAACCTGTGATTGCTTGATGACCGTGTAGGGTCTGTAGTCGAACCCGGCGATGATCACCTCGCGTCCCTGAAGGTCTCTCAGTTTGTCGGGAAAGAGGAATGTGTTGAGCTGAAACTGTTCTTCGCTGGCATCAAAGCGATCCAGTAAAAGCAGCTGGCCAGGCTTCTCAGCTCTTGGTCCCACATACTTGTTCGTCTTCAGCTCAAAGATCGTTCCATGTGAAGAATTGCGCACCACAAACAAAATATTGGGTTGATCTGAATGGAAATAAAAAAAATACTTAAAAACAAGGCAGCAAACCGGCTCTGAACCGAACCGGATCATTAACCGAACCCTTGAAATTATTCACGTTGCGAACCCGAACCTAAACCGAACCGCTTTCTAAAATAAAAGGTTCGGATCGAAAAAAAAAAATAATTACATAAATTGTATGGTTTTCTAATACCACGCAATTACTTGAGACTTCGGATTAGAAAAAGTCATATTTAAATCTTCAAATAAATTTAAATTCACATCAAAAATTGATTTATAAAAAAAAAATGTAGTTATGTAGCTTAAAATTTAGAGAAAATTATGTAACAATAAAAATATTTTTTTTGTATGAAATTGAACCAAGGTTCGAACCCAAACCCAAATTTGGAGGCTTGCAGCCTTGCTTAAAAATGGCGACAAATGCAAGAAATGTTACCTAAAGTGACAGTCGAGGGACATTAGACTTAATATTATCTGCCTCATTACCTTAAAATTTTATACCCATAAGTTTTATTTTTAAGAAGAAAGTAAAAAAGGACAAAGAACTATATTTTTAGGTTGTATGACGCCCAAAAATGGATTTTTTATGTAATAGAATGTACCAGATTTTCAGGTTTCAATTGATTTTAACTGTTGAGAATTCTAAGTAACAAAACTGACAATCGTATAAAGCTGATGTAACTTAGCCTGGAGAAATATGGCTAATAAACTTAAGGTTAATGACGTATTTTTGAGGTTTTTGTATGGCCCAAGACAAGATTTTTGTAGGTAAATCTAACTAGCTTTAAGGCATTTATAAGCTAACATTTTATTTATAGGTAATGAAACTTTCCTTAAATTCTGAGTATACCTCAAAAAGTGTCGCTTACCTTCGAAGAAATATTCCCGGCAGCAGGACTCTCCCAGTTCCATTTCCACATGGGCAAACACGAATCTGTTGTGCAGACTGCGCCAAATAGAGTACATAGATGCCCTCGAGAAGGCGGCCACAAAGAGGGGAATGTGTTCACCAAAGACGAGGAAACTCTATAGGGGGAAGAGCGAAGAGTCTGCAACTAATTCTGATAGTTGGCAGATCTTACCTCGCAGTGCGACATCTCTATGGATATGGTGAGCTTGAGCATCAGATCGTCATAGTTCAAGTCGTTCTGCCTCAGCTGCTGTTCCTTGGCCTCCACATCAACCACATTCCTCTCGAAGCTACCGGAAAGCGTCTCCATCTGGATGCTCACGAAGCTCGAGTAATTTTTGGCTTCACCTTGCAACTGCCACTCAAAGTCATCGTGCCACAGAATACAAGTGGTGGTTCCCGCCAAGTATCTTTCAACTAAACAAGCGCCAAGTCAGGAATTATCCCAGATAGATTTCAATCATATCTTACTTATTATATTCAGAATAAGCGACCAACTTTTGTCAATGACCAACATCTTACCAGAAATTCAACCTGTAGGGATTCTGGTCGTGGCACAACTGAGTCCTAAGACTCAAAGAGTTTTTAGTGGGTATTCATTGAGTATTCATTTCTAATCTGTTTGTTCTGCTGCCCCACAAATTAAGCAATTGACCAAAACTGTTGAGTAATCGTTGTAAACAACGGCGGCAATTTCTCTTTTCTTGGCTTAAACGAAAAGTTTTGTGTTTGTTAAAAGTGAAAACAAGTGCTCGATTTTAGTAGCCCCCTCTTCCCCTTCCTCCCCTTCTCCAGACACGCGATAAAATTGCATAAGCATATTATTCGAATTACTCAAAACGAGGAAGAAGGTCAACAAATAATAATATTCGGCGTGCATCGTAAAACAAATAAATTAAAATATTCCCTAATCGAACACTACTCAAATACGAGGTACCCTGTAGCTAGCTGAGCCGGCATTTCGTTTTCTATTACCACTTAAGCAAAATGTTATTATATCGATTTCGTCACGGCTACAAGACTTTTCTATGTTTCGATTTCGAAATATGGAAATGATTTCGGTTAGCTATGATGACTGTTTCTTAATCGAAAATTAAAATCTTCGTTCATCAATTCCAAAATTGATTAAGAGTCCGAATCGGCTGAAATTTTGACAGTGCCCGTCTAAAAGAATAAACTACACGATAGTAAATGTCTCTTGCGATAGTGGCGACCTCAGGGGAAAAGTCTTACTCCTTGTCGGACTGCCCACGTATATAGGACCAACTTAAATGCAAATTCTATCAGTTAAGTTACAATATCTTATAAAACAAAAAAAAAATTTCATACTTAAACATGATATTCGCCCGATCGAACATATGGCAACTAAATGATATAGTGGACCGATTTGAACCAATTTCGGTTATGATTTATAAGACTAGCTTATATGCATATTCTATATTTGCATACTAATACTTGATTTTTGAGAATGAGGCATCTCCGACCTTATAAAGTATATATATTCTTGATCAGCATCAACAGCCGAGTCGATATAGCCGTGTCTGTCTTTCCGTCCGTGTGAGCGCCTAGATCACAGATATCTATAGACCCCACGCAGGTCAAGTTTGTTTTAAATTTTTGACACGCCCCCGCAAAACGTGAAAAAAACATCACACCCACAGTTTTTAAGATAATTCAGTTTTTATGGTTATGAACGTTATCTATTAATATTATCTTTAATCTCACTTAACCGCAGCAAGATCGGACAAGTAGAACGGGAGTAATAGATAACCAAAGTTATTATTTCAAAACAATCTGCTTAAAGTATGCAGTAGTTTTTATTAGGCAGTAATTTCTTTAAACTACTTTTACATATATTGAAATAAGATGCGGGTATCCTATGGTCGGGATCTCGACTATAGCCTTTCCCACTTGGCCACAAGATTTGTCGGAAGTGGAAATCTTTAGCCTGTTCTTATATCAATCCGGAAAAATTTTGCGTATTGAATTAATTTTGAGCTGGTGAATTTAAGTCCAATAAAGTGATTAAATACAGTTTTAAAATGTTTAGCCCAAATGAAAAATTACATTTTTTGAAATCTGATAACATGGGAAGTGAAAACCGGAAAAGGCCTGTATAATCCCTTAAGATAGCTAATTTCCAACAAAGAACAGCGAAATTTAAAATATATGTAAAAGCGCCTAAGCGATATTATCGAAGATATCGATATAAATACTTTCAAACTGATTTACATCACTAGAATAAGTCAACCTAAAAGTCGTCAAACCTAGTGAACTTGCCTATTGAAGAATTGTGAAATTCAGCACAGCTTCGCTTTGGGCGTCCAAATAAAAAAATCGTACAAAAGAGGGACTTTAATTTGCAAAGCTTATTTTAATACCAGCACAACGAAAAACTGAGTCATAGAACACACACTGCAAAAGGAACACACATACAAGCAAGCAAGTGCGCAACTGTAATCGACATATCTAATGCACATCGTTATCGATGACAATGATAATTGAGCAGACTGGAATATCGCTGAACGAGCGCTTCACTCACATGCAAAAATCGACTCTCAGACGTCGCAGTCGTTCCAATAAACGCCTTCTGAAGGAACTCGAACAAGAACACGGCGCCGGCGCTTGCGGCATCAAATCACTCCGGATCGGGCCAGGTGGAAAGCTCCTGCTCTCAAACAAGGGTACTCGGGTGGCAACCATGCGTGCTGATTTAGTTGCTAATAGTGAAAGGCAACGTCGAAGCAGAATCGACAGCCACCGATCCAGTTCAACGGTTGGACGACTTCCCCACCAACTGGGGATATGTCGACTCAACGTGGGTGGCGCAGCAGAGCGTGTAGCTCAACATATTCCTGGATTGCCTTGGCAGCAGCAGCAGCGTCGAGGACGTGACCCCTCAGTAAGTCGAGGACGTGACCAGAGCCGTGGACGAGCCCGAAGTCGTGGATACGACCAAAGCTGTAAGTTCAGCAGGAGCCGTGGACGCGACCAGATCCGTGACCTTGACCAAAGAGGTGATTTCAATAGGAGTCGTGGATTCATCCGTGGACGCAACCGAACTCGTAGACAAGACCAAAGTCGTGGAAGGGACCGGAGCAATCAGTCCCGTGGATTCAACCAGAACCGTGTACGCAATCAGAACCGTGGACGCGATCAGAGTTTCGGCCGTGTGCAGAGTCGTGGTCGGTGGCAACCGTTGGCAAATGCAGGCAGAGGATTTGACGGACATGTAGCAAGACGTGTTTCAGTGAAGCAGCGTCTGGGCGTGCGACGTGGCAACCGTCATAGTCCCAATTCGAGACCAGTTCTGATAACAGCTGCAACTGCCGTTGGATGGTGTGCGTACAAAGGACAAGAACGTGGCAGATCTGCAGAACGTGGGGTTAGTAATGCCAGTGCTGCCTCTGCTGCTTCTGCTGCTACGCAGCGTTCACGTTTTCGTTCACGATCTTGGAGACGTCGGAGTAATTCAACAGCTGCTCCTTCCGAAAATGCCAATCAGATGGGTGGACGCCGTGAACGCAGCTCACAGCGGGGCTGGAAAAGTGGTCATAGCTGGTCATAGAAATGGCTAAAACAATAATGGATCATTTGCAAGAAACAGAACAGCACAGGGGTTGGAGACACAAGCCAAAGAAAATTTCAACCTCAAAATCTGAATTCGATATTCCGTTGAAGTATAGCAATCAACGATGACTAAAGAAAAGCGATTCACCACCACCACAAACATCTTACGAACAAAAAAATTCTCCAAAACTCTTTAATTAATGCTAATCGAGCATTATGTCTCTACTACTTAAGTGAAGGATATATTCATACAGTTAAAATTGTTTTATTATTATGCAAAAATACAGAGTTTTCTTTCTGTTCAACTTTAAATATAATATATAACAATTTTGAACACGATTTTTTCTGTCAATCTTCTATCATTTACATATTTTATAACTGTTTTTACTAAACAATACATCGACACCTTTTTGCGAAAGTATCGCAAGTTAAATTTTTTCAAAATCCACTTTTTGATGCAATTTTGTTCCTAAACTCCAAACGCATCCAATAAATAAAATATTATATCGGAAATCGCTTTAATTAAGCCAGAATATCACTGTCAATTTTATCGTATGTGAAAGTGTTTTTTTGAATAAGCAGGAAGTTATCGTATGCCCCATAAAAAATATATTTTGAAGAAAATTACTTTCCGATTTGGCCTCACCAAATAGATTGAAGAAAATATTGAACATGCTGTGTACTGCTACTTATCAAAAAAGTATTTTGACAAACGAAATTAAATACCAATCTATCTGTAATTGCAATAAAAAAAAAATAAAAAAAATATTAAACAATTTAGACTTTAACCATAAACCTAGGCCTTCATATCCGTTTTAGTGAACTATCTCTTCTATAAAATCAAAGGATTTAACAATATAATTTTTTAAAATAATATTCTCTCAAAATATCAAGTGGAATAACTAAGTCTTAAGCATTCAAGCAATATCAAAGATGACTTGGCTGAAACGGTCGAAGATACTTAAATTTAATTGAATATTGTAATTAAAAAAATATACTTAAATAAATTACTTGATATAAATGTTTTATTTTGTTAATTTTTAACGTTATTCATTTTTCAAATTTTTATTAAACCTATAGTATATAATACATTTTGTGACAAAGCTATCAAAATTATAGGCACAAAAATATTAAAGGGTTTTTTTTACTACCGAGCAATTATTTACTCCAACTCTACTTAAAGCAAAAATAGAAATTAATCAAATTGTAATTAAATTTAAATGAGAAATTCAATGTGCTAATAATAAAGCACAAATACAAATAAATTCCTATAGCAGAATCGAATGTAAAGTTCATATTTGTAATAAGGGTCACTGTACAAACTTTCTATTAATTGTAATCTTAAAACGCATCAGTGTTTCAACTTTTCATTTTAATTTCTTTAATAGAAATTCGTAATGTTAAAGTTCGTTTACCTAAAACGACTACCGCATTAGCCCTCTGATTCAGTTCGATTTGGTAGCACTGCATTCGATAGTGTTCAACTATGGATACCCTGTAACCATTTTTAAATTATCTTTCCACTTTACACTATAGATGATTGTGCTCTACTTTCTTTATTTTCTATCCAGGGTAGTTAACGTTCATACCTTATATTTTGAAATAGATTTTAGATAAACAATTTATTCACAGCTTGTTCCCATTTGGGGATAGTTTTTTTACTTTGCAACTGTAATTAGTTAGTTGGTTTCTTGTCAATTAGAATTTACAGCACATTTTCTACAACAGTGCACATTTCCGATGAAGAGTATACGAAACGTCAACTTTAAAGATTACACATGTTTTCCATTTAGTTTCTTGTAGGTATCTAATTCATTATTATTGTGTTGTATTAAGCATTGTGCAAAAGATCTTTTGTGTGCCAATTTTTTAAAGAAAAAAATTTCATACAAAAGATTGTCATGTTGTCTTTGCGTTGACCAACTTTGTTGCCAAACAGAAATTGACACCAATCTAAATTTATGGTTTTTAAAGACAGATACAAGACGCTTCTTTTTCTTCTACTCATTAAATACATTCCCTAAATTTTGAGCTATGATTTTGGGATGGAGTAGCTCAGCTTTAGTTTCTACGATACAATTAAGTAAAGTGCTTGGCTCGTTGAACAATAATAAAGAAATAAACAAAAGAATGATGGTCACGTTCATCAGCTACCAAATTTGGTAATACGTTTGCCAATGTCATTACCAACATTGGCGAAATGAACTTGATCAAGGTAAAATATGGTTTGGGAATGCTATAGAGATGGTCCAGATGGTCTAAATATGAGTATATTGAGTGTAGTATATCGAATGTGGTGTCGTCATCTATTACACAGGGCTTACACGCAGCTATTGGCCGTAACGCTGATATGGCCCACAGATTAAACACAAGTTAAGAGCAGCAACGCCGCATTAGCTGTGTCGCTGAGTTGGCCACAAGAAATCATAAATTTAATTTGTGTTTAATGGCATTACATTTCCTTCAGATACGCGTACGCGTACCCGTAAGATACTTATTTGTTATGAGATAGTTTTCTCCGTTTTGTTGTGCTGTGCTGGGTTGTGTTTTCTTTTATTTTATTTTCTTTTCATTTCATTTTGATTTCATTTCTTTTGTTTTGTTTAATTGAATGAATGAACAGTTACAATTTCTTGCTGCACCGATTTCAGTTGCGTTTGCTGCGTTTCACTTTCAATTGAACCCACCGATTTGGCCATGGTCTGTCTTACCAATGCTAATACATATTTGGAGCTCCTACTCAAGCGTAATCCTTTTGCGGGCGACTAGCTTCCGTTTCACGTAATTGCGAAAGCCGGTAGACGCCCAATAGCCAAACTATACCAATGTAAACATTTATGCATACGTGTATGTGTTAGCCAACAACTATGAGTATTGCATGCTTTTGGCCATAAACGGATAAGCACGAACCTACAAATTAAGCTGTTCATTGGCTGCCTCTCGCAAATCGCAGTCATATCAACGTCTATCATGTACTACATACGAGTATGTCTTGTTTATGCTTATCCATATCTATATTTATGTATTAATATATTTCCATATACCCAGTAAATCGTTTTTAGATATCCTAACATATACTCCCACTTATACTCATATCAGCACCTGAACTACTGCATTTCTTAATTAAATTAATGTAAATCCAAACTCGAGTGTAAAATAAGATTTAAAAAATTGACATCGGTCTTATCCATTTTAACTCAAACTTTAAATTATTAAAAATGTAGAATTAGGTTTTTAATTGCTGCGTAGATTTAGGGAATTTTTTTTTGTATGCGACTATTATATCTCAGTAAGGTTTTGATTCGTATTTGTTTCGCTTTGGAAACAACAGACAAATATAGGAAACAAAAAAAGACACAATTATATTTGTATATATATAACATGCAACTTGAAGAAAATCAGACAAACTTTACCCAATTTTCGTTGGTCCTGAAACTATTTTCACGTTGAAAATATGTCAGCCTTTATCGGACTTGCATTTATTAATGAAATTTTATTTTAATTAACTTTACAATTTCTTAATAAATTGTTTTAATGTCAAATGGGCTGGCAAATCGTTTATAAAAATATTTATTTTCGTGCCTAATCATTATCTCATAATACAAAATCGTGGGTTTTTAATTTAACACATTCGGCTTCTCCTATTTAAGAAAATAAAGTGTTTTTAAAACCATTGATAAAATTTCAAATTTATGTAAAAATTTATTTATAAAAATGAAATGTTTTTCAAAATAATGATGGATAACATAACAAGAAGCTGTTATGACAAATGCAAATATACAGAAAAAATAATTTTGTGGAAATTTAAATTTATTTACGTCATCTGATTTTTATGACCTTGACAATATGATACACCTAAAAAATTTGACTTAAAAATTAAGAATAATTTCAGTTTTCTGATACCGATCAATAACATGTACATGTTGAAAATTGAAATATTACATTTATCTTATGTTTTTAAATATTTTTAAGAAAAGAGTTAAGCCATCGAACAGATTTTGTATGCAGCATCCGCTGATGCGGTTCGCTTACAACCAATTGAAACATCTAACAACCGCTTGCAACATGTTGCAAACGAGCTTCGGGTAGCTGTCGTCCATTCAAGTCGTCTGAGCGACAGTTGAAGCCGATCTTTCGAACTGCACGCAACATCGCCGCGCATTCGAGTCGTCAGCGAAGTCGAAAGAAATACGAAACGAGACGCGCGTCGTGTCACAGATCGCGAGTATATTAAACGTCGCGATGTTAGGCATAATTATGAAAAGCTGCATTAAGTGATTGGGTGTGTGTGTGTTTATTGGCAATAATAGAGAGACGGGATCAATAGAGGTGTGACAAAAGCCGACCTCGCAACTGGACCATCCGCAATTTGCATGAGAATAGAGCAAATCGGTGGGAGCGGGGAGCAGAGTGCAGTGTGCAGTGATAGTGACAGTGACAGTGGCAGTGATCACGTCAGTGACTGTGAAATGCGAATTGGGAAATGTGCAGCAAATGTATTGTTGCAATAATCGTTGTTGCTTCTACTGTTTTCATTTTGTTGTTGACCGCCTTGGACTTGGTCAACTGGAGATAAACTTTCGAATATGCCCATAGGCAAAGTACCCCAGGCGCAGTCGATCGCCATGACCCGCAAACCGTCAGCGAGTGAATCGCCGAGCATGGACAGCACGATCGACTCGCGGATGTCGAGCAGTGAGCTGCTCCCGATGGAGCTGCTCAAGGTGAACTATGTGCATCAGTGCAAGCAGGCCATGATGCGCAAGTCGAACGAGCCGCTTCCCACTCCCCATCTGAATAATCCCGCCCGTTTCATGGGCTATCGCCGCCAGCCGGCACCAATGCCAATGCACAGCGTGAACCAAGTGCCACGCCCTGGTCTGACACGCCTGGCAGGTCAACTTTCGCCCAATAGCGCCCACAAGCCCCTGCCCGCTCTGCCCCCGCCCACGGTTGAGTCCTGGCTGTTGCTGGCGAAGCCGACGAAGCCGCAATCCAATGACTCGGATTGCTGCTGTTCCCAGACCGCCTGCTCGTGCTCCGACTCCAGCTCGGATGTCACCGAGGCGAGTACCGTTACGCCGGACTGCGAGAAGTCACAGAGCTGGAACTACCGGGACATTCGGCGGGACATAGCACGAGCTGGAGCTGCAGCTGGGATCAAATCTCGAGCCGATCGCATTGCGCGCATCGAAAGAAGAACCGGCCAATCCCCATCCCAACTCCAATTCCAATCCCAATCCCAGGTGCAGAATAAAGAGCCAATAGATGGTCAGTGTGCAGCATGCGTGCTGCAGCCCGATCCCATGAGGAGTCCAGTGCTCCCGGCGAATCGGTCGCGCATACCAAAGCCGATGGTAGTGCGCAACGAGGCTGCACCGTACAGTGAGGCAAATGTGCAGCTGCAGCGTCGAGTGAAGCAGCTGTTTCAGCAGGATGTGGTGCACAGCCACAATGCGGCGCCCAGATGGATGTTCCAAAAAGCAGGGAGTCGCACTGGAGCCGGGAATACTCCGCCGCCTGTGGGAGCAGTGGAGCAGCAATCGCCTCGACTACAGCAGAAGACCAAGCTGGAACGCGTCCACATCCGCAAGAAGCGACAGCCATTGCATATCGTCAACCAGCTGACTGGAGAGGGAGCACGTGCATCCATGCCGGACACCAAGAGCAGCTGCAGCTTCAAACTGCCACAACTTAGTCCAACAACAAGTGCCGTGATTGCTCAGGGTGAGCGCATGAAGAGATTCTCCCTTGAGAGCTGCTCGGACTCGGGTGTATCCTCCTCCAACGACACCAAGGAGCAGCAGACCAAGCAAACGAATCTGCGGCGGGAAGAGAAGTGCGTCGATTGTGTCCAGGTGCTGGAGACTCCAGTGCCTGCCAAGCACAAGCAAAAGCACTATGAAAGAACACCTGGCAGTGGACAGTCCAAGGTACTTGCCGACCCCAACGACCTGCAGAACTTTGCCAAGAAGAACGTGACCAAGGCGACGACCACTGAGCTCCTTACGGCCGCATCCGCCGCCGGAGGAGTCCAGCCAAAGCAGTGCAACATTGAGAAGGAGCGGCATCTGAACAACCTGAATCATCAGTCGACTTCAACTTCAACCACAACCATAAGCATTGACGACAGCTGGGTTCAGGAGTCCTGCAAGGATCCTAGCGACGACTACATGGACACAGACTCTCTAATGCTCCCGACCATCCCTCAACCCGTGACCCCGCCCAACAGAAATAGTGTCAAGATCTTTGTAGACGGTGGAAATGGGGTTAAAGGATTAAGCAGGTCGCGTATCCTGGCGCCATCGTCAAGGGATTCAATGTCATCCTCGGGCTGCGGCTGTTCCAGTCGAGACAACAGCTCTCTGTGTGAGTCGGAGCAAGATTGCTGTTCATGCTCGGGACATCAGGGCATTCGACCGTCCAGTCCGAGCTGTGCATCCTTCGACTGCTGCAATGCCATCGGAGGCGTCTACTGGAACAACGCGTGCTATCAGATTGAAGCCGATGCAGGCGCCGGATGCTGCTGCAGTCTGTCCAGCTGTGACGAGGATGATTGCTCCTACTACGGAGGCGACTTTGTCGTTGAATTGGATCCCACTCCGCCTCGACATAACAATAAATTACCGCGAAAGGTACGATCCAAGCGTAACTCGAGACCCAATAATTATACGCCCCTAATTAGGCGGAAGTGGGGCTCTTTGGCGTTGTTTCCGCTCTCCACGCTATCATCATCCACACTCTTATTGTCTGTACTGATCATATCTTACTGGGAACTATCCGCATAGTTTCCATAACTTGCAGTTATGTATTTTAGTTCCCTGTCAAGAACTATTTGCATTTACCGTTGGCCAACAGTGTAACGTTTACACTTTTGCACTTACTCGATAAGTTGTCACTTAACTACAGTTTGTGAATTACCATTAGAAACATAGTCAGGAAATTATCTAATTGAGAGTGTATGACTGGGACTTAATTACTCTAATTGATTCTTGTTTATCAGCGTTTAAGTATGGCGATCTGGCAACAAGTTACCAAATAATTTGTGGTCAACATGAGCGAAGCTGATGTAATGTGGTTCAGGTTATATTACGTGCCTCGCCTTTTTGCAGGGTTAAGCATTCCCGCCCAAATTGTTGAAAAAATTGGTTTTGTGGGGTATAAATTCACATTAAGGCGTTATTTTTACTGTGGAACTAAAAAAACAACAACAAAAATCACTTGAATTTGTCAATTTTTTTTCAAAAACAGCAGAGCTTGAAATTGGGCCATTTTTGAGATCAATATATATGTTCCTTCAGTATATCTTTACATCTCTAATATTAATGTATTTCCGTTGCCTCTAATTGCCGTTGCCTGTATTGCCGTTGCCTACAAATCGAATTAGGTTATGGCTACACTCCAGCATGTACGTATTAACTAAATTTTGGTTATTCATTTTCGTCAAAATTGGAATTATTTTTGATTTAGTAGAGCGTTTGCTCTATACACATTACATAAATAGATTAATAAATTATCAGATGTTATACTACTTTGATAATATATACTAGTGGATGTATAATTGAAGTGAATGCTTTCAAACCTCTTGACCATCAAATGACAGACGGTCTCATTAAGTTAATGATCGTTTTAAAATACTACTAAGAATAGATAATTATATATGATGGGAAACGGTTGATAGCTCATATCCGGATTGATGGAAATTATATGCACATATAGCACAAGAAATCTGCAACAGGAAATATAGTAGGTTTGAGATTCGCTCACTATATTATCCGACATACTCCAATGACACGAAATACTCAAACTCAACCCAAATGGAGCACATAATTAGGTCTCTGTTCGTCTTTGCAACGGATGAACTGCTCTTATAATTATTAATCACACATATATACATGCATAGTACTTCCAACCGATATGCAATTGTTATATAACCGAAAGACACACATCCGAGGCGCCCAAAGAGCCGAGTGAATATGCTGATCAAAGGTGAAGGTAGCGTGGAATATACCTGCACTATGTTACCGTGTGCCAGGAAGCTTCGTTTCATTAATAAATACAACAGCTCAAATGTAGCAAGCAAAAAAAAACCACTTTATGTTTGATTTGGACCGTTGTGGTTTTCATTTCGCGGTTTCGTAACAAATTATGAAGATACTTTGCATTTTTTCACGACGAAGCAATTCGTCAGATATACTCTACTGTTATTTTAGTACGATTTTTTCGTTTACTTTTTAAGTAGTAGCCTGCGGCTTCATTAACACCAGGCCAAAACATGATCCGTTGTTTGTTGATAGTAGTTAAGGTTCATATAATTGGTTCCGTCGCGTCGTCTGTCCACTTCAAATATGTGTTTATATGTAAGCAGACATAAAACGACAAGTTATGCTTGTGTGACGATCTGGCCACGTTCAATTTAAAAGTCTACAAGTCAGGTTGAATCGTACTTTTGACTAAAAATTGTAGCCTGAGGTAGTGGGTCAAATAAATGGGTAAATAAAACAAATAGACTTGATGGCGTCTGGTGTGGCTAGCAAAATCTATTCCCACTCCCATTTCTGCAAAAACTTTGTGATATTTTATTTTGAGATTTGCTAATATCACGAATTTTCGTCACTGATCAGTACTTTATGAAGAATTTGATTGAAATTTTCTTTAAGGGGCAAGTTCTCTACTGTTGAGATTTCTCACTTTTAAGTTTTAAAGTTTTTAAAAAATTTTTTTAATAGAATAGAATACAATTACAGAAAATTACAAAATTTCGCTTTTCGGATCTTGGAAAATAATTTTTTAGTGTTCTACATGGAGAACAGGGCAAAATATATATCGGTTCTGGTACCGGAATCAATATTATTCCCTGGGTAAATTTTGATTGCATTCTGCCCAAAATGTTCCACATGAGTACTAAATACAACTTACACATTTTTGTAAGAATTAAACTAGAATTCTCCCTCCCCAGACTACACATGTATGTATATTTTATTCATACACTTTTTTACCATTTGGGTAATAGATACCTACGCAAATTCTCCAAGCTATCATCTTTGTTTTTTTGTGTCTCGCATTTACCGCTAACACCTTTCACTTTCCCTGTTGTTATTGTTGTATTACCAATCAATTTTTTCATATGCATATGTGTGTATTTTATTATTGGCTTCTTACCAAGTTGAAAGAATTCAAGAATTCAATCTCTGCAGAAAGCTGATCTTATCATTTCAATCAATTGTCATAAAGTCTTACGATTAAGATTTGATTGGACGTTGCTTTTTAAATACCGAACTTTATGAGCGTGTACCGTTAACACTTGATCTGAATTTCTCTGTTTGTGTGTTTATTGGCCCCGATTGAAAGCAGCCCAAAACAACAACACAAATTCGTAGTATTTGTCTGGGCTGGCAACTCGAGCTTGTGACCTTCATGGGCTTTCCAAAACTTGGCTCAGTGGGCAATTAGCACTGCCAGAAACTGAAATTATTGTCACCAACTTTAATGTCATAATTTGCCAGGTTTGCAGTGAGATTTGGCATCTCAGTGAGACGATTGTTGTAAACCAAGTTAGGGGAACAGCGTTAATTAATTGTCTTTGTCGACAAATTGTACTCTCACTTTTTTACAATCTAATTAAGTATAGTTATGGCAGGGTAACTGAACCGTAGGCCTATATAATAACTATACAGAGGCATATCCAAATGGACAGGGGTTAGTTAAGTGGCCCAGTTTTTGCTTCTGCTCCAAAAAGTCAACGAAATCGAAATGGAAATGGAAAAGTAAAGAACTGAGCCAATTTAGACCTTGTACTCTTACATTTACTGGTAATACTCGTGGCAATGGGAGAACCAAAGAATAGAGTTAATTCTGCCAAACCAGGCGAGGGAAGTCGCAATTAAAAGCTGAAACAGACTGTGAGCTGCTAACTTGGCCAATTGAGTTGTTGCCTGTTGGCGGTTTAGAAAGCGCAAAGTCTCGAGTTGCTTGGCAATTATCTCATACACTGTTAAAGCAAGTAATTAGATCCTCCCACCGCTTAAGAACTCATCACTATTGGGTAATGGAAAATGTGAAATGTGAAAAAGGCGACACTTGGCCATTAAAAGCATTCCAAATGGGCAGCTCTTTTTTTTTTTTTTGGTTTAAGTATGAAACCAAAAAAGCGTAGAAGCATGGAAAGTCGAACGAATTGACCGGTAAGCGGTAAGAGAGTGGAAAGAGGCAAACGGTCAACCTGAGCCACAGCGAAGCGAAAGTGGTAACAGTGGCTGCCACTGGTGGTTCAGTGGCTCACTGGTTTCTTGCCTACTAAAAGGCCAAAACAAAACTAAAAAAGAACCGTTTGTTTACATTTAAATAAACTTTGTCTAGTTAGAAAAGTCGCAGCTATTGCTAAGCTGTCGAAACCTTAAGATTTGTCCAAAAAGCGACACAAACTCGTCTCTGAGATCTGTGCCAACCGTTGTTTCTTTTAAGTCAGTGGTCAGTTAGTAGACTTAAGGCCTTCTTTCTTGTCAAGTGTGTTCCCTTTAGAAGTGTGTTAAACGCAGTTTGAGTTTGCAGAGGAAACCACGTCTACATATTTCGATATTTGGCGAGCTATTTGAATCTCTTTAATATATATTAATTATTACTGCTATTTATATTTCAATATACATTTGTGTTGGTTATTCTTCTTTTTTTCAGACTGGTATACATGAGTTACGACCCAGATCTATGGACGGTGTCATTGACCCGGGTTCGTTAATTGGCGACAACAGTTCGAGTCCAGACAATGCTGAACATGCAATACAAAATCAACAGGTTGGTCAAAAGCTTAATTACCACATTATATAATTCATTAAACATATCTAAAACATACTTTTGATTAAAAGTAAGTTTCGAGTTATTATTTGCTTATTTAAATATTAACAAAAAAGAATACGCATCGATTTTAATAGTTAATCATTAAAGAACATTTATTCTAAGATAAAATTATTTGTAGTTACACCCGTTAAGTAAAAAGGTATATTGTATTCGTTGGAATGTGTGTAACATATATATATATATATATATATATATATATATATATATGTATGTATGATATACATTGTATGTATATAGCCATGTCCGTCTGTATGAACAACTAGATCGTAGAGACTATAAGAGCTAGAGCAACCAAATTTGGCGCACTGACTTCAGATATACCGTTATATATTATTATCTATCGTCGTACTTAATCGAATCCAGATCTGTTAAACAGAAGGGCAGTAATAACTGTTTTAAATTTTTCAAGAAATAAAAGCTCCTAAAAGTATGTAATGGGTATTTCTATAGTCGGGGTCTCGACTATAGCCTTTTCGACTTAATGGTTATGTAATAAATATTTTACATTTGAGAGTTTGGGTTATGAGCATTTATTCAAGTGATCAATCTAAGCTAACGATTTATTCTTGTTTTATTGCCAAAATCAAAAGCTGAGTATTATTACAATTGTTTTTTTATAACTGGTATGTTTTTTTGTTTGTTAGTACATTAGATCAGTTTGTTTAAAATTCTTAATTTTTTTTATAGCACTCGCAAATTTTGAATGAAATGAGTGCATTTTATAGGTTCATGACCACAAAAAAAAAACAGTTAAGTTCAATTGACCGTAAAATAGCCTGTGCTAAGTATTAAATGTCGCCGCTCCAATTAGCGACGGATTATTTAAATTTTATTCAAATTCTACTATATTAAGCCACAGCCAATTGTTAGAATTAAAATAATAATTTTAAATTCGTTTGCAACGAATTAAAGCATTAAAACAAATGAGTACGTAATAAAATTGACAAGTCAGCATAGGCGTATCCAATAATCATCGGGTTTATTTGCCCCTAGTAATGTGCATTAATCCGATAAGCATCCTCCATACAACACAGATTGCAAATGGTTTTAAGAATAAGAATGCCTATTATGTATTTAGTAAACAGCAACAGAGTGAATGAATTATCTAATTGCAGTTGCGGATGTAAACAGAAATCGAAAAGGATGAATTCACAGCACACAATTTGGAATGCTGTGATATTCAGTATAAGTAGTCTACACACAAAATTAAATGATCCTAGGTGTTACAATCTTTGAGATCTTTTCGCTTCTTCCGACAGACAGAAAGTAGTTTGCCAATGATTGGGTACATTGTATTGTCTTATAAATCCAGAAGATATTTGTCTAAAATCATTTATTCCATTCGATATCATATAGCTGCCATAGCAATCAGAGCTCTATACGGTTATCAAGTCAAGACAACTTTTCTTTCATGTTATGTTTTAGTTTTAACGCTTTTTTTAATTTTCTGTAATTTATAAGTATGAGTACTTTCTACAGTAATCAACCATTTTAAAATTACAGGATGCTGAGGCGCGAAGACTTAAACGGGGTCACGTGCTATCTGAACTACTGGAGACGGAACGGATCTATGTTAATGAAATGAGTTCCATTCTAAAGGTAAATAATATTCAAATAGATAACGATAAGTTTATTGAGTTGATGTGTAAGTAAGTCGCACAACGGTATTTATAACCCTGCCCACAGGCATGGAAGCATGAAGCCTGGAGTTTTAGTCTAAGTCTAAGTCAGTCTCTCACTTTGAGTCAGTGAAGCTGCCCAGTGGTCAGCGAACTGAAACCAATAGAGTTTTGTATTTTATGGAAGTTGCTGGAAGTTCTTCACCATGATGATGTTAATGATGATGATGATGAAGATAATGCCCAAGCAGCGCAGCGCTTGAATGCTTATGCTTGTAATTAGTGCATTAAACTCATTAGGCTAACAGTTAACAGTGGCAACAGTGGCATCGAACTAAAGAAGATACCACTAATAATTTGTAACCAATTCTTGTGGCCGACAGCCCCCAGCGAGTTGCCAGCAATCATTTAGCGATCGTCTGTTGTGCACGACGGTACAATACGAGAAGTTCTAAGTGCGATTTCGACTCTTTAAATTTAATAAATATGCGATACGGCGGCTACGATCTCCGCAAAGCTTCAAAGCCAAAGACACCGACAACGCAAAGCTCATTCCGGCTGCGACGGGTGCAGAATACGGCTAGCAATATTGTCGGACGATTCAACTTGAAGTTTGGCGATTCCCTGATCCGCAGATTCAACACCGACGAGCCTCGCGAGTCGCCGCTCTCGTTTCAAGGCTCCCTTTTCGACTCGCAGGCATCCTGCGAAGGCGTCAGCTATCGCCCGTCGGATTTTCGGCCCCGCTTCGATCTTGGGGGCAACTACATTTTTGGCACCAATCTGTGCAACTTTGCCACACATAACATACTAAACGGCAAGTCGACCATCAAGATAATCAACACACTGCAGGAGTGTGAGGAAAGAGAAGCCTCCTCCCTAGGTAATCGGGAAGAGGAACTGGACTGCCAACCCACGGATATCAACCACGTTGGCAATAGTCTGCAGCGCTTAAAGGATCAACGACGCACCATATTCAAGGAGCTGATCGAATTGTCCAGCTGTGACGAGTCGCTGGAGTATCGTTTGGTCAAGGACTATCTGGAGTCGAATAGTTACTCGGAAATTGAGAACGACACGGAGTTCAAGGACTATTTACAGCGCAAGAACTACATGGATATCCTGGCCTACCTTGACGACAACGAGCCCAAAAGCCTAATGTCCGTTTCCTCCTCTATAGCAAGGGCCCAAAGCTCTCTGGGATCGCTGAACATCGCCAAGTCGTTGTCGACTCCCAAGTCTCTGAAGGCTCCTAAGCAGATACCTGGCTTGGACAGCCAGATGTGTAGCACCTGTCGCTCTAAATGGCCAAATAATCTCAATATTCAGCCGCATCCTGCAAGTAGAAAAGGAAGGCTGAAGGAAACGGGAACGGGAACGGGAACGGGATCGGGATCGGAAAGGGAAACGGAGAAAACGATAGCGGATAATGTTGGCAGTGAATGGAGTAGCTCCTATCGAGAGATACTCAGCTTTTGTCGTCAGTTCTTCGAGGAGACTGGCGAGTCGAGAGAGCTGCCCAAAATCAGGAACACCAAGTTCAAGTTGGCCAAATATGAGCGGGTCCTCAAGGACTTTGTTCTGGCCCAGGGCTACGTCAGCGTCGAGGAGTATGTGGAGCAGAAGTTTGGTCAGTTTATTAGCAGTAAAATGAAAGCCTTCCATGATCTCGACGAATCGCATGTAACATCAACTTAGCTTATTCTTTTAACACTTCCTTTACTGTAGCGACTCCTGTGCTTTCTTTCTCCCATCCTTTCCAGGGCTACTACGATCAAATGCAGTCAGACGAGCTGATGCATCTTGTGCCGGCCAGTCTGCAGGGCAAGGAGGACATACTCTTCGGCAACCTGCACGAGCTCTACACCTTCCACAACGAGGTGTTCCTCAAGGATCTGGAGAATTGCATATCCACGACCGAGCTTGTGGCGCTTTGTTTTGTACAAAGGGTAAGCTTATCCATAAGGATGATGGAGTATGGAATTACATATATTGATGTTGTATGTTTACTTGCAGCGTGATACCTTCTATCGACTGTACTCGTTCTATTGTCAGAACATTCCGAGATCAGAGAGACTGCGTGAGACGCTTGTGGACACGCATCTCTTCCTACAGGAATGCCAAAAGAGATTGGGCCATAAGCTGCCACTGGCCGCGTATCTGCTGAAGCCCGTCCAAAGGATAACCAAGTATCAGTTGCTACTGAAGGATCTGCTACGATTCAGCGACAGTGGCAGCTGCACCAAGGAGTTGCAGAAGGCTCTCGACTGTATGCTCATCGTGCTGAAGTGCGTCAATGACTCCATGCATCAGGTGGCCATCACGGGATTCCCTGTAAGTAATAGCACATTCAATGTTGGTACTCAATTGTAAAGACTTCTATCTTCACAGACCGATCTGACTCAGCAGGGAGACCTGCTACTGCAGGATTCGTTCCAGGTGTGGACGGAATCAAAGAAGGACATCCGATTGCGCATCAAGCCACAACAGCGTCACATCTTTCTCTACCAGAAATCGCTGCTATTCTGCAAGCAAACCTCAAAAACGGGTCACAACAAGAGCACCTATCAGTTCAAGCACCACGTTAAGGTGCGTTCCATATCCCTGAAATATTTATGTAACTCCCTTTAATGATTGCCCTTTCACAGATGTCGCACATCGGTCTAACCGAGTCTGTTCGTGGCGATGCCAAACGATTCGAGGTGTGGCTACAAGGACGCCAAGAGGTTCACACAATGCAGGCTCCATCGCTGGAAGTGAAGAACAAATGGGTGGCCGAGATCAAGCGGGTGTTACTTAACCAGCTCGAGGAGTTGAAGGGCGAGAAGATTAAGCAGTACGGCCTCAACCATCGAGGACTTAAGCAGACAACGTCCTGGGACACGCCAAACATTATTCTCAGCTCAGCAAGTCGCACAATCAGCTGTGACGCCTCCTCGGAGTCATCCAATCGCAACTCCAACTGCAGCACCGAGGACAATGGATCCTCGACAGTTGCCGGTGGCAACTCGAGCAGCGGCATCGGCATTGGCATCGGCGACAGGGAGAGGGAGCATCAAGAGGCATGCGGCTGGAGCTCAGATTACTCCAACAGCGAGGATGAGATGTCCCTGAACGAGGATAATAGCACGCCGGTAATAAATCCTTCAAAGCTCTAATCTGCAAACATATATCGGTTATTGATAGATCTCTAACTTACTTTAATCTAATCAAACTATGAATAATATTTTTATACCTTCATTGGATATATCTGAGTTTATCTTATTTACTTTCATGAACAAACACAACAAAAAAAATACAAATATTTACGAAAATTCCCCTTCGTTACAATATGTATGTGTTATCGATGTACGATCGATGCATTTTTATTTGACATCTTGAACATCAATCGTCAATCGGCAGAGCTTCCTGAATGTCCTCGCACAGTGGGCCTCATACAATGCCGATGGTTCTTCGTCAACATCCTTTACGCGTACCAACAAATCAAACTCCAAATTTTATGTTTCCGTTGACTAGTGCAAATGGCTAGGTACGCGACTCTCAAGTCTAGTATGCACACTCTTAATGTAAAAAGAATGTTTGTAATGCGCTCTTAATAACATTTCATAACGCTAGATCCGCATGTTAATTGCTCTTGCATCCGTTAAAAAGATTTCCAGAAGAATACTTTCCTATAGGAAAGTAGAGATTACCGGATGCAGCAGAAAAGTGATTAGAGCCGATTCTTAAATAATTCCCTGCTTATTATAGCAAATTCAGAAACAAGGCATCAAAGCTAATAACCAATTAAAATCTCTAAATATCAAAACTATCATGCTAACTACTATCCCTATAATTGAACACATATTTACTATTATTAATCTTAAAATGGTTTTCTATATTTTTCATTAGTTATATAGTTATGTAACTGTAAATAGTTTAAACAATATTGCTAGCTATGTTAAGAACTGCTAGAAACTTTAAACAAACAACATAGAAATATATTTATTATTTGGTCTAATAATTAACACTTATTGATTTGCATTCCTCCGCAAAAGACGTAATAATTACACTGTGCTGAATTAAGTGTGTGTGTGTGTGTGTGCAGTGGTTGTGTTATAGATGTCTGTGGGCGAGTAAGAAGGATGACAAAAAAAAAAATTTGCGAGAGATTAAGAAGGATAAAGGCTATTTTTGTTAGTGTTTCGTAGAGTATTGGCGGTTTTTAATCATGTACATTTAACTAATTTTGTGACAAGAATAAATTAATATATTTGCTTTAAAAAAATAAAACCTTTTTTTTTTAATTTTAGTATTTTTTATTTTAATATAGTTGCTTCTAGTTCTTAGAACAAGTTAAAAGAATAAAAAATAAATATATGATTTTTTTTTATTTTATTAAAATAACTACTCGACTTGTTGTGCTCTTAAGGCCACCAAAAAGAAAATTTTGAACAAAAAAGAAGATCGCCTGATATTTAAAGAATGACATATAAAAGCCAGGTTCTCTTATTGTCTGCAAGCGTAGAAAAGAGAGGAATCAAGAGAACGCTGCACAGGAGCGACATGACTTGCTCGCTCATACAAATATGTACGAATATGCTTGCTACACTGTAAAGTTATTTGAATTATTTTGTTAGTGTAATTATAACGCCTTTTGCCAAAGCACACATTACTTACACACTTAAATATAAAAATCTAACATCTAACTGTAACTGGTCACACAATAACCTCTTGTACAAATTTTAATTCAGGGCAGTAAATTCATTGCCCTGGCTGATTACACGGCTATGGGACACTCGGAAGTTTCGATGCGGGAAGGCGAATCTATCGAGCTATTGAAAGTGGGCTGCGCTGGCTGGTGGTATGTGCGCGTCTTAGGTAAATGCATTTCATTAACATGAATGGTGTTGGGTTACTAATATATCAGTGGAGATTGAAAATGCAACTTGCTTACCAATTTTCACTTTTACATTTTCACAGATTCCAATTCAGAAGGTTGGACCCCGGGAGCATATTTGGAATCGATCAATCGAAAATCGTCTCGATCATCGAGCTGCAATCAGGAGCGAATAAATATCAAATAAATCTTTAGAAGAACACACACAGACTACGCACCTCTCTCTCTCTCTCTCTCCAAATATTTTATCGGCTTTCGAATACTCTACAGCACGCTTTCAAAACTTAATCTATCTGTAAGATAGACCACAGCATTTGAGCTTTTATCGTATATTTGAATCATATTACAAATACTACACTACTCATGGAAAACTCTACTCTAAGCCTTTCCTTTCGCCTCAACCCCGCAGCCATGAAGCCTTGTAAAAGTGTACATTAGGAAATCTCTAAAGTATTTCTTGTTAATAAATTATTATAAAATATGATAATCTACTTACATTTAAGAATTCCTACAATTATGTATGTAGCTTCTAGTATCTAGTCCATAGTATACTAAATGTATGTTTATGTGCATACTTACATATGTACCTATGTACATTAATATGTATATCTAGTATTTTGAGGACTGTTGCAATGATTGTTAAGGACAACTTGTCGAATATTTCTTGGAGTCGTATTAATATCAATTGATCAAATTGTTTTCGATTACAGTAAATATTTAAAAAGCATATTTATATACGATTACATTCATTAAAACCCAAATATATTTGTGTAATTTACATATATACTACAATTAAGTACATAATAAATATCCCAAATTAAAAACTAAAGGAGTTGAATCGTTTATTAGACGAAAGCTTATTTTATTTATTTTTAGGATGTTGATGCTAATTAAAAATATTCCTTTTTAAGATCGAAAAATTGTCTTTCTCATAATTTACGGAAAAAGACAAGCAAAGAAATAAGGACTCAATGTTACTCCATACGTTTTATGCCGTTTTTACTAATCACTCAAAAAATCGTTTACTCATACAGGTGCAATTGAGCGCAGAATCTCAAGGTTATATTTTCACACATCCAATGTGGTGTTCGCCTGGTAGTTCACGTGGTTATTTGTAATTTTTTTAAGTACTTTTGCAAGTATTTAAGAACCACAGCTTCCTTAAAGCAACTTGCGACTTCGTTTATATTTCAACCAATAATGTACACTGAAGTTTGATTCATAATTGCTTTATCTTTTAAAAATTCTTGATATTAAAATTTACTGCAGAATGTTTATCTTCACATGCTTAGACGGTTGTAAGCGTGGAAAAGATGACCAAATCTAAATGTATTTGTTGGAAATTTTAGTTTATTTTACATTAATATTGTTTCGTATTACCATCCCAAATAGACTACAAAGCTAACGAATAGTTATTCTCTTTCTTTGACATTGAATACAGAATACATTCATGAAGAAGATAAAGATACTTATTAACGCTTGAGATGTTTTTACTGGAGGCAGATCGTTTTGATACATATTGATGGCTTTTGTTGGTTTCATTTAATTAACGAGTACGACCAATTAAATAAAAATAATCGAACTAACAAAGGAATGTGATTATTATGAACAAACAATTGTATTACGTACATACATACATGAAGTTTTTACTTAATAATTATCATATTTAATTCAATTTAAACATTAGCAACAAAACTTTGGGGATATTATACAGTAAATAAACAAATTTCTTCAACTTTAAATAAAACAATTCAATACTAAGTGTGGTTTTGGTGCCATCGTCGTTGAATGCACACGTTACTATTATGTTTGTATGTTTTGTGTTTCATGGATTCGCATTCAGCTTCGACAAGCAGCTCATAGTTTGAAGTTGAAGCACGGATTTTAGTTGGCAGTTACTCTGCTATTCATGTAGAATTGTTGTGCAGACAGCAAAAGTGTCAATACGTAGATACACGCCGCAATCCAGCAGTTGTATGCATTCTGAAAACAAATAATTTTGAATTATTGTCGTATCCGGAAGTACTACATGCATTCATAAATAATTGTGACTATTTGAACACCCTATGATATGTAGGGATGGGAACCTATTCTCTAATCAAACTCAGATAAACGAACTTGTAAGTACAAAGATATACACAGATACTCGTACACTTGTATATGTGTACATATGTATATACATATATGCATGTATGAAGGCCTCTGGCCTTAGCCAACACAGCTTCGAGTGGTGGAAAACATTCATATATAATATATATGTATGTACATGTTAGTGAACAAGAATGGGTGTATATGCCCATGTACTTAGATAAGCTTATGTCGATAGATATGGATGCATATAATTGTTTTTAAAACGAACCTGATTGTATGCATTATTCGCAGCTGTATAAAATGCATCTAAGCTTGAGTACTTCTCCTCAAGTGGCAAATCCTCAATCAGAGCCACACTATGTATGTAGAAGAAGAGCCCCATGAGCACCTAGTAATGAAAAACATTTGCATTAGATTCACACTTACTATTATGCCAATCATTTGAGTGGGTCTTGTGACTGACTCTGTCTTCAATGACTCCACCAAACAAATCAATTTTAGCAAATACACTCACCAACTGCACGATTCCCCAAACGGAGATAATCAATCCGCAGAGGGAGCACTTAGGACCACAGATTTTCATTTTGCTAGCTTCGTTCTTCGGTGCTGCTCGACGAGGATGAAAATTTCTTCCAATTACACTGGATTTATCGTCAACAGACTTTTTTTCGCAGAAGCTAGCAAATGTCAGGTGAAAATCATGTGACAGTTCGTGGTGACTTTGGTGTTGGGTTCAGTGCTGCCAACTTGCTATAATAGTCATGGCGCAACAAAAAACGGGCTGGCAGGCCTGGTTTGTTTTCATATTGTATTTAATTTCCAAATTTTATAATTTTAAAGATAGAAAAAAAAGCTTGAATTACAAAAATTATGGGTCCAACGATATTAAAGAGTAATCGAAGTAGGCGGCGAATCAGCTGTGAAAAAACCAGTTCGAGTGCTTGGGGTGGAGCAATGCTGTTGGGTGAGGAGCAATGCTGTTATTTTGTAATTTTTTATTTAGTTCATTCAATTTTTAAAATTGCAATAACTTTGAAATTAGCTAAAATTTAAATTTCGAAATTCGAAAAAAAATAAATCTAAATATTAATGAAGGTTTGAAACTCGTCAAGAGAAGTTAGAAATTAAATTCTAAAAAAAAAAAAAATATATCATAAAATTGAGAAAATTCCAACAAAAATTCTGCAAAAATTTAAAAAATTCTAGCTTCAAATTTAAGAAATTGTAAAAATTTTATTTTGACAATTTACCCAAAATGGTAGCCTTTCGTACGGGTGGCAGCACTTGGGCCAGGTGGCAACGCTTTGTCTCACACACACATAAATCAAATTACTATACACAATAATAATAAAGGAAATAACCAACTAAAAACAACAATTAAATTTAGTGAGAGTCATGCCAACATCATCTGTTTACCACGAAAAACAAATGAGGCAATTATGTGCCTTACACGCGCTGAACAATTTATTTCAAGGCGATCAATCGTACACAAAGGCTGAACTAGACGATATTTGCAACAATCTGACCCCAAATGTGTGGATTAATCCTCATCGCTCAGTGCTCGGACTTGGGAACTATGATATAAACGTCATAATGACGGCACTGCAAAGACGAAACTGCGAGGCAATTTGGTTTGATAAACGAAAGTGAGTATCTAGCATTTATTTGTATCTAACTCATATCCAGAGTCTAATGAAACATCTTTACCCAGAGACCCGTCCGTCATTAACTTGGATGCAATTGTTGGATTCATACTCAACATTCCCTCGGACTACAAATTTGGCATTATAACGCTGCCTCTGCGGAGGAGACACTGGATAGCGGTGCGTCGAGTTGGCGACCATTACTACAACCTGGATTCGAAACTAAGCCAGCCGGAATCTCTCGGCAATGAAGCAGATATGCTTCAGTTTTTGCGGGAGCAACTCTCTCAAGAGGACCAACGTGAACTGTTCCTTGTACTGGAACGAAGCACAAGTGAAGAATCGGCACAGCGTTGGCTAAAAGAAACCTGAAACTTGCCTAATTCCAATTTAGAGTGTTAATATGTACACATTAGATTTGAGAAGAATTCACTGTGTGAACAACAACTTCGCATTCATAATTGAATGAATAAACCAATCAATGTTCGTAAATGATACAAAACTTGTGAAGAGTAACGTCTAAAAACACTTAAAGATTGACAGTTTCCACTCTGAAATGTTAAATGCATGCACACTTCTATGAAGAGTTGAAGAATCAGTGTTTCGTCGGACTCCCGCACATTGATCAGGATGAATAACCTTTTACTGAAATGTATGTCTGTATAGACACAATTTATTTAAATAAATACATACATGCGTTGTACAAAAATAATGCTTAGTATTCGTAATGTGTCAAAACTTGTATATAAAATGGAATGTTTCGAGAATGTTATTGATATAGATTCGAGGAAAATTCGGACTTAAAACTAAGGACGACGACTTTACTCGTTAAACAGATAAAAACACATAAAAGGACGGATATGTTATTTGTGTGTATCAACATACACGTGACGGATATGTTGGTTATTGTACGTTTTAAATGTCCGTCTGGATGCCTCCCTGTGGCGGAGCTGTTGGCTGACGACCTGGTTGAGGTCGGCGCGGGCGACTTGGTTCCGGAGCAAAGAAGGACTGTGCTGGGGCCGATGGGGCAGCTACTGCCGCGGAAGCCTGGTTTTGATAATAGTCGTCGCCATATTCGCTAACTTCGCGGTTGCTAATCTCGTTGAGTCGCTTGTATCGCTCCCGACGTGCTTCTACCATGTATAGAATGCCTGCTGGCAACAGCATCACGGCACCGACCACGGCAAGGGCAAAGGACCAGCCCATATCGTTGTTCTGCCAGCCGGGCATCCAATCACGGGAATCTCCTTTGGCTCCGAAAGTCACCACTGCGATGAAGCCGAATATGGAGGCCATGATTTCACAGGTGCCAATAGTAAGAAGCAACACTACGTAGCGGTCATCATCGCGAGATGTTCGCAAAATGGACAATGTTAGGGGCAAGGCAATGAGGCACATAACAAAGCACAATGTGGCAAACAGCTGAACTGCTATGTAGAATCCAGGCAGCAAGAAGTCGTGTATAATGTAGTATTCCTCTTCGAAGACCCACATGCAGCCGTTGAAGCGAGTGTCGTAGAATCGGTGAATGTCCTGGAAGTTGTTGAAGCACACCTCCCAAAGGCCCAAGTTGGTGAAGCGTGGATTTTGAATACGGCCATCAGTGACCAGCCAATAGGGCGTTGAAAACGCGATAATAAACAGCAGAAACGAGAACACTGATATGCCAAGTGCAACTTTTGTGCTGCGATTGGAAACGCCCATGGCTCTACTTTTTAATTACTATATAATTCGCAGTTAGACAAACGGAAAAGAAACAAAAAATACATGGACAAAACAAATTAACAAGACACAAATGTGTCAGAACACACAAACACGGGCGTGACCCAAACGTTGCCACCCAGTCCAAAGACTGCCACTCTATTAACTTCACCGATATGTCAGCATGTACCACTTTGGGTAAAATGTCTAATTTGGTAGCTTTTTCCGTTTTTTTTTTTTTTTTTTTTATCAATTTCTTAATTTTGGAGCTAGAATTTTTTAAATTGATGCAAATTTTTTTTTAGAATTTTCTGCATTTTTAAATATTTTTTTAAGAATTCAACTTGTAACTTCTCTCCCCCTTGGATGATGAACTTACAACCTTCATTAAAATGTTTTCCTTAATTTTATGTAATTTAGAATTTTAAATATTCATCGAATTATTTATTTATTGCGAAGTTATTGCATTTTGAAATTTGCAATACCCAGAATTTACATTTACCGAATATTTACAGTTATTAAAATAAGTTTGCAGCACTGTTACTGCATTGCGGCAACTCTGCACTTTCTTGTAAGCGGCAACTCTGCACTTGTCAGACTCTTGTTTTGTGGCACAAAACTTGTTTGCGAAAGCAAACGAGGAAAAATGCGTGTTTCGGGTATAAAATCAACTTCAGTTGCTTAAAAAACACATTTTGCAATAATAACTTTGTGTTTGTGAATTTTACCTGTTGGAGTAAGCTGTTATTTAAAGGCGTTGCAACGCTCTGCTACCGTAGTCTACTGCCGCTGACGCCGAAGTCGAAGCTGACGCTGACGGCAACAATATGGCTTCCGATATCGCGGTGGTAAACATTGGAAATTTCGAAAAGATTCAGAACTTTTTAAATGACACGGCTTACAAAGAAATACTTGAGAACAGCGAGAACTTTAATACACGTCTGTGCATTGAGCGACGTCTCCGGATGCCGTTCCTCGACCCCCAGACAGGCGTTGCACAGACACATTGCGCGCTCTTCATGAAGCGAAAGCAGCGAATGCCCGGCTTCCGACATGGCCAAATTTACACTTACCCTTCTGCCCGCTGGCGCAAACCCAAACGTCAGTATCTTCTAAATCCGCATCATAGCTACCGCGCCTACCAGTATCGGGAGCACCACCTTTCTCATCAGCACCAGCATCAACACCATCATGTACCAACGTCTGGGTCCGGAACGGTCGGTGCACGTGATCATCATCAGACGGAAAGTGCAGGTAAGACTTACATTTGTTTATAATCAAGCATTTAAGCATCCATATAAATACATATATAAATATGTGCTTACAAAGGCGTTGTAAAATCAATAAAACTCTTACAATTGCTGCTGCTTTGTTCAGTCTCATCCTCATCGCTTCCACCACCTCTGCACAGTGGTCTAAAGTTGGTTAGCACCCCCAAATAAAGTATCTCGACAATGTGCTTACGGGCAATTCAAATGCTATGGATATTTCTACTCTGCTATTGATGATAACATCTATGAAATTTATTTGATTTGATTTCACCTATCGGATTAAGTCTACAGACATTTTGACTAGCCCACTGTAAAATAAAAACAACAATAAAAGTTCATCTTAACATGTGAGGGACTATGATGCTGCATTTATATCATAGAGTTACATTTACGCAGCATGTGCGTGTGTGTGTGTAGTCTTAAGTGAAGGCAACGAGTAACCACCCCATAGGAAAACACACAAACATCTCTGCATATTATAGTTATTGGGGGCTGATTTATGGCTGTGGTTTCACAAGCAATAATACGGCTTGAATCCTCAACGTTGCGTAAAAGGGGCATCCACTATCGAATTTGTTTGTCTTATTCGTTCGTGAAACAAAAATTAATTTTATCACAACATAAAGAATGCACTTTAATATACGACAAATGAATGAAGACTTCCTTAGCTTTATTTCTAATTTTTTAGACCGTTTACAACTTGTTAATTTTACAATCAAATATTTACATATAAATAAATGCAATAATCGGCATTTATTGTATGTTACTAAACTGGAATTATTGTAAATCATGTCAGATTAAGGCAACTATTTGGCGTAGTGCAATTAAGCGAATTATAATGTACTAGATTCGCAAACAATTGCCGATTCGACCTAACGCCTTTAATTTGCTTCACTTGAGTAGGCATTAATCAGAATTTTCACTATATTAGACTTTACGAAATGGAAAACTTTTGTTTCGTCACTGCTTCTGTTAAAAAACTCTCAAGGCCAACTTCGAGTAGACCAGCAATTTTCGCCGGCGGAAAGTCTTCTAGAATAGTGGTCAAAATCATCTTCTCTTGACGTTTTCTGGTCAACTCGATACAAACCTTTAATAAAAAAAAATTATTTTGGCAACTTGGATGACAAAGGGTTTTAAAAAAAATATATATATGACCAATCCAAACCAAGTTTTTGATAGATAAAGTTTGTTTAAAGAGAAGTGTGCTTATCAGACACAATATAGCAATATCCGGCACACCTAGAATCGGATGATATTTCGTCCTATAAATGTATTCGTTCATTGATAAATATTATTTGTTTTTGGTTTTTGTAGCAATTGTTGCGACGGATGGCAACTCGATGGGCGCTTCAGGTGACAATGACAGTAAGGACTCTCATGCGAATGCTGAAAAGGAATGGTTCCATGAGGATATGGACACTTCCCATTACCATCATGTCGATGACTATGAAGATGACTTCGACTCTGACAACGATTTTGATGAGTCCTATAGTAGTAGAGGAAAGCGCAAACGCGGCTCACGCCCACGGCGCTCCAATGCCAATGTGGATGGGACCCCGAAACGTGGACGCAAAGGAGGTGGTAAGGATAATCTTCGAACTCATTATTTGTCAGTAAAAATTTAACTCTTCTTCATATTGCCCAACACAGGCAGTCGTCGTCGCAATGCAACCGATGGAGAGACTGGAGATCGTAGAAGGCGCGGAGCTGGAAATAGTGCGAACACTTCTGCTGCAGCTGCAGCGGCAGCGGCGGCTGTGGCACATGCTGCCAGCACTGCGGCAGCTGCAGCAGCAACAGGACTCTATGCAACGCACTCTAACTCAGCATCACCGATTCCCATTATCGACGAAACCTCACAATCAGCTCTGGTCATGACGGCACCACTACCTTCGACATACGAAAAGAATCCATTAAATGATGCAGGCGCCTCAAATGATTCAATTCCATTGGCCACAATGGCTAGCATGGGCATGTCAACCACAACAGCTGCTACCCCAGCTGTATTCACGACTGTAAACGCAACCCCAACCACTCCGTTAGCCAGTCCCAAGAAGAACAAGATGCGCACTGAACGTGAAGTGGCGCAGCCATCACCGTATTGCGATTTTTGTTTGGGCGATCAGCGAGAAAACAAGAAAACCAATATGCCCGAAGAGCTTGTATCTTGCTCGGACTGCGGTCGTTCTGGTCATCCATCATGTCTGCAGTTTACGCCTAATATGATAATATCAGTGAAGCGCTACCGCTGGCAGTGCATTGAATGTAAATACTGTTCTATTTGTGGCACATCCGACAACGATGACCAGCTGCTTTTTTGCGACGATTGTGATCGCGGATACCATATGTATTGTCTTTCACCACCGCTGGTGACTCCGCCTGAGGGCTCGTGGAGCTGCAAACTCTGTATGGAGGAATTCCACAAGCACAAGTAAAATGAAATGACATGAGAATTGAGGTGTAGAGAACCAAGGGGACGTCGCTAAAGATGTATCTGTCATTTTGTTTGAATTTTCACTTACATGCTTAAATTACAAATTAGTCTCCCAACTCATAAAGCCGCGGCAGCTCTTGAAATTAATTTAAATTTAATGTTCATCTTAAGTATTCCTTAGTACGTTTTTAATTTTATGTACCTACTTAATTTAATTTTTTATTTGTAACTACGCTTATATGGACCGCCCCAAGTATTGTAAGTATTTCCAGCCTTCCGCGCAAAGTGATTGTCACAAGTTCATTACACGAGGTCCTTAAGCAAATCCAATCCTTATCGTACCCCTTTTTTTTACAAAGTTTTGTGTAAATTGTACGATCCATTCTATGAAAATATAATTAACATAATGCCAATAAATACTGCAACACTTTTTGTATCCATTATTTCGATCGGCATTTGATTTAACTCAAACGTAATGAGGATTGTTGAATTGAGTCGTGACAGTTGCCACCTAAGTAACTCTTAGAGTTGAGAACTTGGTTAGAATAATCTGGAAGTGTCAATTACCTTAGAACGTTGCACTTTAGTAAATAGGTTTTGATAGGAATTCTAACAACAGTTTGTTAATTGCTGGGAGCTACTTACTCATTCAGTTGCACTCGAGAATCTTTTGTCAGTCGCGTTTAGTTGGTCAACATGAATCGCAGTGTGTGGTACGTTTGTTTGTTAACTCTGTGCCTGGTCTTATCTGCACAGCTGAAAGACCACCGGACTCGATCTAGACGCTTTCTTATCTTTCCTCGTCAATCCCCAACTAGGCATCAGGTAAAATAAATAATTTTAATTCTAGCAAATTACGGAGCATCTTCCCACGAATTCCCAGTTCATCGCCGGCATTGGAATCCCGGCTGATCTGTCATATGAATCCCTAACCGTCGGTCATGTACTGAAATCCGAGTTCTTTCTGCCGTATAATGCCAGCGTGTACCGACAAAACCCATATCTGCCGGAATACCTGCCGTCAAGAGTGTCCTTAAATGATGGCAGCGACGGAATCACAATTCGTCACATGGCAAAAAATCCCTCCGAGATGCGATGGCAAATTTACGCTTACATTGAGCACATGTTGAATGGGTGAGTTTTAATAAATTAATTGAACTTGTATGTATGTGCATCATTTTGGATGTTGGACTTGCAGTTATGGCTATAACGGACATGAATGCCTGCTTCAAGCCATTTGCGAAGCAAGTTCGATTCGATTTTCAAGGAACTTTAATGTATTTCATGAATTGCTGCACTTGATGCTAAGGTATTTTCGCTATTGCAGGTTAGTTTTCAGATATTCCGAACTTAATTAAGCCTTTATTGCAGTCCTTCCACAACGCTGAATAAGGACTCAGTCGAAGCTTTCGATTTTATGCTGGCCGAAAAATCTAATAAGAACAATTGCGAAATCTACGATTGTAACTTTAAACTTTTGGATTGGATTTCGAAAGTAATACGTATCAATATTTAATTTCAGATATCTTCAAATAGATCTTGCAAAATGCTTACTTATCATTTATGAATACCCCAATAAATACTTAGAAGTATTTTTTTGAATGTATCGCTTATTGCTTAATGAATTGAATAAACAGACAAATTTGAATATATTTTTGAACTTTGCTTTAGGTGCGCTTCACAAACTTAATAAACACTTCAGATTTGGTTCGAATTAAAATTCCAGCCAAGAATCTGTATTCCTTCGGATTACTGACGGGTAATATTTCAAAGTTTCTAAGAATGTAGACCAACAATGTTTTCACTTCCATCATAGCAAACTTTTGGCCAATACAATTTCTTCGACCAGCGCTAAAGGGAATAAAGGCAAAGGGATGCCTGTGATCCGAGTTTTCAGGAAGGAATCGTTCTGGGATGAATTCATTTGGTTGATCAAAGTAACGTGGATTGCGATGTATATCGAATATATGCACTATAATCTGTGTGCCATTTGGCAGAAGCAAATTGTTCGCTAGTTTCGTATCCTCATGACACTCCCGCATAATGCCTGGCACCGATGGGCAAAGTCTCTGCGTCTCCTTGATCACGCATTCCAAATATTTCAGTTGGGCCAGCCTACGGTTGTCCAGTTCCTTAAGATTGTCTGAAACAATTTCATTCGATCATATTTTAGTAAACGAAATAATCTTGCCCATACGTGTACATTTACATAACATATTTCAAGCTCTACACATAACGTCAATAGATGTTTAGAGAATTAAATTTTAGAAAAAGTGTTAGATAAAATTATTGTGAGTGTAATATAAAAACTTAAGTAAAGTAATAGTAATAAAAGTTTAAAGAAATAGTAATAATGAAAGTACAGGTGGTAGTAGTAGTATTGCAAGTAGTAGTAGTAGTAAAATTGGTAAAAGGATTGGAAGTATCTGTACTAACCTGTGTTGGGTATTAGCTCTGTAATCTCCTCAACGCATCGCTGCTGCTTTTGCGGATGATTGGCCAAATAGGCGAGCGTGAGTATGATATTCATAGATGTCGTATCAAAGCCCTCAAACATAAAAGTGTCCACTTCTTCGCAAATGCCAGCATGATCGATAAGGCCTTCCTTTTCCGCCATCAACATTGTGTCCAGCATTGCATAACGTTGCTTAGTATTCAATTCCCTTTGCAGAATATCAAAATTTATATACGAGTTAATATATTTATGTAGCTATACGCTATTGATGGAGTATGCATACCTTGATTCCACATCGTTTGACTCCTTCAAATTATACTCATTAAAGTTCTGTCTTCGTTTTTCTATTATTCTGCTTGAGAATGAATGTAATTTTTTGAGGGTCGGTATATCCTGAAGGCCATCACCATAATGATTATAAAGGGCATCGCTGGACATGAGAGGATTTATAACACGCTTTATAAAACTGTGCTCCGCTATTGTGATGTTATTTCTGTATTCATCACCATCGGAGCAATCGTCCAGTTTCACGCCAAGGGCAGTTTCTAATTAAGGATTAAAGATAAATATATGTGTAGTAATATTCGAGTTCGTAGTAAAAGTAAAATTTGATGTCAAATTAATATTAGTAGTAATAGGTGTGGTAGTATTAGTATTAAAGGTAGAATTAGTAATTGTAACTTACAATATCACACAAAAACAAAATCTCTACACGAGGTAAAAGTCTAGTGATGAAACCATATTCCAGTCCCAAAATTTCTGATATCCAATTTTGTGACGAACAAAATAAAGTTTAATATAAAAATTTTAAATTTAAATATAAATTTATACAAAATTAACACGAAAATTAGCGTTCTGCACTTTGCGCAAAAAAGGTGAGCTACCACGAACATACAAATTTCTTATTTGTTAATATCTTGAGAAAGCAGATATGTGGGAAATATAAAAATTTGCGGAATGTTATTGACTATAACCTATTGAAATTTAATAAATATGTCATGTGTCAATTTTTAGTATTTTAGCGCTTTGATGCAAACAGAAAAACAAACAAACTGACTTCTCATTTAATTTTTAAAAAATCCGCTAAAAATTTCAAATTTAATAACCTTTTGAACTAGTTGTTGGATTAATCGGGGTATCAATCAACTCGTATTTTTGATTAGAATTTTTATAAAATATAAAATTTTACCTAAAGGCCCCAACAGCCCCACTAGCTGCCATCATTTAAATTTTGCCCCTCCCACTTACCTCCCCTTACCTCATGACCCATGTGAGTTAGAAAAAGTCTTAGTATGCCATTTTGTAAGTTAGGACTAAACCAGTCGATCGGTATATAATCGATCTGATTGGACTCGTAGCAAATTTTAATTGTTAGCTGTATATATTGCTAGTCGCCTTTCGCACTATTTGTGCTGGTTTCGTCACTAGCGCGGTCTGCCGTCCGCAGTGACTAATTCAACTCCAAATAATTTTATTTCTAATTGTTCTTTTTTGGAAATAAAAGTAGAAGTGGAAGTAGAGGTGGTAGTAGGAGTTGTTATAAAAGTAGTATTTAAATAAGCTGATCAGGTATTGATAGTAATGAAAGTATATGTGGTAGTAGTGGTTTTGGATGTATAAATAGTAATAAAAATAGTACTAGCTGTATTTAGTACCGCATATGCTGTTGAGGGTAAATCGCGGTATTACGTCGTTTAAATTAATCTCACAAGGTCCGACAGTATTATTCGAGATTTTTTGTAGAAGGTCTATCACTTTTACACTTTCCTGTCTGTTCAAAAGATATAATAATAGATAAATATGATAGCACATTCCATAGCTCTAATCACTTACTTAAACACCTCTAAGAACTGTTCCAGTATTTTAAAATGAAAAGCCGGTGTCAGTAGTTTTCGTCTGGCATGCCAGTGTTGACCTGCAAAGGATATAGTTATGTATGAGTCATAAAATAAATAATTGTTCACTATTAAATCGCAACAACAACAAACAGATGTTTTATAGTTGAAATACAAATGGTAGTAGTTATGTAACTTAGTGGAATACCTGTGCTCGTCAACAAGCCCGATTTCAGAAATGGTTGTAGAAATCGATACATATCACCTTTGGTAATCAAGTTATTGTCATTGAGCACTAACTCAGCATCGTCGGCATCAACAATGTTGTATATTGGAAATCCAAAAACATATTGAATGTAGCTTCGCTTCAGTTCCGCAGCATAATCACGAGAATAATAAAACAATTGTTCTATAGAAATGGTCAAAACAGTTATTTTGTAATCGAAAGATTTTGCACTACATCTTCTCACCAGAGGTCATCCCAATGGTATCAAAAGTATTGCCAAAAATAGTCGTTCCTTTTCCCTTGGCAACCGTCTTTTCCAAAGGTCCACCATCAACGGTTTTAAAACGTCGACATATTGACAATAGCTCATAGTCTTTTCTAAGGCTTAAAGCATAAATGGCTAGTAGAGCCAGTAATATTAAAATAATAAATAACATTGAAAAGCCGAAACTCAATTATTATCACTTGTTCTATACACAAAATGTGCGGATAACACGTCAAATTCACTCAACCGTCAGCTTTCGACTAAAATATGTAGATTACGGTTCTCTGAGATCCGTCATGCAATAATCACCTTATAGTATAGTTTTTACATATATGTAGAATAATCATAAACACATACAAAACTACATATGTATGAACTGACTTTTCAAACACTTCTCGACATTTGATTGGGAACAAGTTTTTGTTTCTACTTCTATTACGGGAATATGCAAATTTTTAAACTTGTGCAACTACAGGTTTATTTATTTTTATTTATAAAACAATTGATTGGTTTAATGAAATAACTTGTTGTGCTAAAAACTCATTCTTAGAGAGAATCACAAATCAAAAAATTTTGAATAGAAATAAATGCAACAATGTGAAAACGTCCCGAAAGCAGTGCATAGGTAGCATAAAATCAGTGTTGGCAATGTAGCCTTTACCTGGATAGATGTGTCCGTCCGTTTAAAAACTTTCTCACCCAGAAAAGTATTCCCCTTTAAAGCAAACTTTAGTTCGTTTTTGGATAGGTTATTCTATCAAGAGATACATTTTGTTAAACATGCAGACCAACAAAGAAAAAATCGGAACATTTTACAATTTTTTTTGATAAAGGCGAAAATGCAAGCAAGACGACTGAAATTGTGAACGATGTTTACGGTCCCGATAGTGTCTCGGCTAATAATGCGCAATTAAGATTTCGATGATTCCATTCAGGGAATTTCGACGTTAAAGATGTCCCCCGCGCCGGGTACATAATTCCGATAAAGCCGTGGAGATAACTGAAGCAGACCGTCATGTCAATAGACATAGCAAAAATATTTTTTTAAAGATCTCTTCGCTTATGTTTTTATTATTATTTTTGTATTGGATAATCTCAGAAAAAATTTGTATGAAAAGGAGGAAATAGTGGCTAAAACTATCATAGCAATTTTCAAATAAAAAAAAATAATATATATAAGCGAAGATATTCTTGAAATAAATTTTTTGCAGCAACTATTAAAATTGTTTGGAGTAACTTTTTGCATCAAAACATTTTTTGGTTTAGCCCTAGGAAATAAGTCAAAAAAGTAGACTATCCATAGATTAAAAATTTTCAATGGGTACTTAATGGGCTAAGGAAACTTTGTATTATTCAAACGAAATTTTAAAGACCTTTCCATTGTTGCCAAAATGTACATGAAGTAAGTTAAAATAGTGAGTAGATTTAACTTTAGTTTAGTGTTAATACCTTTGTCTACCCCTGTATAGTATTTGACTTGAATTAAACAGCCCAAGCCGAAATATTTTAACTTTTAAAATATGAAATAAAAAAGGGATTTATTTTACCCCAACCTAATATTTCTTTTTTGCTGACGTTTATTTTATTTGTTTTTTTTTTTTTGTTTTCATACCCTAGTCGAGGGTTCATTAACTTACCTATATATTCTTTATCAGCATCACCGAACTAATCTCTAAGAAAATAACAGTTATAAGCATCAAGTTTGGTATGAACACTCTATATAAGTTTTTCAATACACATGAAAAATATGTTAAGTGGCTGATTTGATAAAAAATTTTATTTTGAAAATATAATTCGGTTTTCATACTCATTGTGAGTTATATGTCAGGAATTAAATATACTTCTAAAATTTTAAAATATATTTTCTTAAATTCTTCGGTGTTATCATGTAAGTTCCCATGAGTTTTGGTCGCTTTCACGTAATATCACTAAATTGTGCTCGTTTCTTAATAGTTTTACAATGCTCAAGCGTTTGCCAAATTTAAAAGTTGTGCAGCACCCGTTTAAGAAGAGGATTCTGCACGTCCAATCGCCATTCCAAAATTCCAAGTCTGTTCCTATTCAGAAAGTTGTGAACAATGCCAAGCTGGAGCCAGAAACGGAACTCCGAAGAAATGTGCCATATGTAATAGAAGACCAGAATTATAGATACAAAGAAGGCAAAATTTATCACGGATTTCAGTGCGAACGTATCGAGTCTATCCCCGATTATGGGCTTATGTCGTGTACCCTTCGACATCTTGGCACGGGAACTGAGTTCTGGTATCTTGATAGGAATGATGTCCATAATGTATTTTCCATAAATTTCCGCACTACGCCGTTCGACTCAACGGGTCTACCCCATATACTAGAACATATAACTTTATGCGGCTCTAAAAACTATCCAGTTCGGGATCCCTTCTTCAAAATGCTTAATCGATCAGTTGCAACGTTTATGAATGCAATGACTGGACCAGATTACACACTATATCCATTTTCGTCGATGAATGAAGTGGATTTTAGAAACTTGCAGAAGATTTACTTGGATGCCGTATTCAGGTATTGTATATGTACAGAGTAATTCGCCAGAATCATATCTAACTCATACTGTTGCAGGCCAAACTTGTTGCATCTAGACTTTCTGCAAGAAGGATGGCGTCTTGAGCACGAGGATTTGCATAATCGCGACTCTGACATCGTATTTAAAGGTGTCGTCTACAATGAAATGATAGGAGCCCTCTCAGACAACGCCCGATTATTTAAGCATAAGATGGTTAATCACATTCTTCCCAGTCACACGTACGGTCACATAGCGGCAGGCGATCCCCTGGAGATTCCCAAGCTTACGCACAAGGATTTGGTCGAGTTTCATCGCAAATACTACCATCCAAGTAATGCGCGCATCTTCTGCTACGGCTCCTTTGACCTGGAGAAAACTCTTGCCTTTGTCGATAAGGAATACCTATCTCACTATGAGTTTATTGACAATGCCTATAGTTATGTTTCCCCGCATGAACGCTGGTCAGAGCCTCGTATTGTCCACGTTCCGACTAGACTTGATTGCATGGGTGCCAGTATTGACCGGCAGAACCAAATTGCAATTGGATTGCTTACGTGCGATATAACCGATATACAGGAGTGCTTTGAACTCAAAGTACTATCAGAACTGATGATTCGAGGCCCCAACTCCGCCTTCTATAAGAGTTTAATAGAGCCTAACTTCTCTGGCGGCTACATCACGGGAGCAGGGTTTACACCAAATTGCAAGGATACGTTTTTCTTTGTAGGCTTGCGGGATCTTAGGATTGATGATTTCGAAAGGTTCAATGATCTCTATGATCAGACGGTGCATAAAGCTAGCCAGGAAGGCTTTGAGTCTGAGCATATTGAAAGCGTTCTCTGCAATTTGGAGTTGTCTCTAAAGCATGAAAACGAGATGTTCGGCAAGCATCTTCTATATAAAACGGCTATACCGTGGAATCACGGGGGCGACGTTGTCTCGTGTCTGCGAGACTCGAACATGTTGGCAACGCTGCGAGGAAGATTAAAGGAGAACTCCAACTATTTTCAGCAGAAAATTGAAAAGTACTTTTTAGATAATACCCATAAGCTTACACTTACAATGTCTCCTGACGAAATGTGCGAGATCAAACGGAAGCTATCTGAAGCAAAGTTGCTCCTACAGAAATTAAATGAAATCAGCGATGAGGAATATGATAATATATATGAGAATGGCATCAAGTTGGAGGTCGCACAAAAGAGCCCAGAAAATATTGAAGTGCTGCCGTGTCTATCAATAAATGATGTAAAGGACCCTATAAAGTGTCCCCAAATGGAAGAGACAACTGTTCAAAATGTTCCCACGCAGTTCTGTAAGGTGTCCTCGAACGGAATAACCTACTTCAACTGCTTCTTTAATATCACAGGACTCAGTCAAGATGATGCTATGCTAGTACCTTTATTTTGTCATGTGATTAGTGAAATGGGCACTTCTAATCACGACTTTCGAGAATTCGATAGACTTCGTCTTACAAAAATGGCAACATTTACTTGTGATACCAAGGTAGTTGAGAATGTGTTGGACGGTAAGTCATATCGTCTGGGATTGATAATGACGACACACGCACTCGACAAGAATGTTTCCGATATGTTTGAACTATGCGAAGAGTTGATGCTCAATTTTAAGTTCGAGAATACAAGTCGGCTCAGCATGCTTATTGAGAATTATATTTCTAAGCTGTCACTTAAAATTGGATCATCTGGGCACTTGTTTGCCATGCTGAATTCCTCAGGGTTGGTAACAAATGCAGCCAAGTTGAAATCCCAATTAGCTGGGGTCTGTCATATCGACTTAATGAAGGAGTATGTTCAACAAAATAGCATTGAGGACATTCAAGACAGGTTAAGGAATATTGGCGCAATGGTCTTCAGCAAGAACAATTTGCGGGTTGCCATTAACAGCTCGGCTGCACATCAAGCTACTGTCTTGGAGCACTACGAAAGATTCCTGAACAAGTTGCCAACTCTCGAAAAGTCGATTGATAATACCGAACTTCATTTGCTGGAACCCTCGACTCGACACTTCATAATGAACAAACCCCTGAGCTACTGCGCCAAGTCGTTCTCGGCCGTTCCGTATGTACATGAAGATCATCCAGTATTGCGTGTTTTGGCCAAGTTCTTGACTGCTAAGTACCTGTTACCTGTGGTGCGTGAACAGAACGGAGCTTATGGTGCAGGTGCTAGGATAGGATTCGATGGTCTCTTCAGCTTTTACAGTTATCGGGACCCACACGCAAGAAATACTATCGAGGTATTTGATAAGACTTACGAGTGGCTGCAATCCGAAAGCTATAAACTTGACCAACAAGCACTCTTCGAGGCTAAGCTGGGAGTCCTGCAACTCCTAGACTGGCCAACTGGACCCGGAGACATTGGCATGGATAACTTTGTCTTGGGCGCGTCCTATGATATATATTCAAGATATCGCTCTCGAGTGCTTAATGTAACTGTGGACGATGTGCGAGCAGTGATTGAAAAGTACTTTAAGGAGGAACCAAAACACTTTGGAAAATGCATTTTAGGACCGGAAATTGAAGAAAATGAAACCAGTGAAGGTGTTGAAATAACATCATAACTTAAAAAAAAATATCTCGTACAAAATATGCTCTACGATAATATTTTAATATAAATTAATATTGTAAATGCATAAATCTATTGTATACTTTTAGCTGTATTTTGTTTATGCAAATCATATTTTCAAGTGAGATTATTAAATAAAATTTGACAACAATAGAATTTGATCATAGAAACATTAAACGAGAAGCATCCACTTAACTACTGCTATTACTTACTAAAGTCTAAGGGTGAACCATTTTCGAAAGCACAATTTTATTTTTCTACGTTTGTATACAAAAATTTTTAGCAATAAAAACTCTGAGAATACAGAGATTAATGAATAAATAAATTAATCAATTACGAAGATAAGAGAAACGTATGTGACGGCTGTTATTACTTCTCCCGAAATCTAATCATAGATGGACAATTTTTCGCGCCAAGTTGAGACGTGCTGTGACACACTCAATTGATTTAATTTCACGGATTTTTGTTTTTATAGCGCGTTAGAACTTCTAACCTTTTAGAATGACAATTACCCAAACATTCATTGATGTGATTACCACAACCTATCATATTTATAATTGCACTTGTGTAATTATTAATTAAAATTGTAAGCTGTAAAAAAATATATTTGAACTGTAACGATATTAACGAATTTTTGTTGCAAACCTATAGATAACGATAGTCAATATCGTACTTTTTCTGGGAACCAAGGCTGCCACACGTTTCAAAACTATCGGTGACTCTGTTTTTGGATACAAAAGCTGACACACGTTGCAATAAAAAAGGCGGCCAGATAACGGATCCCGGAGAACAATTTAAATGTCAATTTATTTTTATTTGATTTGCTAAAATTAAGCAACAAATTTACAAAATTATTGAACACTTTATTAAAAACTAGATACAAATATGTGAAAATGTTTGGAAATTCTAATGACATATTAAAAAAATCGACAAAGTTCGAACAAAAATTCTGAAAATTCTAACTTTAAAATTTAAACTTATGTGTTTACCTTTTTCGACAATTTACTTAAAATGGTACTTGCTAGATCGAAAAATTTTACTGGATGGCCTTCAGTAGGAACTCTCTACCAGACTGTTTTGGTATTATGTTCGCGTTATTAGTCGCGTGTGGCTACACCGGAAAATTTAAAGTTGGGTGAGTGCAATTTCAAAATGCATTAACTTTGAAATAAATTCATAATTTGATGAAAGCTTAAAATTTGAAACTAAACAAAATTAAGGTAAAGATTTTAATGAAGGTTTGATGTTCGTCAGCTTTCGGGAAGAGAAGTTAGAAAATTTAATTCTAAAAAATTATATCATATAAATCCTAAAAAAATTATGCAAAAATTTAAAAATTTCTAGCAAAAAAAAAAATAAAAAAAATTTAAAATGGGTACAAAAATTAAGAGCACCCATTTTCGGAATTGTACCTTTTTTTTAAGTTCCGGGTGGCAGTCTTTCGCGCCAGTGCTGGCAAGTTTTTAGGGGGAACAATAGCTGTTTCTGTCTGGGGAGCATCTTAATTTGCTTATTTTGGGCAGTTTTATAAAGTTTTACTTAAAATATTAATAGCAAAACATAGCTGAATATATATGTGAAATAGCCAGATTTGCAGCTAATAGCAATTTTGAAATTATTCCAGCAAACGAACTCTAAAAATAGCCAGATCTAGCTTTAAAATAGTTAATAGTTGGCAACAGTGTAAAAATATCAATATCAAAAAAATTTCGATATAACAAATATTAATTTATATTTGATATATTTTACTAAGAAATATCGATAATATCGATATGCCGTGTTTTCACTTAATATTAGTTGTGTTTCCACTAATATTAATATTTTATTACACGATTTGCGCTTGGATGCAGTGTTATCCATTTTGACAAAGTATAATATTGCTTTCATGCTTCACAATAAAAAAAAATTGGTGAAGACGGCAAAGCCAACGGCTAAAAATTTCGCTAAATAATATCAAATATCGATATTGATATTATCGCCAGAAAAAAATATCTCCCAAAAATATTTCATCACCAAAAAATATCTATCGATATATCGATGATATTTCGACATCCCTAGACAGTAGTGTGTAATAGAGATTCGCGGACAAAATAAATAATAACTGGTAAGTCTTGGAAATATTTATAATTAACTGACTACCAATTGAACCCAATTCCATATTAGAACTTATTAGTATATGGAAATTCAATCAGTTTGTGTCTAGAATAAACTAAATTTATCGAGGCATACATACATACATATGGTACATGCATATATGAATGCCGGCTGATGTAACTAAGTTTTGGCTCGTGTTTTATATTGGTTGCTGTTAATTCATGTAGCCCGATGCTTTTACCAGGATATCATCAGCAACTTGTATTGTGTACTTATCATTTATAGACTCGCACTCACAGAAATGCTAACACGGTTACAATGGTTAAAGGCGGTGCCGCGCCCAGTCAGCGTGCTGCACAGCAATTTCACCAGTCGAAATTTGAAGTCGTTCAGAGGCGAGGAGGTCCTGGGCGCTGTCAAGCCGAAGCCCAAGCTTTCGAGCCAAGGGAGTGAGAGAATGCCACATATAATGACAGATCGTAAATACAAATATAGTGAGGGTCAGATATATCACGGGTTCAAGTGCGAGCGTGTCGAGTATATCCCTGACTTTGAGCTAATGTCGTGTAGTCTTCGACATATTGGCACGGGTACTGAGTTTTGGTATCTGGATCGCAAGGATACCAACAATGTATTTTCCATAAATTTCCGTACTACGCCATTTGACTCTACGGGTCTACCTCACATATTGGAGCACCTTGCCTTGTGCGGTTCAAAAAACTTTCCAGTTCGGGATCCCTTCTTCAAAATGCTTAATCGATCAGTTGCAACTTTTATGAATGCAATGACTGGACCAGATTACACACTATATCCATTTTCAACCATGAACGAGGTGGACTTCAGAAACCTGCAGAAGATTTACTTGGATGCCGTATTTAGGTTAGTACCTGTGAACTTATTGCCAATGCCAACTTTCTATAATTTTATATTCGCAGACCAAACTTGGCGCATTTGGACTTTCTACAAGAAGGTTGGCGTCTTGAGCACAAGGATGTGCAGAACCGGGACTCCGAAATCATAATAAAAGGTGTCGTCTATAATGAAATGAAAGGAGCCTTCTCAGAAAACTCCCAAGTTTTCACACAAAACTTGCTGAACAATATGCTCCCAAGTCACACGTATGGCTACGTCTCGGGAGGTAACCCACTGGAGATTCCCAAGCTAACACATACGGATTTGGTCGAGTTCCATCGCAAATACTACCATCCAAGTAATGCGCGCATCTTCTGCTACGGCTCCTTTGACCTGGAGAAAACTCTTGCCTTTGTCGATAAGGAATACCTATCCCACCATGAGTGTATTGACAATGCCTACAGTTGTATTCCCCCGCAGGAGCGTTGGTCACAGCCTCGTAATGTCCACATTCCGAGTAGGTTGGATTGCATGGGCGCCAGCTTTGACCGACAGAACCAAATTGCAATTGGATTGTTAATGTGCGATATAAACGATATACAGGAGAGCTTTGAACTGAACGTGCTATCCGAAGTAATGATTCGTGGTCCCAACTCAGCCTTCTATAAGAGTTTGATAGAGCCCAATTTTTCCGGCGGCTACAACCAAAGTACGGGTTTCTCAGCAGACTGCAAGGACACATATTTCGTAGTGGGCTTACAGGACTTGAAGGTTGAAGACTTTAAAAAGTTCAACGAGCTCTTTGATCAGACGGTGCACAAAACTATCGAAGAAGGTTTTGAGTCGCAGCACATTAAAAGCGTTCTGCACAATCTGGAACTATCATTGAAACATCAGAGTCCTCATTTTGGTAATGCTCTATTGTTCAACTCGACAGCACTGTGGAATCATGAAGGTGACGTTGTCTCCAATCTGCGAGTCTCGGAAATGATTGCAACGCTGAGACAGCGATTAAATGATAATAAAAACTATCTTCAGGAGAAGGTTAAGCAATACTTTACAAACAACACTCATAAGCTCACACTCACAATGTCTCCAGACGAGTTGTACGAGGATAACTTTAAGCAGGCCGAGGCTGAAATGCTTAAACAAAAAGTAAGCGCTCTCGACAGTAAAAAGTTAGATCTGATTTATGAAAATGGCATCAAGTTGGAGACCTCTCAGAAGTCCACAGAAAGTTCAGATATTTTGCCGTGCCTATCGCTGACCGATGTCAAGGAACCGCCAAAGTTGCCCAAAATCACAATGAAATCCATTCAAAATGTGCCCACGCAGCTGTGTAAGGTGCCAACCAATGAAATAACATACTTGAAGTGTTTATTCAACATCACAGGACTGAGTCGAGAGGAAGTTATGCTCGTGCCTCTATTCTGCAATGTAATTAACGAAATGGGTACCTCAAACCACGACTTTCGCGAATTCGACAAACTGGTTCTATCCAAGACAGCGGGTATCGACTTTAAACTGAATTTTGTTGAGAATGTGAAAGATGCCAAGACATATCGCCTGGGATTGATGATGACGACGCACGCCCTCGATAAAAATGTTACTGACATGTTCTGTCTCAGCGAAGAGTTGCTGCTTAACTTTCAGCTGGAAGATACAAGTCGTCTCAAGATGCTTATTGAGAACTATATCTCCAATATATCCGTAGGAATCGCCAGTTCTGGCCACTTGTATGCCATGTTAAGCTCCGCGGGTTTGGTAACCGATGCTGCTCAGTTGAAGTCATTATTATCGGGAGTCGATCATATAGACTTTATGAAGAAGTACGTTCAACAGAATAGCACTGAAAACATTCGGGACATGTTAAAGAATATTGGAACAAAGGTCTTTAGCAAGAGCAACATGCGTGCTGCCATCAATAGCTCGGATGCTTACCAATCTACTGCATTGGAGAAGTACACAAAGTTCGTGGAAAAGTTGCCGGTTCTCGGTGAGATGAAGAGTGATATCAAATTAAATATGCTTGAACCCAGCCTTCAACACTACGTTATGAATATTCCCGTCAACTACTGCGCAAAGACCTTTTTCGCGGTGCCATATTTGCATGAGGATCATCCAGTTCTGCGGGTCTTGGCCAAGCTCATAACTGCCAAATATCTTTTGCCAGTGGTGCGTGAGCAGAATGGAGCTTATGGCGCTGGCGCCAAGATTGGCTCTGATGGCATCTTTAGCTTCTTTAGTTATCGTGATCCGCACTCAACAAAGACACTGAAAGCCTTCGACAAGACTTACGAGTGGTTGCAAGCCGAAAGCAAGAAACTGGATCAGCAAACACTTTTCGAGGCTAAACTGGGTGTGTTGCAGCAGCTGGACTCGCCAATTGCACCTGGAAACATTGGCATTGATTACTTCCTTTACGATGTTTCCCAAGAGATGTTTGTCAAATACCGATCCCGTGTCCTGTCCGTAACAGTCGACGAACTACGCACTGTAATTGACAAGTATTTCAAGGAAGAACCAAAGAACTTTGGCAAATGCATTTTAGGACCAGCCAACGATAAATTGGAAGAGGATTCTAATCTAAAATGGAATGTCATATCCTAAGTGTAGAATTTTGTACTAAAAATAAGACTGTAAATACTTATGCATACTCTCACACTCACATTCAACATTTGTTCCGTTTCTTTTTTAATGTTCGTTTGTTTTTGTTTTCTTCTCGCAAACGTTGATTACTTGTTATTAAAGGATATTTAAAGGACGTTGTCTTTCAACAAACAAATCTTCGAACTATGGAGAATAATCTGTAGCATAACTTTTGTTTATTATTCTATCGTAGTGAAACTTAAAGATTAGCTGGAAACTGTGATGAAATATTTGTAAACATTGAAACTGTTCTTATATTTTTATAAACTGTGGCTATGAAAAATAGGAATTATGTGTTTGGCAGAATGTATGTAGCAGGCAAAAGGAGGCATGGCAGATTCCATCAAGTATATATATTTGAGATCAGTATCAACAGCGGAGTTGAACTAGCCCTGTCCTGCACTAATAGGGGATACTGGTCATTCAATAAAACAAAAAATACGTCAACGAGGTAAAAGTCTAGGGACGCAAGCTTATCCAATTTTGTGACGAGCCATATTCTATTTAATATATAAATTTAAAAAAAAAAAATGATATTCTGCACCATGCGCAAAAAAGGTTGAGCTTCTTAGTCACTATACCGGTTACTTAAAAAATAAGTTAAAGGGTATAAAGGAGGCATCTCCGACCCTATAAAGTACATATATTCTTGATCCGCATCAACAGTCGAGTGTGTCTGTTCGTCCGTCCGTCTGTGTGATCTTAGAGACTATATGAGATAGAGAACAAAAAAAAACCTCTACACGAGGTAAAAGTCTAGTGACGAAAGCAATTTCTAGCCCCAAAATTTCTATATCCAATTTTGTGACGAACAAAATTCGAAAAATTTTAAATAAAAATGTAAATTAATTAAAAAAAAGCGAAAACGCGTACTTTTAAGTAGAATTTTTCAAAAATAAAAAATTTTACCAAAAGACCCCAACAGCCCCATTAGCTGCAATCATTTAAATGTTTCCCCTCCCACTTACACCCCCGTATCTCATGACCCAGGTTGGTTAGAAAAAGTTTTCCAACTTAGCTGTAAATATTGTTTATTCGCCTTTCGCACCCTTCGTGATACTTTCGTCACTAAAGCGAACTGCCGTCCGCAGTGATATAAGTACAAACCAACCTTGACTTAAGTACTAAAGAGAGTTTAAATGGCTATTTGCAGGGAAATCACTATAACATACAAACTATTTTTTAGAAGATTTCAATTGTTGGGTAAAAGATATTTGATATCTTAGTGAAACTTTAAAGATTATACTTCACTGTTAGACCCAGACTACATCCACAACAAATGGTAAAATCCATATTGATTGGGATATATTTTAATTATTATCCTTTAGGTATATTTAATATAAAATATTAATTGCCGAACTTTTTATTATTATAAGATTCATTTAATTTCTTTAAAGTACTTTTATATAATTTGAAATAAGTAACGGGTATCCTATGGTCGGGATCTCGACTATAGCCTTACCAACATGTTTTTTTTTTTATTTATATATTTTGTTATAAATTTATATATTAAATTGAATGTTGTTCGTCACAAAAATTGAATATCAGAAATTTTGGAGGATGGAAATACTTTCGTCTTTGAAGACATCATAATTTTTTAAAATTTCACTTATTTCTAACATTGATACTTCAAAAGAAGGTAATTTTAATGCTTACACCAAATTTAAAAATCAATTCACAATTACATCAAAGCAGGATACCCTGTGCTCAGGCATTTATAAGTCGATCGGCAATGAGAGCTATATAATGTGGTCATCCGATTTGCATAAATTTCGACCGGGAGGCATAAGACCAACTTTAATGCATATTCTGTCAGATTGTGATATCTTAAACTAGATGGACGGAGCTACAGTCGAGAATTCTCGACTGTCGGAGACCCCGTACTTACTATGGAAAAAGCTAAGACTGCTAAATATTAAAAAAATATTCTGCTCACTTGAGGCCTTTGCAGAGCGCTGTATAACATTTTCGACTTCTTGCTTTAATGGCAACTATTTGATATAGTAAACCGATTTCAACTGGTAAGGATGTATAAAACAAACTTAAAAGCATATTCTGTCAGTTTGTTTACGATATCCCATAAAACCAAAAGTTTTTCATTCTAAGACTTGATTTTCAGCCGATCGGTCCTGTGACAGCTTAATGATATAGGGGTCCGACTTAAACCAACTTTGGTCAGGATATATAAAATCAAGTTAGATACATATTGTATCAGTTTGGTTACAATACTTAAAAAAAAAAACAAAAAAGTTTTTCATACTAAGACTTGATTTTCGCCCGATCGGTCCTATGACAGCTTATGATATAGTGGTCCGATTTGAACCAACTTCGGTAAGAACGTATAAGACTAACTTAAATGCATATTCTATAAGTTTGGTTATGAAATCTCAAAAAACAAAAAAGTTTTTCATACTAAAACTAGATTTTTGACCGATTGTTCATATGGGCACTGTAAGATATAGTGGTCCGATCTAAAAAAGAAACAAGCTTGATCTGCCTGCAATAAAGGGGAATCTACATACCAAGTTTGGTGTCACTAGCTTTTAAATTGTTCTTATAGTTTCGATATAAAATTTTCTATGTCGATTTTTAGGCTGTAAAGTGGGCGTGGCCGTTCTGAAACTAACTTGATCTGCTTGCAATATAGAGGAACCTACATACCAAGTTTGGTGTCTCTAGTTCTTATAGTCTCTGAGATCTAGGTGTTCATACAGACGGACAGACAGACAGACATTGCTATATCGACTCGGCTATTGATGCTGTTCAAGAAAATATATACTTTTTAGGGTGTGCCACGCCTCCTTCTGCGTTTTACGCACATATTCCCTAAAACAAACTCAATAGACCCCTGTACGTTTTTTGAGTACGGGGTCTAAAATCAAGAAAGTTTTTTTTAATTTTCTGATTTCTGACCGATTTTTCCTATGGCACCCATTTTACGTTTTAGAACATACTTAAGCTAACATAAAAACATACACTGATAAAAAAAATGTTCTAAAATCAAGATTTTGGTCTCAGAACTAAGATTTTTGGTCTAAAAAATGCGTCGAGAACATAAAATTCTTTAATAAAGAGAACACATCTTGATTTTAAGAACAATTTAAATAAGACCAAGATCTTATTTTAAGAATAAATGTTCTTAAAATTAAAATCATAAAATAAAATGAATAAAAATTATTTTTTATATTTATATTTTATTTTATTTTTAAATTTTAATTTATTTATACTTTATTCTGTTTTAGTAAGTTTTTAAGTGTTATTTTAATTTGTTACGAGTGGGATTCGAACCGACGCCAACTGCTTCACAACTGAAGCGGTCTCTCCAACTAAAGCGCCACGGTGCCACCATTTCTTTGAGACGAAATAGTACCTATTTATTCTTGCCTAACAATTTAAGATCTTTATTCATATATTAAGAGCTTAAGACTTTTTAGATTAATAATCTCAGTTTTAGTAATTTGGTCCTAAAATAATCTTATTTTAAGAACAAAATATTTCAGACGAATGTTCTTGATTTTAGAAGTTGGTCTTTTTTTTCTGTGTAAGCATAAGCTAAAATACCTTATTTTACCTGTGAAATTTTACCTAAGTACTTTAGAAAAAAGTTTAAAGGTACGCCTAAAAGTCCTCAAACATACCTTTCCAACGATATATATATATATGACAAATGGATTGAAAACTATTCAGTTTTGCGTTTTCAAAAAGTCGTGGAACAAACATTTTTAGAATTTCGAAGTTCAATAAATCCCCATCATAATATCTAAGCTTATTATTAATAAGTTATTATTAATACAGTCAAACTGACAAACTGACTTTTCATCCCATTTTGAAAAGGACACTAAAAATTTAAATTTAATTATCTTTTGAACTCGTTTTCAGATTTGGGTTATCGAGGTATCAATCGACGCGTATTTATTTAACAAAAGACCCTAACGGCTGCAATCATTTAAATTTTGACTCTCCCATTAACTCCCCCTTATCTCATGAACCAGGTGAGTTAGCGTAAGTGTTAGTATGCAAATTTGTAAGTGATGACTATACCAGTCGATCTGTATACAATCGATCTTATCGGACAGTTGTATTAAATTTTCTATGTTAGATGTATATATTGCTAGTCGCCTTTCGCACCCTTCGTGCTGCTTTCGTCACTAGCGCCAACTACCGTCCGCAGTGATAATAAATAATAATATCCAATACCAGAATGTTAGGGGCCTTCTTTCCAAGCTCCAACAAAACCTGTGTTGTACTTCTTTTGAGTCTGAAATTGTAGCTTTTTCTGAGACTTGGTTAAATTCTACCATTTCTGACTGCGAAATTTTGTCAAACAATTTTATGATGCATAGAAAGATCGACAGTCTCGAGGCGGGGGTGTCTTAAATTCTGTCAAAACTACTCTTCACTCTGAAGTCCTGCTCCTTAATTCTTTGTCGGATGTTGAAATAGTTGCTTGTGTGCCTGAAGATCCTTATTACCCGTCCTTAGAAATCTCTCTCTCTATGTACCCAAGTCTTTTACCTCACTCACACCTATTCCCACTGAGCCTCGTCGTTGCTTTCGCAAAGTTAATTATACCTTGCTTAACAAACTGATCTTTGCAGCTGATTGGTCTTCGCTCGACAATGCAGTTAGCATTGATAACGCTCTAAGATCCTTCTATTTAATACTTAACGTATGTATACCCAGCTCTTTTCGATCTTTTAATTCTTCTAAGCCTCCATGAAGTACAGCCAGACTCTCAAACCTTAAAAATATTAATTAAAAATGTTTTATAAAATTTAAGAAGTCTGGTTCTAGTCTTGATCTTTTTAAATAATAAATCTAACTTTTCTCTTCTCCATTCTCAGTGTTATGCGGCAAACATTGATCGCTTTTAAAGTCATTTTACTCATAGCCCTAAATAATTTTATTCTTTTGTTAACTCTAGCTATTAAAATGCAGGTAGCGACTCAGCAGATGGTGAATTATTTGCTATTTTTTTTTCCAATCCACATATTCATCTATACCTACCACTAACACTTCTTATCCATATGATATATGCTCCTCTTATATTATTTTTTGTCCCATCATCTCAGAATCTTCCCTACTATCTGCCATAAATTCTGTAAAATTTTCTTACTCAGCTGGACCTGATAATATTTCAAGTTGTGTATTGAGAGAATGTAGTACCTCATTGCTGCAACCTTCACTTAATCTTTATAATCATTCAATTCCCACTGGATTATTTCCAAATCTTTGGAAAGACTCCTTTATTATCCCTTTACATAAAAAAGGTGGTAAGTCCAATATATCTAATTATAGAGGTATTGCAAAGTTATCTGCCATCCCTAAACTTTTTGAGAAAATTGTTTCAGCAACTTTGTAATTTGTAATTCTGTAGTTTCTTCTTCTCAACATGGGTTTATTAAGAGTCGGTCTACTTCGACCAACCTGTTGAAATTTTCATGTCTTATTAATCATGCGTTCCACAGGAAAAAGCAAACTGACGTAATTTTTACCGACTTCAATAAGGCATTTGACTCTGTAAATCATGATCTTTTACTTTTTTTACTCAGTGGTATTGGATTTTCTTCCCCTCTTCTATCCTGGATTTCTTTATACTTGAATGATAGAACGCAAAAAGTTCTAATCAGATCTACACTATGTAAACCTGTCTATGTAACTTCCGGGGTATACCCCAAGAAGTCATCTTGGGCCCCTATTCTTCACTCTCTTTATTATCGACCTTCCATCCATTTTATTAAACTCTCGCATACTTATGTATGCTGATGATGTAAAATTGTTTCTTTCATTTAATGATAATTCTCAACTTAGTCTATTTCAAAACGACCTAAACTCCATGCAACTATGGTGCTTGGCTAATTATCTTCCTTTGAATTGCTCTAAGTGCATTTTTATAACTTACAGTCGTTCCAAGCCATATCTTGGAACCTATACGATAAATAATGTTCCATCACAACGTATGCATACAGTTAAAGATTTAGGTGTTTTTTTTATTCTAAACTAAAATACAACTTACATATTTCCCATATGACTAATGCTGCTAAAGGCGTTTTGGGATTCATAAAGCGCTGGTCGAAGGAATTTAATGATCCCTTTACTACTAAGCTTCTTTATGTATCACTCGTACGTCCTATTCAGGAATATTGCTCATATACATGGTCCCCACAATATAGAAATAATGAGGATCGTATTGAGTCGATCCCGAAGTAGACTCCAACTTCTAAATCTTCCCTCACTATCTGACCATAGAAAAACTCTTGGCGTAATTTTCATTTATAAACTTATAAATAGCGATTATGCACCACAATCCTTTCCGTGTACTCTGCACCCACTATAACTCTTCATTCCATGTTTTCTCCTTCGAGCGTTCTCTGTATTCTATTAAGCTCTCTATTTTCTCTCACCTAAGAAATATTTCGGGCAGAGTCTAAACCCATTTTACCTTTTCTATTCTCAAATTTGTTTCCTTACCCTTTTCTTGTACATTTTTAAAGTTTTCTTTTTCTATGAAACTTCCATCAAACCCAACTGTGAGTAGCTTGCTGGACCGGCTAACAAACTTCCCATATCGAGTTGGATTTTTCATCCTTATTCTATCTTTAGTTTTTAAGGGTTTGAGCTTCTCTTAATTTACTTATAAGTCTCTTTTCTCCTTTTTTTTTCTTTATGTCAAACTTCCTTTACTCTCAATTTTATATTAGGCTCTAATAACTTCACCGACAATCCAAAGCTGGGATTAGGGGCATAGCTAGATGGACTGGCAATTAAAACACCCCCACCGTGTCGGTGTCGTTATTAGATTTGATTGTAATTTTTTGTAGGCTTTTATTTCACTTTTATTATGATTTTGTTAAGTTTTTAATCTATGTAAAATATTGATAATGTTATAATTTGAGGCAGCTTTGTATTTGCCTTCGAAAATAAATAAATAAATAAAATAAACTTAGCTTTACATGATCCTTCCATGACGTTAAAATTACAAGTGCTTCAAGCATTGTGATTGTACATTCATACAATTAATTTGAAAACGAAGTTTCTTTAAATTTTAATTCCAGTTAGTTGTAGTAATTATTTTTTTCATTGTTTGGTATATGGTCCAATATAACTTTAATATGTTGTAAGATACCAAGCTAACTAGTACCCATTTTTGGATAACACCTAACATTGTCAATACCATTTGGAATTACTTATTAATTAAAGAAACTACAAGTATTGTGGGGCAGTCATATTATTATATAGTGGTTCGTTAAATAGCAAAAACTCGTACATAGTCGACTAGCAAGTTGGGCTGCTTCCAAGACGGTAGCCAATCATTCTGCCTTTGCCAGAAATGCAACATTGCCCGTGGATTCTTATTAGACCATGGCTTCTCATAAGTGGCTGTCGTCAGATTATCAACAAAATCTCCAAAGCCGCCAACCGACAGGCCCACCGAAATGTAAAACTGTGAAAGAAAGGATATCAATATAGCATTAATTTAAATACAGACTTTCAATTTTTAACGGTAGCGAACTTGTTTCCATTCAGAATAGAATAAAAACGAAAAAAAAGGACCGTTATAGTCAAGACCCAAACTATTAGATACCCCTTTCACAATTTAATATACATACAATAATTTTGTCTATTAGTTGGAGAAAAATAAGGATTTGATTTTGTCCACATTTTTGCTTTTTTTCAGTTTACCTATTTAAAAATCTTTAGGGGTGCCACAGAAAGCGAAGCAAACCAAAAAACTACCAAAAATTAAATATATTTTCCGTGGTTTCGCTTTCTGTAGTACCTTTAATATCAGGGAATAATACCGGAACAGGTACCGGAACCGTCGAAAGCCAACACGTTTGTACCCAGCGCCGTTGCAACGAAAAGTTGCTCCCGGCGCAAAGATTTGTCGAAACACATTTTTATGCAAATAAACATAACAAAGAGAATTCCTTTAAAGGCATTTTAAACATACTTTAAAAATACATGCTAAAATTAAAAATTTTAAACTTTAATTTTATAATGTTATTTCTAAAATTATAAAATGGATTTAAGATCCCCCAAATTAAGGTATTAATTGTTAGCTTTTATGAAAGCCAAATCATAAATTACTTTACCCATATTTGGAGATATTCGATTGATAGCAAATGGAGAATGCTAAGTCCAATTGATCGTAAGTGGTTTAAATTTATTTGAAGTCGCTGAAAAATCGGTGTCAAATTCATTGTATGCTTTTCAATTTGGATTTAGTGTTAAAGTCCTGTTTATTAATTCAAATAATCGGAAACAATAAGATAGTTGCTAAATGTTGTGGTCGATTGATTCTTGAAACGGAATTCGAAATGTACCAGTTTCTGGTATGTTTTTGCTACCCCATCTGCAGCCACATATTGAAATTGTTTCGCACTTTTCGTTGTCTGATTAATTAATTTTCAAGCTCAACCCCTAAACTTTTTTCTCAGTTCAAACTCTTTTTGAAATATTTCTAATAATAATAATATCTTAGCGACCAGGGCGGTTTGCCAAATCAAACCGAAACAAATATCGGTTCCGATTTCGCATCCGGTACATCCCGAAGCAACTATTTCGGTAAACGGTTCTATTTCGGTATTTTCCTTTCGGTTCCGGTTTCAGTACCGGAACGCCCGTGTGAGCGCCTAGATCTTAGAGACTATAAGATAGCGTACCAGTACAAACGTTTCGGCTTTCGGTTCTTATAAAAAATTTTTTTTCGGTTACAGTTCCGGTTTCGGTACTCAAAATGAAACGGTTAGTTTCGGTTAACTGTTCCGGTACCTGTTCCGGTATTATTCCCTGGCTTTAACTGTGATTCAGATAAAGACTTTTTTTTAATGATTATATTTGTGTTTTTGGCTTACCATGCGATCGAAAGGTGCTAATGGTCCACCACGACGCCAGCCGGCATTCGAATGGGAATCTGCAAAGATACTCGACAGTTCTCCATATTCCTTGCCATCAATGGTAAATCGAAAACTTTGGCTGCTCCATTCCAGGCCATACACATGAAAGTCATTGCCAAAATGGACATTTCGTCGCAATGGCACCATGAAATCCTCTCGCTGAGACGCCTCGGTTGAGAGCACGGGCCCAGCTAACAAAGTGCGGCCATCGATAAGTTTACCGTGCGGAAGCCGCAGATGATCGTTGCCACGAGCCATGGCCACTCGCAGTTGACCTATGATAATCTTTGTTATCTCCCTCTTGAATATAGGGTACCTTACGATATCTCATAAAACTTAAAAGTTTTTCATACTAAGACTTGATTTTCTCCCGATCGGTCCTATGACAGCTATATGATATTGTGCTCCGATTTGAAGCAACTTTGGACAGGATATATAAAACCAAGTTTTATTTATATTCTACCTTGTTCGTCACCAAGTTTTATATTAGAAATTTTTAAAAATGGAAAGTTTTTTGTCACTAGACTTTTAACCCGTAAAGACGTAAATACGTTGCGGATCGTAACGAAAAGTCCTTTAAGGCCTTTAAGGGTAAGTTACTCTAGAAGCGAAACGACCGCGGAATGAAAAACTTCATATACAAAAAACAGCGTAAGATTTGGAGTTTTTCATTCCGCGGTCAATATTAAGAAGAAATAAGTAAAATACTGGGATAAAGGGCAAGATACAATGGAAGCAAAACGACCGCGGAATGAAAAACTTCATATACAAAAAACAGCGTAAGATTTGGAATTTTTCATTCCGCGGTCGTTTCGCTTCCAGTGTATCTTGCCCTTTATCCCAGTTTTTTACTTATTTCTTCTTAATATGCTATCTAGTTTTTGTTTCCTTATTAATATTTCTAAATTTTGGTATTCGTTTTATGTATTGCACAATCTTAAAAAGAATCACCTGATTCATAGCCAGTTTGACCATAATATTCCCTGTACGGTTCCAGCAGTAACAATGGTACAAGCCAATCGCCCTTGGGCAGCTTAGCACGTATCTCAATGCGTCCATATTTAAATTGAAAAGAATCCACGGTGCTTATACGTGGCACCACTACCGGTGGCATTATAAATGTTCCACCTGTGCGCAGTACACATTCCTTTTGTCGATTGTGGATGCCCGTACAGCGCTCGGATAAGTCGAGCTTAGCATTGGTTATATCCAGATCTGGTCGATAGCTAGACCAAAGCTGTGGCTCAATGATAAGCTGTCCATCGCGCACTCGTGCCTTGCCATCGTACAGCAGAAACTCGACATCTGTGATATCAGATGGTGTTCGGACTTCGTGCTGCCATCGAGTCTCGTTTAGCTGATCGAAGTTCTCTTCAAATATCAACTGACCCTTGCAAAGGGTTGCTATTGCAGGTGACGTCTCCGTCTCACTGCTCTGACAAGACATATGCGTTGGGGTTGTTCCCCTGTAATTAACTTGATTGTGGCTATCAATTGTTTCATCCGCCTTCTTTGGACAATCGTCAGGCAAATTATTGCCAGCCAAATCACAAGCTTGCAGCGGCTCAAACTCGTCCTTATAGATGCCATTGTCATTCTCCTCTTCCAGCCATAAAAAAAGTGTATCGTTTGCTCTCAGTGTAGCATTTACAAAATCATATTGCCAGCGTCCATTCTGCGATTTATGTACTTCCCCGCTTAACTCGCCAGTGACAAAATCCTTAAAATACTGATTGCGATTTACATTGAATACGATTCTCTTGGCGACGCTGTTGTCTGCAAAGGCAAGAATTCAAGGTCAACCGATAGCCAGGCAAATTAAATCATTGAGTGCTTACCTGGTATAGACACGCGAAAGCCTTTGGCCAATGTCTCCACTTTGACAGTTGTATCATCCGCGGTCTTGTGGCAATCGACAGGCAAATAATTTCCACCCAAATCACAAGCTGCCAGCGCCTCAAACTTTTCCTTATAGATGTCACTGTCATGCTCCACTTGGATCCAAGCATCGAGTGTATCATTTCCTTTCAGTTCGGCTGTCACAAAATCATATAGCCAGCGTCCATTCTGTGGCTCATGTACTTCCCCACTAAACTCGCCCGCCTCAAATTCCATAAATTTTCGATTTCGATTCACATTAAATATGACTCTCTTGATGCCGCTCTCGTCTGCAAAGAAAATAACTCAAAATAAATCGATAGACAGGCAAATCAAATCATTGAGTACTTACCTGGTATAAACAAACGAAAGCCTTTGGCCGATGTCCGCACTGCGACATTTGGTATTATGTAGCCAAAGATGCCCAAAATCATGGCATATAAAAACAGCACTAGCAGGAGCAGCGATCGTAATCTTCGAGCTGCAGCCATTATGTGTAGCGCGTTCTTCTTGACATTAAAAAACTTACTAACTGGGCTTAGTGAGTTGTGAATCTCTGTCAGACCAGTTTTAAGAATATTTTGTGGTTCGTATTTGCTTTGCCCACCAAGTTTTATCTGTTTATAAACATCACCAACACATTGGATGACTATTGTTCATGATATTCACTCTCTAGCATACATTTAATTAATATTTGTATTGCAATAATTCCGAAACAGGTTCAATATTTATTTGCAGATGTATTTTTGGCAACGTTATTATTATTATTATTATTATTATTATTATTATTATTATTATTATTATTATTATTATTATTATTATTATTATTATTATTATTATTATTATTATTATTATTATTATTATTATTATTATTATTATTATTATTATTATTATTATTATTATTATTATTATTATTATTATTATTATTATTATTATTATTATTATTATTATTATTATTATTATTATTATTATTATTATTATTATTATTATTATTATTATTATTATTATTATTATTATTATTATTATTATTATTATTATTATTATTATTATTATTATTATTATATTATTATTATTATTATTATTATTATTATTATTATTATTATTATTATTATTATTATTATTATTATTATTATTATTATTTTTTTTAGAGGTGCGCCCACATTTGTCATTATTACTTCATTATATCTATCATTCATTTACACACAGTCTTAGATTAAAACCAGTAGTTTTCGAGCCATCAATTTTAAAATTAAGGAAATGATAATTTTTTGTTTACCTTTTTTTTTAGATTTGTTTGCTTTAAAATTCAAGAAAACTATTAATTAAATTTTCTTTTCTATTTTATTTACATAGCTAAATAAATTACGCGATATGAAACGGCGAAACGGCGAGATGATAATAACACATTACTCAATAAGTCCCGGGCCTGACATATAATTGGTTCCACTAATAAGAAATCCATTTTTTTTTTCGAAAGTTCCATCCTTTATAAGATCTGTGTCCAAATTTGAGCTTAATTGGATAATTAGTTTGCAAGTAAATGTCACTTAAAAAAAGTTCCTTTTGTAATTTTCAATCAATGAAATAATCTGAATTTTCTTGCATTGAAAAAAAATTGCTTGATAAATGTTATTTAGAGTCTGCTCTGTTAAAATAACTGTTTTTGGTGGAATGATGAGGTTAAATGTGGTCGTACAAACATAAATGATGAAGAACTCTCTAAGCGTCCAAATTCGGAAATTGTTCAGGAAAATATAATAAAATCTATCAATTATTTTTTTTTGATCGTAAAATGAAGTTGAAGTAGGTAAGGTATTAAGGGTTTCAGATAAAGAATTTTCAAAATCTAGCATGAACATTTGCCGATGAAAAAGTTTTTCTTAAAATGGGTGCGGCGCTTGCCTAAAATAGGTTAAAATTGCCTAAAAAATGTACACTCCTATAGTAAAAAGGTATTCCCAAAATGGCATCGCATTAATACAGAAGTGATTGAATCTGGGTATAATCTTAAAAAATTATAACATTGATGAATAAAATTGAATTTTGTATAAAAGTTGCTGTTTTATTAGTTAGGCCCGGGACTTATTGAGTAATGTGTTACTTAATCTGTAGGGATGTTTTTGTCGATTTTCATGACTTCCTTGTGGAGCGGCATGACCTTTTTTGTGTTTTGTGTTTTTTAAAATACCTTAACCAATCTCACAGAAAATCAATTTGTTGTTGTCTTACACATTATGACCATTAGAGAGGGTCAATTTTTTTTCGCGACAAAGTGGTTATGAAATTCTTAATCTACGATGAATTCAAAGAAGAATTTCTCAAAAAACCATATGTCTCAAATCAATATCATCAACTTTTTTCGAGGAAGGTTTTCATGTGTTTTGTATGGCGAAACTGTCTGTAAGGTAAAACTTACCTCAACAAAAAAAAAGAAACCACAGATAGAGGCCGAATTATAATGAATTTTAAGATAAGAATTAGTTGGCGGTCTTAACTGGTTCAAATCGATCTACTATATCATATACCTGCCACATATTTAATCAAACTAAAAAATTGGGTATCTTTATTAGCCTTTAATATCCTAACCGAATTTGGTAGAAAACGAACCACTATATTATATAGCTGACATAGGAAAGATCGATACAAACGGTCGATAAGCTACCTTTAGTATATAAAACTTCTTTATTTTTTAAGTTATCTTTATCAAACTCACAAATTATGAATCTTGTATCGTCTTATACAACTTGTCCAAATTTGTGAATAATCGGACTACTATAACATATAGCTGCCATTAGACCGATGAGTCGAAAATCAACCATTGCGTGAAACTTGTTTCATTGCTCCCGGGGCGAAGATTTTGTCGGCGCCCCCTCCACCCCCTACAATTTCTTTTTCGCAACAAATTTGTTAAGCAAATAAACAAAACAAAGATAATTTCTTTAAAAACATATTAAATTGACAATTCCAGTGTCAAAAATGTTTACTAAAATTAATTAAATGTTACTATAATAAAAACTTATAACATGATAATTAGCTCGTTAAAAAAAAATTGTGTACTATTAGATTCGTGACAGATTATGGTATACCAGTTTGAACTTTTATATCTCCGAGACTATTCGAGCGAGAGGAACCAAATTGGGTGACAATACTCTTAGGATGTTGACCTATCGGAAGTTAATTTTAAAATTTGGACAGGCCCACGTCAGCCCATGTTTTTTTTAGTAAGATCAAATATTTTATACTTTTTAAATGCTGAGTCGTTGCCATTTTATCCGCATATTGTCTGAATTTAACAATAACATCCTGAATACATACTTAAAAAATACATGATAAAATTAAGTAGTTTAAACTTTAATTTTATAATGTTATTTCTAAAATTATAAAATGGATTTAAGATCCCCCAAATTAAGGTATTAATTGTTAGCTTTTGTGAAAGCCAAATCATAAATTACTTTACGCATGTTTGGAGATATTCGATTGATAGCAAACGGAGACTGCTAAGTTATCTTGTCCAATTGATGATCGTAAGTGGTTCAAATTTATTTGAAGTTTGCTAAATAAACGATGTGCTAATGCTGATGTGATGTGAAGGATGTGATGTGAATCGTTAAAAAATCGTTGTCAAATTCATTGTATGCTTTTCAAGTTCACTGTCCATTTTGGATTTAGTGTTATTATTAACTCAAATCATCAGAAACAATAAAAAGTGCCTCAAATCTCGATCTTAGTCATCAAATATATTACAATTGTTTTCGCAGTTTTCGTTGTCTGATTTATTTAATCTCAGGCTCAACCCCTCAAATTTTTTCTAAGTTCAAACTCTTTTTGAAATATCGGCGCCCCTAATATCTTAGCGCCCCTAATATATTAGCGCCCCTAATATCTTAGCGCCAAGGGCGGTTGCTCCCCCCCCTAATGCAGCTATTTATTTAAAATTGAAAAGAAAATTTTATTATTTTTTTCGAGTTTTCCTTGAATTTTAAAGTAAAACAAGTGGGAAAGGTTATAGTCGAGATCCCGACTATAGGATACCCGTTACTTAACTTAAATATGTATAAAAGTATTTTTTTAAGAATTTTTTTTTTAAGAAAAAAGGATTTTGTTATTATTAATTTTTGTTATTTTATATTGCCTGAATCCAGTTGAGAATTCTTAGGCACAAGAATGACAGAAAAGTTTGCTTGGCATATTGTGTTGCTGTTGTTACTTAGTTGTCGATTCAAAAAATTTTAAATTAGCAACTTCTTCAGGTTTATAATTTTGCTAAATGTCAATCCTCTTGGTTAGTGGCCTCTCTATATGGTAAACGGTGACTTGACACGCTCAACAGCATACTACTTTTGCATAAATGCAAGGAGTATGCTCAATACGATTCGATAGATGCCAGTTCCATCATCATTGAAGATTCATCGGTACCATTTGAGAATTATTTGATGCATTTTTGTTAAGTCTAATAATATTAAAACTATTGCATACTCTAAGGAGCTAATTTTGCTTCAAGAGCTTCGGCATGTTAATACTGCTGTTCTACTTGTCCGATCTTGCTGCGATTTTATAGGATAATAGATAATAGCAACTTGTAACTCTAATACCCACAAAACGTATTATCTTAAATACTGTGGGTGTGGTGGTTTTTCGATTTGCGAGGGCGGAGCGGGGCGTGATAAAATGTAAGACAAACTTGACCTGCGTGGTGTGTAGAGAAATCTGCGAGCCAAATTTGGTTATTCTATCTCTTTTAGACTCTAGATTCCTTTTGTTTAAAGAAATTACTTTGAAAACATTAAATCGCCATAACTGCCGTTGTACTTGTCCGATCTTGATGCAATTCATTGGGATAATAGATAATACTAATAGATTACTTTGAAAACATTAAATCGCCATAACTGCCGCTCTACTTGTCCGATCTTGATGCAATTCAGTGGGATAATAGATAATTCTAATAGATAACGTTTATTTTCACAAAAAAACGTATTATCTTAAAAACTGTGGGTGTGGTGGTTTTTCGCGATTTTCGGGGGCGGAGGGGGGCGTGGCTTAAATTTGAAACAAACTTGATCTGCGTAAGGTATATAGAAATCTGTCTGTCAAATTTGGTTACGCTATCTCTTATAGTCTTTGAGATCCCTTTGTTCAAACAGACGAGCAAAAGGTTTTTCGCTATTTGCGGTGGCGGAGGGGGGCGTAGCTTCAATTTGAAACAAACTTGATCTGCGTGGGGTATATAGAAGTCTGTGATTGAAAGTTTGGTATCTCTATCTCTTATAGTCTCTGAGATCCTTTTGTTCATACGGACGGACGGACGGACGGACGGACGGACGGACGGACAGACGGACAGACACACATGGCTATATCGACTCGGCTATTGATGCTGATCAAGAATATATATACTTTATAGTGTCGGAGATGCCTCCTTCTCCCTTTTACATTCATTCCAACGAACACAATATACCCTTTTACTTATTTTTTAAGTAACGGGTATAAAAATCTAAGAAAAAGCTAAACAATAAATCATAATTTTCTTAATTCAAAAATTTATGGCTCTAAAACTGTTGGTTTAGATCTTAGACTTTGTATGAATGAATTATATATATATTCAATAGCTTGTCCAAAAATTCAAAGAACCAATTTCGCAAGTTGCAGACCTTATAGAAATTTCTGCCAAATTCACTCACTTGTTGACTGCTGGCCCGGTTAGGTCGCCATTCTACTATATATCTTGATTTTTCTGCTACGATTACTTCGATGACCAGACCGTTACATGCATACATCACTTTTAGTCGTCTATGTATGTAGATTGGAAGCCTTTATAGCAGACTGGTGCGGCAGACCTTCGGTTGTCCTTTGTTAGTGGCTGCATACTCGTCTACAAAATATTCTAGTCTCGTGACTTGTGAACTTTTGACCACATGCTGGTCTTTGATTCTCTTCAGCAGTCAGGCGCCGGTGACGGCTGCCCGTGGTTCCAGACACGGTACTGATAGTGTGCACAGAGAACGAATAAGTGCCCGCAGCATGAGGAAGTTGACTTTGGTAGGCACAATTTTGGTTAATATAAAGTTGGATTTCATCACTGTGGACGGCAGTCCACCAAACCCCAGAAACTACATATATGTCACTGCGGACGGCAGTTCGCGCTAGTGACGAAAGCAGCACGAAGCACAGTGGGCGATTTGGCCGATCTTGAGTAACGAAATGAAATTTTTTATCATTGAAATCTACAAAAATTTGAATTCCCGCCAATATCAAACTGTTCAATTATTTCAATTTTTGATCAGCTGGGAGCTTTTAAGGTCAACATATGTAAACACAGCTGTGACAAAAAGCATTTCCCGCCTTTATAATAGCTGCACACATTGTCGCAAATAATTGTCAGATTGGATTGTTAGCAACTTGTTTTTATTAAAGTTAAAGCTATGTAATTAAAGAAAAAAAATAGTTTTGTGACCTGAGTTCTTCTATTAGAGCTTTCTAATAAGCCGAATAATTCGGAATCGAATTTGAGTACCGACTCTGAATATTTTTTGCTATATATATCAAAAAATTTGTTAAATTAAAAAAAAAAACAAAAAAATTTTGTGTTTTTTTTTTAATTTTCAAATTTTTCTTATTTTTAAAAATGAAATAAGAATTAATAATGCATAAAAAAATGCGACTTGCATCACTGCGGACGGCAGCTCGCGCTAGTGACGAAAGCAGCACGAAGGGTGCGAAATGCGACTAGCAGTATATACAGCTAATATGGAAAATTTGCTACGACTGTCCGATCAGATCGAAAGGTTTAGTCTTAACTAACAAAATGACAAAATTTTGCCATTTGCTAACTCATCTGGTTCATAAGATAAGGGGGTGTTAGTGGGAGTGGAAAAATTTAAATGATTACAGCTAATGGGGCTGTTGGGGCCTTTTGGTAAATTTTGTATTTTTATTAATTCTTATCAACCAAAATTTATATATTAAATTGAATATTGTTCGTCACAAAATTGGATATCAGGAATTTTGGGGCATGGAAAGACTTTCGTCACTAGACTTTTAACTCGTTAAAAGGTTTTTTTTGGAAGATCCAATGTTCTTGTATCATTTTTAACTTTAAAAAATTTTTAAGGTATTTTTAAAGAGTTTTAGGCGTACATTTTTTCTAAATTGTTTACGTATTTGTCACTTTATGTATATATACATTGTAGGGGACTTACAGCTGTAAGATAAAGAATAAAAATTCCTATGTTTTCTTTTCAGCAATGTCCCTGCCAAGAGCCTTTGTCAATGAAGATGCATATTTTAAGGCTGCGGTGGACTTCTTGCATAACTATTCTTGGGTATACAGTGAAGCCAACACATCCTGCATAAAAGCTCTCGATTGTATGCCACAAGAGTTCAAGGATTATTTTTTAGATTTATCAAATGAAAATCTAAATACATTTCCATTTGTCCACCAACCTTTAGAGGGTTGTCCAGAGAAGGTGCAACGATTCCGACAACAGATTGCCAGTATGGCACCCCAACAAAATGCAGCTACTTTGTCGCCTTGTGCGTCTCAAGTGAAGACGAAGTGCAGCAACCAGAATCGCAAAATAGGGCTTAAAAAGCTGCATGAGATTGAGCAACTGGCGGGCAAGATTCACGAACATTGTGCAGAGACACAGACTCAACTGATAATCGACTTGGGCTCCGGGCTGGGATACCTGAGCGAGGCGCTGTTTAAACTGAGGAATAACTATTTAATACTCGGTCTGGAGGCGGATGAGCAGAGAGTGGAATCGGCGAGGAAACGATGTCAGAAGTTTCTGCCACAAGAGGCACTTAACTCAATTAGCTACAAAAAGGAATTCATCAAAGCGGACGCCAACTCCCGTGCCCGCATTGAAGGATACGCCTCCAAGTTGGCCCAAAGTCATGGAATGTTGCCAGGACTAGACACGGCGATAATTGGTTTGCATGCGTGCGCGGATTTAAGCATCAGCGCCATGATATTGTTCCTGACAATGCCGCAAGTGCGGTCTCTCCACATCATGCCCTGCTGCTACCACAAGCTCGCTCTGCGCTCAGAGAACGACACCATGACGAGCACGACGAGTCCCTTTGTAAACTTCCCCCTGAGCAATGGACTCCGCAATGCCATATCAGCAGCAACATCAGTGGGATGCTTCAATCGTCCCTTCATGCGTCTGGCCTGTCAGGAGACAAGTTCACGCTGGCGTAAGGATTCCTTCGCACATGCCGACCATGGACGCCAGATGTACATGCGTGCTCTGGCGAATGCCTTATGCGATGTCGAAGAGCTGGTCAAAGTCAAGGTCTGCTCCAAGCCAGCTTTGCTCTCCCTCGAAGATCGAGACAGCTTCAACGAATTGCAGCAACGTTATCAACTGTACTCGCAACAGACGGGGAATCCCCTGGATTGGCGGCATGTGCATGAGGAACGCTTCATCCAGATTGGCAAGAGGTATTCCGACGGACGGGGATGCCGTCTGGCCGAGGCATTGTGCTGTTTACAGACGAGCATGCAGGTAATTCCTTATTGTTTACTCAAATTGTTAGCAAGAAATAACAGTTTCCGCTTCCACTCTCCCCCAGAAACTCTGCGAGAACTTGGTTCTGTACGACCGTCTGTGTTTTCTGAAGGATGCGGCTGCAGGACAACAGCTGCAACTTGAGGTGCGCTATGAGAAGCTGTTTGATGAGCAAATATCTCCACGCTGCCATGTCCTGATTGCCAAGAAGTTGTGATGCGGGCAGCCGAAGAGGCACTTCCACTTTACCCCGCCCACCCCCTCACTGTCCCGGAACAGGGATCAGAGTGTTGTCTATGCATACCTCTTAATACAATTAGCAAGCACTTCGCCGCTAACTGAAGATGTTGTTCCATTCCAATTATAGCCAAGGTGCTCCTACCAAGGCATCTACCGCTATCCGTTGCCATCAATTAAAATCAATGCCAGCTATGGGGAAACTTTATAAACTCACACTCAATTTTTACATTTCTCGTTTTCCATTTTCGCTATAAGAAAGCATTCCACGAGTAAGTGCTTCTCGTCCTTTTTTTTTTTTTGCTCATTACAACAGTTGCGGGCCTTGTTCTAGTAATTACATTTCCTGCTCTACATGTATACATATAAGTACATAAACAATTGTGTCAGCCCGCAGTTTAATGAAATTTTTTAGCAAAAAGTTAATTGCTTTAAGCAATGCAGCAATTGATGTACCTATTTTTACGTACGTAAACAGCTACTTAAACTCTAGGTCTCAAAGAAAGCAAATTAGGATCGGTTATTACGGATATACATATAAATAGCGCCCTGAAACATTTGTGATATGTCATTCTTGACGCACTGCGAAGTATATTAAATAAATAAATAAATTAATTAATTAAATCAATTTCAAAATAAAATGGTGCAAAACAAAGTGGCTAGCTTGCGGCTAGACTAGATGCCGTTCGGCAACGCAATGATTTGATGCCTTTGTAGAGCGCTGTATTACATTTTGGACTCAGTATTCCCATGATAGCTGTATGATGTAGTGGACCGGTTTGACCGACCAAATTTGGTCTGGATAAGTTGAACCAACCCAGATGCATATTTTTTGAGATTGGTTGAGATATCTCAAGAAACAAATCGTTTTCCATACTTAAACTTGATTTTTGACCGATCGTTCCTATATGATCGAATAATAATAAAAACTTGATTTTGATCTAGGAACCTACAAAGTCTCCAGCTCTTATAGTCTCTGAGATCGACCCGTTTAAACAGACGGAAAGACATGGCCAAATCGACTCGACTGTATCAAGAATACTTTAGGATGTCTGCCATGCCTCCTTCTTCCAAACACATTATACCCTGCTTTGTCGTTTTTTAATGGCCACAGGGTATAACAAGGTTACAACACTACAAACACTCGAACCAGAGAGAAAGATTTTATTTTTGGTTCGAGCTTTCCACCTTGTATTTATATCCTTATATCTATCAAGCTAATAGAATTCGTGAGTATCCAGGGTATAATCAAAAGAGCTCCTAACTTTTAAAATAATCTAAGCTCCAAAGCTCTGAATTTGAATAGAAAAATTATGTGAAGAATGGCTACGAATAACTTTCTTTAACAGCATCTAAAAATTAGCAGAACTATATTCTCGTGTTGGAGTAAGTATATTATAATATTAATATTAAGGATCATTTTATTGCCTAATATTCTTTAAAGGACTGCTAATATTATTTTTTCAGTTGAACGCATACTTTTATCAATGTGTTTAATTTTAAAGCAGCAACAGTACTTTTTCTTCAGTGTCGCCAATTATTGCACAGTTGGGATCGTGCGTTGACTTCTGTCGACCACTGTGCGCACTCACATACATTAATTTGATATAAGCTAATGTATTCTATTCGATATGCAAAGTTGAATAGAGAGCGAAAAGCAGAGATATACACATGTATGTAATTGTAATAACAATCTAAATACAATTTGCTTATGTATATAATAGGTAAACACTTATGCCAGTTTGTGTAATAATCGTAATAGATAGTTAAGGTATGCAGGTATTATATATATCGATCGATATAGATGAATGTATATTTACAATTTATTTTTGGGTATTAAAACTTTTCCAGCCCCGTTAAAAATCTTAATACCGTTTGCTTATTGAAAACTAAAATGCGCTACGCGAATAGCGAAAAGCGAAAGAATAATGATAACAGGAAGTGTGTATGTATGTAATAACTGTCAGAGGATCAGGTGTCACAACAGGATGGTCAATCAATCGCCGGTTTGCCGTTGTCACTTAAAGCCAAGGATGTCCGGCATCCTACTTGGTGTTGGTATTGGTGTTGGTATCCTCCGAGGCTATGCTGTTGGAATCCAATGTCATTGCATCGTTGCGGTTCATAATATGGTTGAGCTCGTCTCTGTGAAGGATGAAACTATATACGAGTACTCGTCAGACGAAGACGAAGGATTAACTTACGTGTTGACGTTGCTGCAGCGATAAAAGTCTCTGATGCCTGTGTACACACAGGACATGGTCACAGACATTGCCGGGCCGGTTCTTGTCCTGCTGTTGCTGCTGCCTTTGTTGTTGTCTCCGCCTGCCTCAACGGAATCCCGCTCCGCATCCCGCAAGGATGCCTTGTTAAGGCCCAAGCTCAGGCTACTTTGCTCGTAGGGCGATAGATATTCGTCGCTGCGTTTCCCATATCGGGAGCCTAGGAAGAAGCGATCATTGCGGGGTACAATGATTAGGCGTCGTGACTTCGAGGTACCCACTCCAGAATTGGAAGTACTTCCTCCAGCGCCGCTATTACCGCTAGAGCGTCCATATCGACTACCCACAAAAAATGCCGGTCGCTTGACCAATGATGGAAACTCTGAAAAGCCAGAAGATAAACTAGGCCCGATGTAAGCAGTAAACATTAACCATGAATGCTTACCGTTATCCTTCTGCACTTCATTGTCACCGTAGGCTGAATCCGTTGCTGCTGCCAGGACACCTTGCGTCAAAAATGCACACACGGTGAGCAATAAAAGGCCTACATAAGATTTGCGTGATTGCGTTCCAAAGGACTTTGACTGCGACATTCTGGTCTGTGGATTCTCGCTCTGCAATAAAACAAGACAAAAGCCTCCAGTAAGTGAGCAATTAAATGTGAAATAAGTCAGACACTTTTTTATGCGATATCGTTCGGCAATACGAGTATTTGCACATCGTGTGACATCTCTTAAAGCTACACATAATTTAAACAAATATTAAATATGACTCTTATACTAGTTGACTTTGAATCAATGAATGAAAAAAAAGACACACAATTTTTAAATGACATCCAATTTTACAAGTATTTATTTTTTGAATGTATTCATAATGACAAAATAACCTCGTACTAATGATAGTCTGAACGGATTTTTTGTAAGCTTATACACTACATTTCATTTGAATAGCACATCTTAAAAATTTAAACTCTACTGACATAATCCATAATTGCTAATTGGAAGTTTATAGTCTATGTTTAGAATACCACTTATTAAACTTATAGGCGCACCTATATTAACTTATTTTATCTTAGAAAATTTTATACATTTTTATACATTTTATAAAAAATTTTATTCCTAAGAACCCGAGGCTCCAAAAAAGCAATTGATGATCAAAAATCATAAAAATTTGCTTCCAAGCCACACAATCATAATCAAAGTAAATACTTTATCTATGAATAATTAATAATTATTTTAAAGTCAGGTGTTTAGACTTTTGTGGAGTAAAAACTATCGTTCAGCGGGTTTCTGCGATCTGTTATGTATGTTAAAATAAAGTAGTAAGTGTCTATTCATTAACGTTTGCAATGTTTTTTGTGGCCTTTTCGGTAAATTCAAATTGCAGGTAAGCTTTAATTCTGTCATGCAACGTTGCCGAACGTTTGATCGAAAATATCCGAGTATTTATGTGGTTTCTACCACCTAAAAATTAGTCATAATTCACTTAAAATTATTATTTTACATTTACAAAACTAATAAAAAAAACTCCAGCTCCATGGGAATTTTCTTTTTACATGAATATTACGTATACGCTATGTGTCTTTGTTTGGGCGGTCAAGGTAGGAGTGGTCAAATGAACTTAAAGTTATGTTTATATATTTTGCTTACTAAATTTTTTAAAAATGCCAAAATTCAACTCGATATCTACATTTATGACTTTATGCCAAATATTTCGCGATTGGGCCAGTGTGTACACATCAACATTGTTGAATTAAATTAAATTGGTTTTTTAGTTCAATAAAAAGGCTTAAAACACATATTAAAGGAATTGGTTTTTTTTTTATCAAATAAATCAACAATAAATTTGTTAATATTTGAAATAAATTAATGACAACTTAATTTTGTGTCAGAGCAAATATGTTTAAAAAATGAAATCTCTGACTTTTCTTTGTCCTTCATAAACCTTTGATAAATAGTTTCAAAACTGGAGCTCGTTCTTAATATTGTTCAAGCAATGCTTTTATACATATATCGCTTTCTATTTCTCTTATTGTGGCAAATAAAATTAGTGAAGAATGCACTGGAGAATTTCATCTACACTGAAAAAATAGACCAACTTCTAAAATCAAGAACATTCTTCATAAATATTTTGTTCTTAAAATAATAAACTTTTTTAGACCATATTATTAATAATAAGAATACTAATTTTAAAAATCAAAGTTCTTAATGCAAATATAAAAATCTTAAATTGTTAGGAAACTATAAATCAAGGCTGCAAGCCGGTTCTTAACCGAACCTCGTAGAACCGGTTCGGTTCGGGTTTTTAAGCAGACAGAACCGGATCATGAACCTAATCCTCGAAAATAAAAGGTTCTGTCAAAAAAAAAAGAATTACATAATTTTTATGGTTTTCTAATATTACGCAATTATTTGAGACTTCGGATTAAAATAAGTCACATTAAAGTCTTGGTATACATTTAAATTACCATCAAATATTGATATTTTTTAAGAAAAAAAATTTATATCAGTTGAAAATGTGGAGAAAAATGTATAGCATTCCTTGGGTTTAAGGGGTATATAAACCAACTCGCGAGCCGAACCAATGTCTTGCTCTATGGCTCGAACCGCCGAACCGAACCTTAAACACAATTTTGGAGGTTTGCTGCCTTGCTATAAACTATTTCATATAAAACAAGTGGTGGCCCCGTGGTGCTCTATTTAAGGAAACCGCTTCAGTTGTGAAGCAGTAGACGCCGGTTGGAATCCCACTCGTAACAAAGTAAAATAATATTTACAAATTACCAAGTCAGAATTAAATGTATTAAAATTAAAACAAAAAATTATAAATTTAAAAATCATTTTTAATTTTTTGATTTTTGATTTTAAGAACATTGGTTCTTTAAATAAGAGCTTCGTCTTATTTGAAATGTTTTCAAAACCAAGATATGTTTTCTTAATCCAAGAATTATATGTTCTCAACGCATTTTTAGACCAAAATTCTTAGTTTGTACACCAAAATCTTGATTTTAGAACTTTTTTTTATCAGTGTACTGCCTTCCGTATCGACCTTTTTCGCTTGTCGCTGACAGCATCAGCATTAACATCAGCTCCAGCTTCAGCTTGTCGTATTCAATTTGTATTCATTAATACGAGTAAAAAGTAAAATTTGAGTTTGTCAGTCGCTTTGTTTGCGGACGTGCATTAATGGTAATTACAATTGGTTCGGCTCTTCAACGGAGCTGCACAATTTGTATTGGTTGCTAGTCGTTGTCTTTCCCAGGAGTAATACCTTTTGGACACGTAAATTGCGTGGCTCTCGCGTTGTAATTAAATTTCATTTTTTCTCTTTTTTATAACATTAATAATGTGGCACAAAGGCGGCACGAGTGTGAGAGTATCTGCAATGAGATTACATACGTGTATGTTCATATCTCCGGAATTTAATATGTCCTTGTTAAGGCAATCACGTGTAATTTGCAGCGAAGTTCCAATTGACAAATCTAATTAGATTACGATAGCTACTTAGTTGACGAAAGGCCTAACGAAACAGAGCATTATTAATAGTCCATCCAAGTGAGTTGGATTGGCTTGGATGGGAGGAGAGAGGGAGTGGGAGAGGGTGAGGGAGAGGGGTAGAGGCACCTTTCATTTCCTGCTGATATTTATGAAAACGAGGCTTTTGCGATGCGGTTTTGAAATCAGTTGCAACAGAGAAAGAGGCCAAATTGGTGGCACCAACGCCAACGCCTACGTGAGTGATTATCAAAACAAGCGGCAGGTGGCATGCCGCAAGGAGGAGGGAGGAGGGGAGGAGGGAGGAGGGGAGGAGGCAGGTGACTGCGCTGCTCCACCATCATCATCTGCCACAGCAATAGACTATAAATAGCTAGGCCCTCAGGAGAAGAGTTCAGTGGAAGACAGCAATTGAAATCAGCAGAATGCATTCCAAACCAACTTGCAACTTGATGCAGCTCCTGCTGCTGGCAACAGTTGCCACAACCGGCTGCATTGCGTCGTCCAGCGACAAGACGCTGCCAAAGCGCAGTTTGGGGGATGGCAGCATTCCGTGGGCCTCGACGAGCAGCGGACAACTCGGACTCAGCGGCGCTTGGAATGCAGGTCATGCCGCCGGTGGCTGGTCAAGTGGCGGATGGAGTGGCGGCCACGGTCCGCTCAAGGCTGCACCGTCGCCCAACGAAGTGGCAAACGCCATCTCGGCAGCCAAGCAGGCCTCGGCCAATGTGCTCATTGCCCAGCAGCAAATGCAGGCGGCCAAGGAGAACGTGTTGAACCAACAGCGCATCGCCATGGAGAAGGAGACGCATGCCGCAATCCTCACACAAAAGTCGGAGGCGGCTGCCGCCATTCAGCGCTCTGAGGCAGCATCCGCTGCCTCGGCTGTGGTGCTCGCCCAGCAGAGACTCGCTGCCTCCAAGGCGGCGGTGGCCTATCAACAGCGCATTGCCGCCGCTCGCGAAGCTGAGGCAGCTTCTGCCCTCCAGCGGTCGGCACATGCGGCTGCTGCTGAGATCCAGAAATCGGAGTACGAGGCAACCAAGTTTGGCCAGTTCACACGCAATGGCAATGCAGGCGCGGCTCACCATCTGACCATCATCAAGGATACGGCTCTCTCGCCCATTACGGCTGGCACCAATCACGTTACCAATCTGGAGTCCCTCGGTCTTGGACCCTGGCTTAGTGGCAACAGCGTTGGCAAAGCTGCCGCCGCTGCCTCCAGTTGGTTGTAAGGAAATCCCCCCAAACTGATGTACCCCATATACCCTGTAACTCTGCTGTAACACACGAATAGCACAAATATAATAAGCGCATTGAAATAACCTTTTGTCTTTTGGCTTTATTGCTATTATTGAGCTGTTAACTTATCTCTGGGATAATATACCGATCAAAGTTGTAAGGGTGTGGATTTAAATTTAAAAGACATTAAACATTTTTAATGCAAAACGTCGATTGATACCTCTCAACTGATTAGTCTTTCAAAAGATATTTAATGACATTTTAAGTGGCCTTCCCGAATTAGGATAGCAAGTTTGTTTGTCATTTCGTTGTTTTGAAATGTTTCTTCTACCACTTTTTGAAGAAATATCTGCTTTCTACCAACACAAAAAGTAATTTTCAGTACAAAGAAGCGGGAATAATTCATATATTCAATTTAATTTTAATATCGTTCGTCCCAAATTGGAGTAATTTGGAGGCCTGAAAAGGTTTTCATCACTATCTTTGGGAGAGGAACCACATCATTTGTTGAGCATGGTGTTAACTTTGGGATTAGCCGTGTGTTTTAACTAAATAATTGTGCGGTGTCCAGTCAGAAAAGCTTTCGACGCTTTGCTTATCATTTTTCTTCTCTTGGGCTGGCTTCAAACAAATTAATTACAGACTGTCTGTGAACTGTTTGTCGACTTCCTGGCTCCCTGCCACCTGTTTCCCCTTTGTGGGGGCTACTTTTTTTCGTTTCAAGCCAACATGTTTGTGTCTCACAAGGGCGTGGTCACTCTACATACACACACACACACCTCAACCCGATACTTCGCCGTCCGTGTCATCGTCGTCGTCGGTTTCACAGAATATTTCGCACTTTTGGGACAAGTTTTTCCACACACTTAACCCTAGGTGTTGTCCTATTTATTTACTAGGGCAACTTTTGACTCGAATTTGTAGCTGACCAGAGGATGTAGGTGTGAGGAGGCTAGGAAATAGGTAAGCTCGAAGGTATGCGGTTTCAAAGGACACTCACGTGGTTTATTGCCATTGTGGTTGCAGCTGTTGCATTACGACTTTTCCCTTGTCATTCAATTTTTCAAAGTTTCTCCCATTTTGGGTATGCATTTAATGCAAATATGCAACGCGCCAGCTAATGAGACGTAATTAGATCCACGCCAGCACCAGGGATTCCGCTTTAGAGTGGATTTTAGCGTCAGTGTCTGTTGCTGCTGTGAAAAAGGGGGTGTTTCTTTCTAGCACATATGAATATACATATCGACCACTTTTCTCTTTTCAAAATTAACTATTTGATGCAAATTTGTTCTAAAGCCATTAAAATTTCAACTGGTTAATAATAATAGGAATGAAATAATAATTAGAGTTTTGGACATAATACAGAATTAGTTTTATCGCACGTATACGTATTTTAGGAATATAAAAAAAAGTTAATATGCAATTAAGTTTTAGCAAATTAATATTTATGAAAACTAAGAACGAACCTAAATACTCTCTAATATAAAAACTTGCCAAAAATGTAGATTACGTACATTACTTTAAATACATATGTTGAAATTGAATTTTTGTTACATTTAATTACATTGAGATTATAGAACTTTTATTCCAAAACAGTTGTTTTAAAATCAAATTGAAGTGTAAATTTCATTTGATTATTTATTATTGTAAGTTTTTATTTTTGTTGAAAAAATCATTTCATTATTTATCATGTCTTAAATGAAAAAAATTAAAGAAATTCACTATTTTTTAAGTCATATATAAAAAATCGTAAAATAATTGTTATTTTAAATCTTGTAGTAGTTACGGATCCTGTCACTGCAAACGTTACAGCACGACTGTGTAATACCCTGTACCTATAGCTTTTAGACGCACACATAAGTGTACATATATATTGCGCAACATTACATAAACATGTTATTAACTATGCGTCCTCTCTAATAAAATTTAATTTTCAGATTACTTGAACATATTACACTCTTAAAAAAAATGTTCTTAAATCAAGATTTTGGTCTCAAGACTAGGAATTTTGGTCTTAAAAATTCGACGAGAACATACAGTTCTTAGATTAAGAAAACACATCTTGGTTTTAAGAACATTTGACACAAGACCAAGTTCTTATTTAAAGAATCAATGCTTTTAAAATCAAAAAATTAAAAATGATTTTAACATAATTATTATTATTTTTTAACTTTTATACATTTTATTCTGACTTGCTGATTTTATAAATGTTATTTTATTTTGTTACGATTCGAATCGGTGCCTGTTGTTTTTACAACTGAAGAATTTAAGATTTTTATTCTTGTATTAAGAACTTTGATTTTTTGGATTGATATACTAAAAAATGTTCTTATTTTAAGAACAATATATTTAAGATGAATGTTCTTGGTGTTATAAGTTTTTCTTTTTTTTTAGTGTATCGCATATTTTCAATCCCGCACATAAGGATATGGAGGCAAGAAAATAACATAGTTCCAGCTGTTGATGCATCTTTAATAGCTATATTTAAATTGTTAAAATTGTATGCTACCCCGTTTCAAAATGTATAGGGTATAATAATTTTTACTTGGCTGACAAATAAATCAAATTGTCCAGCTAATTGTCAATACTCTTTCCCCCAGAAAGTCTGTATGCTCTTAGTCTGTGTTTGTCAAATGATGTTGTCCTGATGAGCTGTCAAGTCTGTCAGGACCTACGCCTGCTTGGCCCACAAAGGGGCGGGGAGTAATCTATACGGCAAACTGGTTTATGGGAACCCACCATCTTGTGGCTGTGTGTCTTTGTGTCTGTGGGTGTGTGTTGTTTTCTATGTATATTAATGCTGTGCTACATTGAGTTTCAACAAAGACAAACAAATAAATTTTAATAGATGTCGCCAGGTGACAAACGCCGCATTAGCTCGCACTAAATTGCAATTAGGGAATATTTGGTAATTTAGTAATTGCGGCGCGGGCGTATTCCAGAAAAAGAGTCATTTGGTCGCAGGCTTGGGCCAAATCCCACTGACTTGGCCGCGATGACAGAAATCCTTATCCCCGGTCATGACTGGGGATGACAAAGTCCATGTGATTACACGTGGAAATTCCAGTTAGATGATATCGCTTCGCAACTGATAAGGAAGTGATGTGCTGATGACCGACTGAAGCGAATCCAACTGGATGATAATGGGCCAATTGGTGGGCAATTTGATTGCCCGCCTTCTTTTCTTATCAATTTCAGGTCACGTCATGGCTGATAGTTGATTACTCGATATGCTTTAGACATTTTTACGCTACTGGGCTACTGACTATTAATGGCATTTAATTGCAGGCAATCATAAATTTGCTGTCCCTTTAACGTTGTCGGCCCAATATTTTGATGAAGGCATTGCGAATGTTTTTTAAATCACAATTTATGGTTTTCGGCAAGTTCGGTATTTATCGTAAATACCGTTATTACGTCCCAAACAATTCGAATGCCAATCGAGAACGCACCCTTGATACTCGTATCATGTTCAGAATAAAGGGCAACTTTCGATTTGATTGCCAAGCCGCAATCGTTTAACAAGGTCAGAAAAATCAGGTAAATACAGGGCCCAAAACGAACACGTACGAAATTTGATTTGAATTTTTTTTTCGGCTGATTTGTGCGTCAGCAAGAAAGCAGATGGTCCAATCGTCACCTTACCTCTCCCTCGCTCTGTCTCTGTCTCTCTCTTTCTCTCATTCTCTCTTTCTTTAAGTAAGTGAAGGTGTAATGCGGTGGCAAGTGCGGCATTGACTTAATTAAGAGACGATGGCTGATTTTGGCGGTTTTTGTAAAAAGGATGAATAAAAAAGATGAACATTTACCTGATAGAATTTTAAAAGACCAACGAAAACAACCAAGATGCTAACCATGTTGTTAGCCATGTTCTTTTCGCCACCTTCCACTTTCTCCTTTTATTAATTGAGATTATGAATATTTACTTTTTATTGTTTTGCTTAAAGTTCAATTAAGGTTTCAAGTGCACTGACGCTGACTTTTACCTCAAATCTTTGACAGTTTTTCAACAGGTTTGAAAATTGTGGCACCTCCTGGTCCCTGGTCTTCATCCGTTAAGCGTGGCATCATTAAATATATTTACCCAGGCATGCTTGTGACCACGAGTTACCTGATACAGTAATCGCAATAATTGTGTGCACACTTATAGGTTTGCACATTAATAATATCATCAAAAGTGTTACGCAACTGCATAAAATATACGAATTCATGTCTTTTAAATCAGTTAAATTAGATAACTAAACACAATCCAGGGTGGTCTGCAACACAATTTTTTTTGGGAATTCGAAATTATTTTTGTTGTCAAGATACCGACGTCGAATACCCGTTACTTTAAAGAAATTATTATCTAATAAAAACTACTGCATACTTTTGGGTGATTGTATTGCATTAATTATTAGTAACTTTGGTTTGCTTTTACTGCCGTTCTACTTGTCCGATCTTGCTACGAATAATATATATTTTTATATATTATATTAAATAACGTAAATTGCATAAAAAAAAAAAATCAGAATTATCTTAAAAACTGTGGCTGTGCGGGTTTTACGCGATTTGTGGGGCGGAAGGGGCCGTATCAAAAATTTAAAACTAACTTAATCTACTTCAATGCCATTGGGATCTGCGTACCAAATTTGATATCTCTATCTCTTACAGTTTCTGATATCTAGGCGCTAGATGCTGATCAAGAATATATATACTTTTTAGGGTCGGAGATGTTACCTTTTCCCTATTACATACATTCAATATAGAATAAATTCTTTACTTATTTTTTAAGTAACTGGTATAACAACCTTCTTCGTCGTTATTTTTTAAATTAGTCATGAGAGTATGATAGGCAGGGAATTAATAGGCATTTTGACATGACAACCAATCCTGTGCATATTTTCATGAAAATTAAAAGTTTTTAAATCAGTTCACTATATAATTTTGCCTAAGCTAAACAATGCGCCCATACTTCATGCAACTTTAACAGACAAGAGTTAATAGATTGTCAAATCAAAGTATAATATTATTTAATTTAAAAATGTGCGTTTTCTAATTAGGTCAAAGACTTATTAGCCCACCCTCGTAGATGGTATCAATCGAAATTCAAGATATAGTTTCAGCAATTATTAAGAGTAATTTGTCTTGTCAGAGAAATCAGTACGTCATTGATGATATGAGTCATTTACGACACCCTTTTGTGAGAACTAGCTTGGGAAACATTTCTTCATTATTATTAGATAGCACACCAATAGAATGTGTATATATGTGATGCTTGTCAACGTCATTCACCTTGTGTGCGAATATTTGAACCTATTTTGGTACGTTTAAATGGACAATTGACAAGTCTGTGGGCAACTGAGGTAATACTAGCTGAACGTTGATGTAAATGTTGAATATATTGACATGCCAAGGACAACGCAAAAGACAGCAATAGGGAATTGTAATAAAACAAATATAAACCCATTCCCTTAGTTTTCTAAGAACGTCTTCATGCATGTACATTGTACATAAAACATATTCTACATATTAGAATGTGGATATGGGATTATGTAAATATGAGGACACTGTTAGTGTGTGTTTAGCATGATAGGATTTGGTTTGTGGTACGCGAAATTTTCAAATATGTTTTCAATCGGTATTTTCATTTTTAAAACGAATTTCGGTGAGAAAACAATGCATTTTCACTTTGACTATTGTCTATGGAAAACAAATGAAATGTCAATATCACTGTAAATCCTAATCAAACACAACATAGTTTCTATTTAAGCCAAGCGAAGAGAAGACTGGAAAGGATGGACATGTATAGCATTTGTCACTCCCAAAGGGAGCATGCACAATTTCCATGGCTAAGCTGTCACCTTGGGATGGAGTCGCTGCTGGAGGGTAAGAAAAAGGAAGCTGCTTAGCGACTTCAATTCATATTTTCCGCAAAATTGTAACAAAAACTATTATCGAGATGAAACCTGCGACACTGGATAAAGTGCAAGAAGTATTGTGAACAAGTTGGCAACGTACAGAGCCAAGAACTTCTTGGCCCTCAGGCTCTTGGCTCGGCTGGTTTGCAATTCATAAATATTGATTGAAGAAAACTGTGTAGCCAAGCCTTCTGCTTCTATTCTCTTTGAAAAACAAAATGCGGCCATAATTTGTGCATATTTATTATTTGAAACAGCTACTCATTCACTAAACACTTAACACTCATTTGGCCCCATCAGAGCTTTTCCCACGTACTCGAACTTTATATTTATTCATTAGTTCGGCAGGTGGGAGAGTGGGCGATACAATGCGTCGCTCATTAAGCCAAAACCCATGACCTGGACCAAGTCGAAGGCCATCTCAGCAAAAAGTTTGCTAAAGTATTAGATGGCCATTTAATTTATTAGCAATTTCATCACTTCAACTTGAAAGCACAAGTCAATTTTTGCTTATGTTTAACTTATGCCGTTGAGTAATTTGTCTTAATAAGTTCAAGTCCCTTCCTGAATTTTGTATGCAAGTAAAAGTAGTGCTTATAAAAGTTGCGATTGAATTTTGAATGGACAATTATGCTTCGTAACTTATGCAGAATTGCATTAACCCAAGTCATACTTGAAGCATCCTTAATTATCACACAAAAAAAACAAACACAAAATAAACACGAAAATTGGCCTTCTGCACTATGCGTAAAAAGAGTGAGCTACCACGAACATAAGAATTTCTTTTTGCGCAGTGCCGAATGTCAATTTTCGTGTTTATTTTGAATAAATTGTCTGTCAGTTTGTTTACGATATCTCATAAAACAAAACGTTTTTCATACTTAGACTGATTTTCGCCCGATCGGTCCTATGACAGCTATATGATATAGTGGTCCGATTTGAACCAACTTTGTTCAGGATATATGAAACTAAGTTAGATACATATTGTATTAGTTTGGTTACGATATCCCAAAAAACAAAAAAGTTTTTCATACTAAGATTTGATTTTTGCCCGATCGGTTCTATGCAGCGCCGTTTCGAGGGGGGGACAAGAGGTGCACCCGCCCCGGGCGCTAAGATATTAGGGGCGCCGATATTTCAAAAAGTGTTTGAACTTAGAAAAAATTTGAGGGGTTGAGCCTGAGATTAAATAAATCAGACAACGAAAACTGCGAAAACAATTTTAATGTGTGGCTGCAGATGATGACTAAGATCGGGATTTGAGGCACTTTTTATTGTTTCTGATGATTTGAATTAATAAACAGGACTTTAACACTAAATCCAAAATGGACAGTGAGCTTGAAAAGCATACAATGAATTTGACAACGATTTTTTAACGATTCACATCACATCCTTCACATCACATCAGCATTAGCACATCGTTTATTTAGCAAACTTCAAATAAATTTGATCCACTTACGATCATCAATTGGACAAGTTAACTGCTAGTCTCCGTTTGCTATAAATCGAATATCTCCAAATATGGGTAAAGTAATTTATGATTTTGCTTTCATAAAAGCTAACAATTAATACATCAATTTGGGGGACCTTAAATCAATTTTACAATTTTAAGAATAACAAACCATTATAAAATTAAAGTTTAAAATTCTAAATTTTATCATTTTTTTTTAAGTATGTATTCAGGATGTTATTGTTTAGTTCAGACAATATGCGGATAAAATGGCAACGACTCATAATTTTAATAGTAAAAGAAGTCTAAAATATTTGATTTAGCTAAAAAAAAACATGGGCTGACGTGGGCCTGGCCAAATTTTAAAATTAACTTCCGATAGGTCAACATCCTTAGAGTATTGTCACCCAATTTGGTTCCTCTAACTCGAATAGTCACGGAGATAAAACTGTTCAAACTGGTATACCATTATCTGTCCCGAATCTAATAGTACCCATTTTTATGTAACGAGCTAGTTATCATGTTATAAGTTTTTATTGTAGTAACATTTAATTAATTTAAGTAAACATTTTTGACACTGGAATTGTCAATTTTATATGTTTAAAAGGAATTATCTTTGTTTTGTTGTTTTTCTTAAAAAATGTGTTGCCGAAAAGAAATTGTAGGGGGCGCCGACAAAATCTTTGCCCCGGGAGCAACTTTTCGTTGCAACGGCGCTGGTTCTATGACAGCTATATGGTCCGATCGAAAAAGGAAACAACATTCTACATCAACAAACATGATATCTCATAAAACAAAAAAGTTTTTTATACTAAGACTTTACTTTCGCTCGAGCTTTGCAATATAGTGGTCCGATATGAACCAACTTCGATCGGAATGTATAAGACTAACTTAAATGTATATTCTATAAGTTTGGTTATGATATCTCATAAAACAAAAAAGTTTTTCATACTAAAACTTGATTTTCGACCGATTGTTCCTATGAGCGCTATATAATATAGTGGTCCAATCGAAAAAAGAAACAAGCTTGATCTGCCTGCAATATAGGGGAATCTACATTCCAAGTTTGGTGTCACTAGCCTTTAAATTGTTCTTATAATTTGGATATGAAATTTTCTATGTCGATTTTTAGGCGGTAAAGGGGGCGTTGCCAAATTCTGAAACAAACTTGATCTGCTTGCAATACAGAGGAACCTACATACCAAGTTTGGTGTGTCTAGCTCTTATAGTCTCTGAGATCTAGGTGTTTATACAGACGGACGGACAGACGGACATTGCTTTGTCGACAAGGCTATTGATGCTGATCAAGAATATATATACTTTATAGGGTCTGCCAGGAATCCTTCTGTCTGTTACGCACATATTCCTTAAAACAAACTTAATAGACCCCTGCAATTTTTTTAAGTACGGTGTCTAAAAATTAAACATAAGTTTAATATGCGTAGCAGAAAGGCACAACTAATTTAATTCATTTTAACTAGTTCATTTCATTTAAACTAGTTTTAAAAAGCAAAACTAAACTGTCTGGCAACAATGGCTTTTTCATGGCATTTTTATTTTTGCCGAGCAAATGCTTTCTGCTACATAGGTTTGCTTATATGACACTTTATTGCTGCTGTCATCTTTGAACTCTTAACAATATGTATATGTTATATATGCTTAATTGGTAATATTTTGCCGAATCGAATTTTTACAGATAAGGGTGATATAGCAAAAAACGCGGAATTTTATTGACTATAGCTTTGACTTATCACTTCATTTCGAGAAGTCCACTAAAAATTTCAAATTTAATTATCTTTTGAACTAGTTGTCGGATTTGGGTAAGCGAGGTATCAATCGACGCGTATTTTTGATAAGAATTTTTCAAAAATAAAAAACCAAAGAGCCCCAACAGCCCCGTTAGCTGCAATCATTTAAATTTTGCCCCTCAATCCTACAGAGATAAGTAATTTATTCTGATGGTGCACTCGAAACTTTCAAGGATCTGAATTCTCGTTTCATTGGATGGAATTGGTTATAACATCTTCGAAAATTATAAATTGATTTCATTTCAATGTATGTAAATGCTAAACATAAGTAAAACTTATTGATACAATGCTCTTAAGCCAAAGCTTTTGCTATATATTTCCTAACATTTAATATCTAGATACCTTGATTAGACAAAAAAGATAAAAATTATGGTAATTTTGAGTAAATGTTGCCTTGTTGGCGCATTGTCAAAGTCAGTTGATTATGTAAAATTGTCGGAAAGTATTATCTAACTTTGGGTTGTTAAAAGAGAAAAAAGACTTTTTGTGATAGAATGTTTGCTGAGGAATGTATGTTTGAAAACACTTGTCAATGTTGTGTGTATTTGTCCAATTGTGCTCTATTTTGCTCATGTATTAGTATAGATTGACCCTAGCAATTGAAAACATGTTTCTTGGAATTATGCATTTGCACGACAAAACGTTGCAATTGTTTATAAATGGAAACTTAATAATAAAGCAATGAAGATTTATGGGTAATTTTGAATTCTGGGCGTAATTAATGTTTCGGAAGAAAAAAATTGCGTTGTAGTAGCAATATTTAATGTTAAAATAAAGTAAACTTAATCAAATCATAATTTACGCCAAAAAACTTTTTAATAAAACTTTAGTGCAGTGGATTTCAACCCGACAAAGCATTTACTTTAATAAATATAATTACATTTAATAAGATATCGCTAAAACGCACTGTTATAAATATCTGGGAGAAAAGCTTACATGACGAACCAAAATGTATAACCATTTTCAATGGGTACAGATTATTTTAATTAATTTGATTCACGAACATAAAAATATACGTTTTTTTGAATTTTTAAAAATTTCTGCTTTATAGCTTGTATTTTTTATATAAATTAGTGATGATATATTTAATATTTAACTAAACTCTTTTAAAATTGAAAGATTGGTATATTTGAATTCTTAAAAATTGTTTAAGCACGCACTAATGGGGACATAAAGAATATTCAAATAAGTTCTGTGATCATAAAACTAAATCTGTCGAATCAGTGAAATACGCATTATAACAACAATCATGTTGAAGACATTGCTATACTTTAAAGTTTTGTTTTACTTTAATGAATTTTGGACATTATTTAACTATATAAAATTCATTTATTTTTGGAATGTAGTGTCTTAAAAAAATTGTTGTTTTTATAACCGTTACTTAAAAAATAAATAAAAGGGTGAGCTATTTTTTTTAATACTTATAACTCCAATCATCCGTTTTTCTTTCCAGAAGCAATACCGTAATCAACATCCACATAATATAACAGAATATGATGGTATTACAATTTTCTGTTGTATAAATCTATCGAGATCCATTTGAAAATATAACTCACATTTGATAATCTAGGTATTTGAAATTGCACCGCACTGCGCTATCGCCTGTTGCCGCTGCCACAGGTAGCTCTGTTTTGATGCCGAGTTTTGATATTGACACGAACGTTAGCACACAACTCAACCGAAGTGAATGAGCGCAAGTCCTTTGGCCGCCTTGGCTTTTATACCTATCGGTAAACGGAACGGGTGACGTCGCGTCGCGACAGCGAAGCAACGGAGGAATACATGCACGCACTGGTATTGGAGTCTATCTTATGTGGGTGTGAGATAACACTAACACGCACTGCCTGCGTTTGAGCTGCGCACACCCCCTGTCTCTGCTGCCGCTGCTGTCTCTGCTGCCGCTGCTGTCTTTGCAGTCGCTGCTGCTGTTGAGTGTCGACGACGGGGCAGGTGACTTTTGCTTTGTTTTTGTTTCTGTTTTTGTGTTGCGGTTGCTTTTGTTGCCTTCAGAGGCTTAAGCGAGGCAGCAACATGTTGCACGGCACTGGCAAAATGCCCACAGATTTACCGGAAGCTGCCTATTATTAATGCATTGAGATCGCCAGAAAGCCGTTAAGTGTGTCCATATACTAAAGTGGGGTGATATTTACAACTCTGTTACTTGTCGCACGTATCATAAGTGAAAGTTACAAACTATTTATTTTATTTTGTTTATTTGTTTCTTATTTCCTAGTGCTGCAAGGGAACCCTTATAAATGAATGCACTAGTCACATCTAAAATCATGGGAAAACATAATTATTTTGTAACTTAACTTACTACATAATGTTTTGACATTTAAATTATAATTAAATTAAATTTATAGCTAAGCTGATTTTATATATTATTTATATTACTTAAATATCTATCTAGCATTCAATGATTTTGTCAGTGTGCACTCATGAATTTTAATATAATTAAATAAAGAGAAATTTGGAATGTAGACGAAAACTTAGATGAAATGAATTATAAATCAAAACATGCGCTCAAATAGTCAAATTTAAAGAAAATATTTTGAATCATGTATGTATAAAATTCACAGTTATATGGATTTTTTTGTAGCAGTCACATTTATCACTGTGACACTAATGTCACCATATCGTCCGCACCTGTTTGCTCTGAAAACACGACATTGATCTCAGCTCCCATTTTCAATTGCTATCGATTATAATCGATTATTTGCGTGTGATCAATAAAGTTAATCTAAGGATATTATTATCAATGACGTTTCGTAAAAGTGCGAAATGCTAAACCTATAAAAATGTACCGAAAAACTTATTGTAATCCATTAAAATGGGCTGTTATCTAATCAATGGGCTGTTTTTGGTTCCCCAAAAATTGGGAAATACTTTGTACGTATTTGTGAATGGTACATACATATATGTATTTATTTAGCATGTCTGAAACTTCAAGTGGCAATTAGATTAAACAACAAAAACCCATTGTAATATCCGCAAAGCAAATAATGCTGGCTCACTAATGCGTATACCGTATCGAAGTCTGACGCCGTGACAAATTGGACATATGGAAAAATAATTTAGCTTAATGCAAAGATTCTTTTTAAGTGTCACAAAAGAATCACTTAAGATACTACATCCTCACACGGACATTCGCGACTACGTCAACCCAAACAAAGTTATCGAAACAATTAAAAAGTTATAAAACTCATGCACAACTCTTTATATTTCCTATCTATAAGGCGAAACCAAGAACGACAAAGGCTTTTGACGTCTTAACCATTAAAGCGTATGTGTGCGTGTGTATACATCCCTCTTGCACACTCCCTGTTTGTATACAGTGCATTTTCATTATTACGCATTTTCATTATTATATCAGTTGATTTGTTTCAATCAGTTGAGTTGTCCTCATATCGATAATTATAACGGTAAACATAAATCGCTATAGATTTTGATAGGGATATTGCTTCGACTGGCTGCTTGGGCTCACAAAAAGCTGGCTTGAAACATTGTTTCCATAGACAATTTATGGGCTTTTTCAGGATCGCAAACGCGACATTTTTACGGCTTTAAAATAGAAAAAAATAGCTAAAGCTTTAAAAAAAATTCAAGATTAACATTGAGGAAACTGTGGCTGATTAACGCTATATTTTTGAGAATATAAATATAACAATGTGTTTATTATTGCGGCAAGATTTTTTATGAAAGGACAACTTTAAATCGCTCCTATATTAATATGTCTATGTGATGATTGATGACCACGTTTCATACAAAAAAATCTTTAAAGATCAGTTTTAATCAAACCAAAGCTTCGGCTTTGATGTATCCCCCACACTAATCTTTATTATGTGCTCTGTCCGCTTTTGTATTACTCAATTTTGAGCATTAGTAACCAATTTGGACATATCTTAGGTAAACTAGGTGGACGGAGCTACAGTCGAGCATTCTCGACTGTCGGAGACCCCGTACTTACTATGGAAAAAGCTAAGACTGCCAAGACTGCCAAAAACTCCGAAATATTCTGCTCACTTTGGTCAGAATATATAAAACCAAGTTAGACACATATTGCATTAGTTTGGTTACGATATCTCGAAATACAACAAAGTTTTTCATACTAAGACTTGATTTTCGCCCGATCGATCCTATGACAGCTATATGATATAGTGGTCCGATCGAAAAAGAAACGAGCTGGATCTACCTGCAATATAGAGGAATCTACATACCAAGTTTGGAGTCACTGGCTTTTAAATTGTTCGTATAGTTTGGATGGCTCTTATAGTCTCTGAGATCAAGGTGTTCATACAGACAGTTGGACAGACGGACATTGCTACATCGACTTGGCTATTGAGATTTATCAAGAATATGTATACTTCATAGGGTCTGCCACGCACAGTGGTCGATTTGGCCGATTTAGCGTAACGAAATGAAATTTTTCGATCTTTGAAATCCTATTGGTGAGTAAGTTTTAACTTTGGTGTGTAAATTGACCAAAATAAGCTGCAGCAGTCTGAAGCTGTTAAAACTGTTGATCATTTCAGTAACCATGCTTAGGTGAAAAACCCTGAAACTTAGGTAAAAAAAATCGTCTATTAAAGTTTTCTAATAAGCCGAATAACTCGGAATCGAATTTGAGCACCGACTCTGAGTAAGACTCTGCCTGTTACTCACATATTCCTTAAAACAAACTTAACAGAACCCTGTCCATTTTTTATATACGAGGTCTAAAAAATAATAATAATAATAGACTTTCACTTTTAAGTTCAAGGCTGTGAGTAAAGGATTTTCCTTGACACTAAAGCATTGTACAATTAAACGTGTTGCACAGCAAGTGATGAAATCTTACCTTTGGAAGCCATATTAAAAATTTTTCATTTTCTGGCGGGTCCGTCAACGTTTTACTATTGTTCCAATATTTACAGACTATTTTCACGCTATATCTCTCTCAAAGCTTTTTTTTTCTTTTTATAGATTTGCACCGCACACTTAAATAGCTTTATGTTCTTTATTGGTTTGCCATTGCTTTTGCCCAAATTGTGCTTTAATATAATCGGAGCTCAAAATTTGCTCACAAACTGGCTTACAGAATAAAATTAGGCACTAAAAAGACCAAATAAAACTACACCAACAACAAACTAAAATATGTTGTTACTTGTGTTTCATTAAAATATAATATAAAAGTTAATTTTGGAAATTTAGTTTACATTTTAGCTTATTCAAAATTAATTGCTGCCGTATAAATTAAAAATGGTTAAAAAAAATTCATGTTTTGAACAAATACTTTTATACCTTATACAAATAATTCATTTTCTCAGTTACTTATAAAAAACTTGCGACTATTTTGATTTGAAATGAGAGGTAATAAACTGACCTTTCAAAAAGTTTTACTTTGGATGTGTAATCCTTACCATATATGTACAGGAAGAAGCCATAGAAAGTCATACTTTCATAAAAAATATAAGCACTGACGACAGATAGGTGTCAAATATGGGCTCATGCAATAACGCCCAGTGCAACAACACAGCCAAAAGTGCAATGACAGCCATGGGCATTATTTCACTTTTTAAATTGCAATAACGGCCGAGACAAGTTCAAATCAGTTTTACAAACTCCCATTCTGTACCCTTATTTCCCTGATCCTCGAACTTTCTTATCAACGAAATTCACAAATATCCAAGTGTACAGATATTTTTTCATGACATTATTTTTAGATAAAGATTTTTTACAATCATATTGAAAAATCTATTAGATTTTGCGTTGCTGAAGAGGCCATAAAGAGGACAGATCACAGAACATTAACTTTGGTAAACGGGTCGTAATATTGACGTTTTGTATAAAAATTTTGTTATTCCATTTAAAAAAATTGTTGAGACTTCCAACTAGTGATGTAAAAATATATCGAAATATCGACACCTCGATTTTCGCGGAAGAAATTTTTTTTTTTAAATTCGATATTTGCAACTCGATCTACTATTTTCTGATATATCGACAACTCGATACTTATTCTTAGCGATTTTCACATCACTACTGCCAACTAACATGCATAAATCGCTCTCTATTTGGGCTTTTTAAGATGGCCCTGACTATTACTAAAATGTTAAAAAGCGCCCGCGGGCGTTACTGAAATTTAAAAAGTGTACACGCCCCACGGGCATTATTGCACTGGGCGTTATTGCATGCACCCGTCAAAAGTAACTTGTATTTTTCGATGATATTGAGAAAGATGATTAATTTTAATAGGCAACCAGATCAACAATATGTCTTACACACTCTGTGCAAAATCAGTAGAGAAGCTAGTGGATTTCTTGAATATTTAGAAAATGTCCACTGCGCCAAGAACAAAAAAAGTATAAAAAAAAAACTAAAATCTTGGGATTTTTTCTTCCAGAAATATATTTAGGTTACTCAATCAAACAAATTACCCAGAATTTAATAAATTGAGTTCTTAGATCCCGTACTTAAAAAAAGAATAGGGGTCTATTGGGTTTGTTTTAACGAATATGAGTAACAGGCAGAATAAGGCAGCGACAGGTGATAAAAAATACTTCAAGACGCTTAAGTTTTGCCGATTACAAGGCACGCCAAATGAAAAAATTAGAAGATTCAATCCAGAAAAGGAAAGAGTTTTTTTAGAGTCTAAAAAAATTGTTTGGCATTCGGCACATTACGCAAAAAGGTCCCGATTCTTTATACCCAAAAATAGCTTATATGCGCAGTGTCGAAAGCTAAAAAAAAATTTTTTAATTGTTAATGTACAAAAATTTATTTATTTTTTTTTATTTATATACATATCCCAGTTTCTATATGAATACAATATTTGAAATACTACCCAATATATTTTTCAATAAATCCATCCCGTAAAACTCAATGTAAGTTTTAAGTGATGTGTAGTATGTTTGAGTTCGAAATAGATGCAACCTGAAATAAAATAATGGGTTTAATTATATATCTCATTTATTGTATTTGTATTTACTTGAGTCATTAGCTTCGATTTGACTTCAATCTGAGCTGCGATATTTGGGCAGAATGGTCGATCAGGTTGAAAACCTCGCGTCTCTAATAAATTCAAAAGTGTTGGGAGAAACTTCTCATCAATGAATAAGGTATTACAATTAAGAATATTTAATGATCTACATTCTTTCAACAATCGCAAAATATCAAATTGGGTTATGTCTTGCATACATATTTGGTATAATCGCCTTCCGACAGGTCCAGAATCTAAAATTGGTGCAGTGTCTCCACAAATGAGGTGCTTAAGAGCACGAAGTTTTGATAGATGAGCGATGTCCTTTTCGTTTATAGTTAACAAATGAATGTGGAGATCTTGTAGCTGATCATTGTATCGGCTATTCAACTGAGAGACTAAATTATATACAGCCTTTACTTGAAATAAGCCAAGATACATGAATTTTGGAAAATATGGAAATACGGTTATATTTCTAAAGCTTTCTATAATCAATTTTTCCAGATTTGTAGAATGTTCTGCCAAACGAGTTAGCGTTGTTGTATCGGTATGATTGATATGTAATACACGAAGATATCCAAGTAAAGTGGAGAGATCCCTAACATAATCGGGTGCTATAAAAATAATTCTTAAATCCTTTGATTACAGCAATTTATTTAATTGAATTCCTGCAAATCAAATAAATTATTTTAGTATTCTGTAAAATTCAAATTAGCTTACTTTCGTTTTTATTTAAATAACCGCATAAATAGTGTAGTGAATGTAAATTTGTTAAACTTTGCAATGTTTCAAAAATGTTATGGTCTTGCTGTGGTTTATAAACTTTAAACAAACTATCTTCCAGTTTCTTAATTTTGCTTTCTTTGGCCATGAACATTTTTGTCGTCAAATTGGGACAGAATTTTACAGCAATCTCCATCAGATCTCCTGAGTCAACATAATTACAGCTATTGTTGATTGAGGTGAGACTTAAGCCCCACCATTCTAAAGTAATTTTGAATATACTCATATCTTGAGAGCTGTGTCATTATATTGATTTAAAGTGTGGGTAATTAATCAAATAAAGGAACTGAATCATGAATAATCAAATATATACATTTTTATAATTTGAGATTAAATTTATTTCTACATCAGTTTCCTAAAAAAAGAATTTATTAACAGCCTTTTCCGCTTGTTTGAATAAGTATAAAGCTTTAAACAAGACTTCTTGGCCATATTATTATTATGGTATGATGCCTTTTGTGTGAATCACCTGAGTGTGTAGAGCATATAGTGAAAATTTCCCATATTTCTTAAATTTCGCAACTCCTTCCTCGAGAAGAACAAGTAATTCTTGACTTCTCTCTGCCGTCAGAGCGTGCATTTAATCCAAACTTAGGAAACTTTGGCAGAAATTTATTTTTTTCCCTCTTTATGCAAAAACATAATTAAGAACTCTATAGAGCAATTTGATACTGAAATAAAATATTTTTAAGCGCAGCTGTGTTGATTTGCGATGCCCTCAAAGTCAGTTGGTTTTTTACTGCAACCTTCGACATTCTTTTTTCTGAACTAAATGAAAAGTTTAGACACATGGTATGAAGAATTTTGATTAAGTCCCTAAAAAAGTAATATACGAATTAAAAAAAAAGATTATGTTTAATGTTATTTGTCGGTATGGTTATCTGGTGTTTTGAAGAGATGTTTTTAGCAATTGTTACCTAAAAGTACTTGTATTTCGTGGAAGAAAAGTACAGTGTATTGACGCGTATTGTTGTAAGTGTTAATAAAACAATGTTCCTAAATATGTATAGTATACGATGCTAATAATTTTTTTGATACTTTTTGCAACTCTGTGAAAAAATTGACTTTTTCCAGGTTGAAATTATCGTGTAATACTAATAACCATTTTATGTGAATCTGAAGTAAATGTGCATAATATTTAAAACTTTTGTATAAAAGCTACGACCTAATTAAAATGAATATCCCTGGTACTTAATGTCGGCTACTGTCCACAAAATACTAGCTCTTGGACATTATAGCCTTGTCTGCAGTTCCAGTTAGCTGACTCAGAGAGAACGCTTCTGAGGTTCGATCCAAGATTTATTAACATTAAAGGCTTTCCAATGCCAGACAAAACAGTTGCCTTAATAATATGAATTATGTCTTTTGTAGAGCGCTGGATTCTTGTTTCCATTTATTTGTTAAAAGACGATTCAAAAATCGAAAACATAAAAGTTTTCCAAAAAATTTAAGGTCTGTATAGTCATTTGGACCAGTGTGCCTTCTAAAGAGGTTTTTTTTTGGAAGATTAACCTTGTTCCAATAACAGCGATTTGAACCAAAATCACCTTTACTTTATGTAATTTCGAATTAAAATTTTCAACAAATTATTAATTGATTGCAAAGTTATTGCATTTAGCAAATTCATTATCTAAAATTTAAATTCAACTACGCTGCGCCATCTGTGTTACAGACAGACCACGTATTACAATCTGCAAACGTGCGCAGTTTAAATCTAATTTAAATTAGTTTTTCGACAACAATTTGGCTAAGAATTCACAATTTAATTAAATTTTAACAAAAATTCTGTAAAAATTTTGGCAGTATTTTAGCTATTTTTCAACGTAATTTCGGCTATTTTTAAGATGCTTTCCAGCCAGAAACAGCTGGCAGCACTGGACCGCACAATGTATAAAAATTTTACTTAGCGCCACCTATTGTTTGTTTTCGAAAAAACTCCACCTATGTCTTGATTTTACGATGAGAAATTTCGTGCACTAAAATACTGTTTCGAAAGTTCGGAGCTAAAAATGATCATGGCGAGAAATATATATAATAAGATCCTTTTTTTCCAAAAAGATTCTTTTGCGAAAGGATCTCAACATTTTCAAGGATCTATTAAGAACTCGAAGGTCTGGCAACGTTAAATAGACAGCAACTTTTTTTCTGCCAGCTGGCAACGTCTTTCAAAAATATGAACGATTTGATAACTCTACTTGTCGGCAGTGCAGAATTTTTTTTGTGATTCGTGGAAAATATTGCAAAAAATAAATTTGAAATAAAGAAATAGTTGCACAGCGAAAACAAGTTAGGTAATGTACGAATTAATAATGGTTTGAATTGAATACAAAATAAGGGTTCTTTGACGCTTTGTCACAATTTGACGAACAAAGCGGCGTGGTGGGATACACACGATATAGAAAAGAGACGCTACCAAAAAGACCGAGCGTGAAAAAAGGCAAATTAAATGAATACTGACTAAATGTTAAATAATTAATGCTGTTTGTTTGTTGAGCTAAACGAGAAACGTTTCATTTGATATCATTTAAGCAGACAAAGCAAAGCGAAGCAACCTTTGACTCCGGCTTTATTTCAGCCGGTGGCGCGAAAAGTACACATTGCGCGCGTGCGTTGGCCAAGCATCGATTTTTCCGCAACTGCAGAGTGCAGTAATTACTGCGAATACAACAAACTAGTAGCAGGCACTTCAACATTCAGCTGAATTGACAGGACAGTTCGATTGGATATTCGATTGGAAGCACTGGACATTTCATATAATTCGATATAATAATGGGTGCTTATCTGACGCATCCTAAAACCGAGAAAGCGTCCACAGATGAATTCAACGAGCTGCTCGTCGTGGGTGCCAGCTCGATGCAGGGTTGGCGCAACAGTCAAGAGGTTAGTCAGTCCGTAAAGCATTCGACTATTTCATTATATTTTGCTCAAACATTGTTTTTAATAGGACGCACACAACGCGATACTAAATTTTGATAATAACACATCGTTTTTCGCCGTTTACGATGGTCACGGCGGAGCCGAAGTGGCCCAATACTGCGCTGATAAATTGCCGGAGTTCCTTAAAAGTCTGGAGGCTTATAAAAGCGGTGAGTTGGAGCAAGCGCTCAAGGATGCGTTCCTGGGCTTCGACAAGACTCTGCTTGAGCCCGCAGTGGTCAACACATTAAAGATTCTGGCTGGCGAACACAACATTGTCGACGAAGACGCCGAAGGATATGAAGAGGAAGACGATGAAGAAGATCTTGCCGAGTTGCACGAAGAGAGTCATTTGCCATTGAACGAGGTCCTGGAGAAATACAAAGGTCTCCCGCAGACTCACGACTTGTCCCTGCTCAAGTCTGATTCAGCTGCTGCCAAGCTGATGTCCACTTGCCTGCGTGGCCGTCGTGCTGCTGCTGTTGCTGCCGAGGCGGTCAATAAAGCCGTAATGGATCCAACAGCCAAACCAGCCGGCTCCTCCACCTCAGCCGCAGCTGCTGCGGCCGCTGCAGCTATCAGTGAGACCGACGGAGCAGGTCCCAGCTGTTCGAAGGGCGGCAAACTGGATCAGGAAGATGAGTCCACAGTGAGCAGCAGCAGTTCAAGTGCTAGCAAGGGCAACACTTCCACGACTGCCAGTACTTCTCCTAAGGACGAATGCGTTACCGGCCAAGCTTCTACCAGCAATAACGTTGCAGTTGCACCTACTGAGCAGAATGGTAATGTCACCTCTTCAGAGGCCAAGGCCGTTGTCAAGACTGGCGAAGAGACTGCCACTACATCGGAGGACGCCACCGTATCCGGCTCCAGCGACATTGCAGATGCTAAGTCCAATGGCAGCATTGAAAAGTCGGCAACTAGCAAAGCAGAGCCCGCTGATATTTCATCAACTAGCAAAGAATCGGAAAAGGTTCTGAAGAAGGCTACCACTGCACAAGACGATGACTCGACTGACGACGATGCCGACTATGATGAGAAAGCTGTAGTTAAAGCCCTAGACATCGCATCGCCTGACAGTTCTTCTGATGAGGACATGGAAGATGACGATGATGGCCTCGATGATGAAGACGACGACGATGACGATGATGAGGACGATGAAGTAAGTCACATTTAACTGATTTGATCCTAGCATACGAATCGTTAATGAAATTTGTCCAAACCATTTGCAGGACGAAAATGCCAGTGAAGAAGATGACGCCGATGAGGATCAACTGGCAAATGATCAGTTTTGCGCCAATATGATAGAAGAGCCTGGCAAAGATAGTGGATGTACTGCCGTTGTCTGCCTCCTGCACGGCCGTGACTTGTACGTGGCGAACGCTGGAGATTCCCGATGTGTTATTTCACGTAATGGAAAGGCTATCGAAATGAGTCTGGATCACAAGCCCGAAGACGATGAGGAGTCGACGCGCATTGTCAAGGCTGGAGGTCGTGTCACCCTCGATGGACGCGTTAACGGTGGATTAAATTTGTCCAGGGCTTTGGGTGACCACGCATACAAAACGAACCTTGAGTTATCAGCTGAAGCACAGATGATTTCCGCTCTGCCGGACGTCAAGAAACTCATCATTACACCAGAGGATGACTTTATGGTTCTGGCCTGCGATGGTATTTGGAATTACATGTCTAGCGATGAGGTTGTCGATTTCGTGCGTCTCCGCTTGAAGGATGAAAGCAAGAAACTATCTCAAGTTTGTGAGGAAGTAGGTTGAATTGAGTTCATCAGGGGTGCCACACAAAGCGAAAACAACCGAAAACCTCTCAAAACTCAACAAAATTTTGGGAGATATTCGGTTAGTTTCGTTTTCTTTGGCACACCTGCATATGTGAGTGTTTCAGAAATTTATCAATCAATCATCTTATCCAAATAGCTATTCGATAATTGTTTGGCACCGAACACAATGGGCGATGGCACTGGATGCGACAATATGACAGCCGTGATTGTGAAATTCGAGCAAAAACTTCAAGAACTGCCAGCCACAATTGATCCCACTAAAACGGAAGATGCACTCCTTGCAGCTGCTCAGCTAAAGAAGAAATCAGCCAACGTATCTGCTGAACAAATTGCTCTCAAGCGAAGCGCTTCTCCGGATACGCCTACCGACGAGGCCGATGATTGTGCGGAGAACACCAGCAAATCGAAGCGAGTGAAGATTGAGAGTCAATCATTGGAGTCTCTGGACGGAAAAGAAAAGAATTCCACCGATGTTATAAGTAACACTCCAGCTTCAGTTGATGATCAGAAGGAAAGTGTAGTCGTCTCATCTACGTAAATTCATATATTGAAACAACACGACGGTGGCAAGTGCTTCGGCATTTTGAACATTTTTCTGATCATTATTTCAAATCGGGCTCTTAGAGCTAACAAATAAAATCGAAAAGAAATTTTCAAATCATTTAATACCAGGCCAGTTTATACTAAATACATAACGAATATTCATTTTGTACACATAGATTTTTTTAATTCATAAATATATTTTTTTTATAATTGGATCTTTTTTTAAATTTTATTTAGTTCATTATTCCCTGGTTTTTATAATCAACAACAAGATCATCGTCAAACTGTACAACATATTCATACACGTACAAAAATATTATACATATATACTTTATTTTATATTTTATTCAATGAATGCAAACGAAAAATGTTTTCATACTCGTATATTTAAAATTATTTGTATAATGTGACGAGTAAATAAATAAAACCCAGAAAGAACGAGCATTTCTATCGACCATAGCATTTAAAAAATCAAGTGAATAATGTATCTGTGGAATACATTAATTAAATATTTTTATTAATGAGAAATGGCCTGATTTTGGTAGAATAACATTTGCTTAACGAATAATAAATACATGAAAATACACATGATTTTAAGGTTATTAACATTACTGTTGAATAATTTGGAGCGACAGCTTGGTCACTAATTTAACTGTGTAATGATGGGCTTACATAGGGGCACAAAGAGTCAAATTTGACAGCCACAGTGGCACGGAGCAATGTGAGCACAAATGCTGTGACATAAAATTCAAGTGGCACAAAAAATGTGAGCCACGGAATGACATTGAAAGTGACACATTTTTTTTGCCAGAAGCTGGCACGGAAATTAGCGACGGGTTTAAAAAACAAGCTACACTAAACCACTGTTAGCATTAAAGCGCCTTAAAAAAGTGTTCATAATGATGGTTTAAGGCAACACGCTTTCATTCAAAGCAGCTTAAGCTACTGTATATACATGGTATATATAAACCCAGCATTAGAGTTGCTCACCGTAGTTCAATTGAAGGTTTAGTTTAGTAGTTCAATAGTTTGTTCGTTCAGTGAATAGATCCCATATAGTTCGTTCAGTGAATAGATTTCAATCCCAATATAGTTCGTTCGTTAGACTAGGCCACAGCTGAGTTGAATTAAGGGACGCTGTGGTCATACCATGACTGCTACGGAAGCACTAATTGCTATAAATATAATTTAAAACATTGTTAATCAAAAATATGGATCAACGGAATTTATTGTGATAATATTTTTTTTAAACGTTGTCAATAAAAAATTGTTAATGTTATGAACACAAAATTTTTATTATATTCGAATCACTGCGGACGGCAGTTCGCGTTAGTGACGAAAGCATCACGAAGGGTGCGTAGGGCGACTATCACTGCGGACGGCAGTTCGCGTTCGTGACGAAAGCATCACGAAGGGTGCGAAAGGCGACTAGCAATATATACAGTTAATTTGGAAAATTTGCTGCGACCGTCCGATCAGATCGAGCTATATACCGATCGAAAGGTTTAGTTCTGTTGGGGTCTTTTGAAATATTTTTTTTTTTTTTAATTCTACTTAAATAATACGCGTCGATTGATACCTCAATCACCCAAATCCGATAACTGGTTCAAAAGATACATAAATTTGAAAATTGTAGTGGACTTCTCAAAATGAAATGTTTGTCTGTTTGTCTGTTTGCATCATAGCGATAAAGAAACTTAAATGTAATGATGGGGATTTATTCCTTTTCGAAAATCTAGAAATGTTTTTTTTTAAAACCGCTAGTTTAGCGGGAAAACGCTAAATCCCGTTAAAATTGAAACCTCAACAGTTTCCAAACCATAGAAGCTACAGATATATAGAAGCTATATATCATTAGAATGGTGTGTTTGAGGGCTTTTAGGCGTACCTTTAAGCTTTTTTTCTAAAGTACTCAGGTAACATTTTACAGGTGAAATAAAGTTTTTTAACTTACATTTTGGCGATTTCTGACAAAACGGCTCTAACGATTTTAATATGTTGTAATACGAACAATTTTGCGTATTTTGGTATATGAAACATCAAGTTTGGTTGAGGGGTCTGAAAGATATTACCTGTTAAATGAATAAATACATTTTCCTATCGGTCGAAAATCACGTCTTAGTACGAAAAACTTTTTGGTTTTATGAGATATCTCAACGAAACTGATACAATATGCATTTAACTTGGTTCTATATATCCTGACTAAAGTTGGATCAAATCGGACTTCTATATCATATAGCTGTCATAGGACCTATCGGTCCAATATTAAGTCTTAGTATGAAAAACTTTTTTGTTTTACGAGATATCGTAACCAAAACAATAGAATATGCATTAAAGTTAGACTTATACATCCTGATCAAATTTGGTTCTAATCGAACCACTATATCATATAGCTGTTATAGGACCGATCGGGCGAAATCCAACGCGAAATGCAAAGCGAGCAAGGGGCGGAGCCCCCTAGTTTTTCTTTATAATTAAAGAAAAAATTTTTTTTAAACATGTAATAAACAACTAAGTTTATATATTTTACTATTTGCCTGCATTAATGATAATGTTACAATGTCATAAGCAAAAGCAATTGCAAAAATTTCTGATATAACACAAAAAAAAACCTCTCCATGAGGTAAATGTCTAGTGACGAAAGCAATTTCTAGCCCCAAAAATTTCTGATATCCAATTTTGTGACGAACAAAATTAAGTTTAATCTAAAAATTTGAAATAAAAATATAAAATAATAAAAAAAAAAAGCGAAAATTGGCATTCGGCACTACGCAAAAAGTAATTTTTATGTACAAAGAAGCTCACCCTTTTTGCTCACAGTGCACAATGCCAATTTTCGCTTTATTAATTTATATTTTTATTTAAAACTTTTAGATTAAACAGAAATTTTGGGGCTAGAAATTGCTTTCGTCACTAGACTTTTACCTCGTGTAGAGGTTATTTTGTGGGATAATATTTATACGATATCAACACTAAATTTTTATTAATCATTTTTTAATGAAAAACGGAATATCGGGAACCATCAATGCATCGAAGTTTTTGACTGATGTTTTATACACCATCTAATTTTCATTATGTAAACATCAATTAACATCGACATCGAATTTTCGACCCAAATTTACATCACTAGATCTATTTACTAAACGAACTACATTGGAATTCTGGTCACTGAACTAAATGAGCTACAATCAGGGATTTAGTTCTTTCGTTCACTTTAGGGATAGTTCAATAGATCTCAGTCCGAACGATTCGATACAACTCTAATAATTCTTATAAGATTGAAAACAGCGTCAATAGTTAAGTTAGCAATATTTCGGTATTCCGCTTGAGAGAGTTTAAATATTCGCCAAAATTGATCCGTTAGCGCTCACGGCGAGCGTAAGCAACGCAAAAGAAGGCGTTTGCAAAGGCTCCAAACAAAAGGGCGTGGACGTAGTGAGTGGAAGTGTCGGTGCGGTGGCGGCGGTGGCTGGTCCGTCAAATACAACAACAACAACGACATCAACAACATCGAGCAGCATTGAAATTGACGATTTGAGTGGTGCTTTTAATGGTAAAGTCCATTTAACACCAGCAGTCAGCAACCAACTTGTGCTCCATGCCAAAGAGCCCGAAACAATGTCCGGCGATCAAAAAGTGCTACTCAAGGGACACGCCTCTCAGTACGTTAAACTAAATGTGGGCGGTCGCCTCTACTATACGACAATAGGAACTCTGACGAAACATAATGATACGATGCTAAGCGCCATGTTCAGTGGCCGTATGGAGGTGTTAACTGATTCAGAAGGTTTGCCCATTTAGTTAATAAGTCATGTTCTTTTCTGAATGCATGATTAATCTGTCGCTTATAAAATGTTCCTGCAGGTTGGATCTTGATAGATCGCTGTGGCAATCATTTTGGCATTATTCTCAACTTCTTGCGGGATGGCAGTGTTCCGTTGCCGGAGACAAACAAGGAAATCGCGGAGCTACTCGCAGAGGCCAAATACTACTGCATCACTGAGCTGGCAATGTCCTGCGAGCGTGCATTGTATACACACCAGGAGCCGAAGCCGATCTGCCGCATACCGTTGATAACTTCGCAGAAGGAAGAACAGCTGCTGATCAGTTCATCCTCGAAGCCGGCCGTGATATTGGTGGTGCAGCGACAGAACAACAAATACTCGTACACAAGTACATCCGATGATAATCTGCTCAAGAATATCGAACTATTTGACAAGCTGTCACTGCGCTTCAACGAGCGCATTCTCTTCATCAAGGATGTGATTGGGCCAAGTGAAATCTGTTGCTGGTCCTTCTATGGGCACGGGAAAAAGGTGGCCGAGGTCTGTTGTACGTCAATAGTGTATGCGACAGATCGCAAGCATACGAAGGTCGAGTTCCCAGAGGCGCGCATCTACGAAGAGACTCTTCAAGTACTGCTCTATGAGAATCGCAATGCTCCCGACCAGGAGCTCCTCCAAGCCACATCATCGGTGCGTGCCGGTGGCGTCAGTGGAGCCAGTATGCATCAGTATACCAGCGACGAGGAGGAGGAGCGTACAGGTCTCGCCCGACTGCGCTCCAACAAACGTAACAACCCCACTTGACTTATACCGAAACTGGAGCTCCCTCAGATTTGATGGCAAAATTGCGGTGCTTGCAGCCTCTGTTGGTTCACCTCTTGATCTTTGGCCCGAGTATCGCAAACACCATATGATTAATCGCAACCTAATCTATTATCTATATTCTTTCCGAACCAATCTTTCTATCTATGGTATATACAATTATCTTTAGCCAACTACTGAAATAGCAGATCCCAAGCAAAGTGTAAACAAAGTATTAGGTCTCATATGTTAAATTACGTTTACATGTTTAAATGATATATGAACTTGTTGATAACAATTATATAATATACATCTATGGACACATCCATAGGACATTTAGTCGCTGGCATACATTTTAATTTAGGGGGTGGATTTGGTAGTCATGGCAACAACTCAATAACATTAACGCTTGGTAGATTCCCAGAAAACCCATCACTTAAAATGGAGGAGCTACAGAAAGCGGGTCTTTATATAGACGACATCTACAGGCTGCGAGTTCAGGATCCGAGGATTGCTAATCAGACAATTGAGCTGCGGCAGGAATGCCTGGAATACTCAAGAAACCTGCAGGAACTCAAGAAATTTGGTGAGGACTTCTATAAGATATCCAACAATTTCGCCAAAGATGTGGAGAAGGAGAAATTGCGAGCGATTGGGACACAGAACCAGCTCAAGACAGTGGCAAAGCAGCGACAGAGCGAGCAGCAAGTATACCAGAGTCAGATCCTCGAGCAGACCGTCGAGTTGGAGCGCCTGAAGAGCGAGTACCAATACCTGCAACGCATTGAGTCCGAGCAGCAGGACATCATCAACAATTTCTTAATGAATCAATAAAGTAACATTTATTTTAACTATACCTAAATGGTAGCAACAATCTTCTTTAGGCAACGGCAAGATTCTTGCGGTAGCACGCCAAGCTGCACAGTGGAATATTTGTTTTGGAACAGCTATAAGCCTTGCGGTTGCCACACCCGGCGACACCGCACATCTGAACTGGAGGCGGAGTGAGCGCAGACTGTGCTTCCAGGGGAAACTCCTGTCCCGGGGGCACTATAATGTAGGCGCCTTCCAGGGTATTCATATATGTAAGGGATGGATGCGTCTGCTTTTGGTTGTTTTTGTTACGGGCTGCCGACCGTTGTTTCCCGCTTTCCTGTTTCTTCAGCAATCGCTCCATGGTCTTCTGTTTGTCCTTCTCCCGGCGCTCGTCAGCTTGTTGCTTTCGTTTCTGCGACTTTAGTGCCGCCTTCTGGATGTCCTCGGCCGTCTGGGGCTTTTCCTTCTCCCTGTAGCCACTGGGCAGTGCGATAAGCTCTTCAACAAATCCAGCCAATGCTGGTTCCGCATCTTGCGTTCGTTCATACATGGCTCTCTGGCGTGCTGTCATCAGCTTTGGATCCTTTATCTTCTTCAACTCGTCATCGACATCCTCCAGCTTGCCAGTTTCGATGGCGTTTAGCCAGCGTTCTTCATCGCTGGAGGTGTCGCTATTGCGACGTTTTCTTTGCTTCTTTGCGGCATTTGCAACCAACGTTGGCGCTGGCGGAGGTGTCTTTGTGCTGACGACTGGTCCAGGTCGTTGGCTACAAATCTCAATGCTTTTGGTACTCTGAGCAGGTGCGGCCGCTGTTTGAGTCGTTACCACTTCAACTGATTCGGATATAAAACTTGTTTGAATTGGCGATGACGCCGATTCTGTAGGGGATGCAAATCTTGCAGGTTTCTGTCGTTTGCTACGCTTGGAACGGCGATCTTAAATGAATTTAAATACACAGTTAATTGAAAGCTGCTTTTTAATGTGACATTATTTTTTTGCTTATACCGTCTAATTTCCCCATGCTTAGGTAATATAAGCTGAATTCGAATGGTTTTCTTTTGATTTGCAATCAATTTGGATGCTCAATTGTAGTTGTTAGTGGCACTAGAGTAGATTTGGGTCGTTTCGGTCTAAGCTAGTTCAAATGAACGGGTCATTTGCAATGTGCGAGTGAGCTGGCTCAGTCATTATTTAAGTATTTAGTTCATTTTACAGTTGGTCAGTTTAAATCCAATTTTATATAATATTAATTTTACTTTTTACACAAATACAATTAGAATAGTGTACATGAAGTTCCACAATACGATTTCAATAAATTTCGTGTATTTTTATTTTTTAAATGCAATGTGAAAGGTTAGTCAAACCCAATATAATTTTTCAATAGGCTTTAAGTTAATTAAAATAGATAAATGCTTATTTGTTTTAAAATTTAAATTTAATTTTGTATGCTGTATTAATTGAAAAAAGTGTATGTGACGAGTAAACTTTCCTTAAAAAATTTGATATATATATTCAAATATTGTTATATGTAAATAATGAAGAAATTTAATCCCACCGAGAAACATCATGGATATTATTCTTAGTATTTGTGAAAAAAGTTGAATTATATGAAGAAAATAAAATTAAAGCTGATCAACTGCAAAATTACCGATATAGCTCAGAAATGACTGAATAGGTTCACTCGTTCATTTCAAGACCCGTTCACTAGAACATTTTCAGAACGAAACGACCCAACTCTAATTAAATACAAAAAGAAATTAAAATATTCTAAAGCAAATAAATGCAAATAAATAAATAATAGACATTAAAGCCATTGTCACTGTGTCCACTTTCTAAAGGACAGAAAAGAACAGATGCATATAATTTTGCACCAAAAAGTCAATTTATAGATATGTACAAATAAATAAGTTCTTTATATTAAATGTTTTTCTTTTACATATACTCTAAACATAATTCCACTAATTATCTGCTTCGGCAATTGTTTGGAGTATTTTCAAACGTATGGCCCGCCGCTTTTTGGGATCTTCAACCAGCTCCATTTCAGCTTTAATTAGCTCCCCAAATGCGTCCACATCTGGTTGGTATTTACGCTTGTTTTTGTTAGTGGACAACATATTGTTGGCAGTATTGAAAATATCAGCAGATTCCTCAGCAAATCTACTTGAGTAGCTGGAGGTCTCGAAAAGAGTCTCCTCTTGGATTGGATCCTTCGATTGGATCGTGCGATATGTGCTTGGATCACGTGAGTCCGAATCCGACGAGTCATTTTGAATCTTTGGAACAAGTGTTCCTTTGTCTTCTATTGTCATAATGGGCTCGAGAAATGACATTAACTCATAGTAAGGAAAGGTTGGCTTCTTTGCAGAGCCACTCTGGCTTCTCGTCAAACTTGTCTTTAATGCAGTCTGCAAGAAATGTAATTAAAAAATATTGTTGCAAATAAAAGTATATATGAAAATAAATAACACTCACTCGATATGTGTTACGCAAGCTATTCCATTTGACCACCACGTCTCTATTGCTGACGCCTAGCTGCTCCGATATACTGTTCCAGCTCGCCTCCTTTGCGTAGCGATTTTTATAGTCTGTGTCCGCCACATTCCAGAGACATTCCGACTCCTCGACAGCCTCAATCAGCTGGTGGATGGCTTCGGGATGCCACTGAATGGTGACGCGGCGAGCACGGTTTTTGGTTGACCTATCCATTCTTGAAAGTTGGTTTTAATTCATTATTTTGATTATGCGCGGCAGTCCTTTGTATTTATTCTTCTTGCGAACCATGTGACGCTTTGTGGCAATGACAAGTTGTGTTCACATTGACGTCAATCATTTGGTTTAATCACATTGTGACTTCAGTCACACTGTCACGAATATCTGTCACAGACACAGACCGATAACATTTGCATTCAACAATGTGATTCAAAATTAAACAGACATCAAATGCGTCAGACTCTGTCAGGGAAAATGTATGATAAAAAATGGCACTGGAGCTCACATTAAAATGCTACAAATCTGTGACACAGAATGCATTTATAATTCTGTGACGCTGAAAGATGACGCTCTGTGTCGCAATGTGAACCTGCATTACTGTAAGTGTTACTTTTAAATATCACGGTATGCAAACATTGTTATCGATTTCCTAGTCGCATGGCCCGGCATGGGTCTGTTTTTGTTTTTAATTATTATTAATAATATTAAAAGAATTGCAATTAGTTTTTTAAACTTGACCAAACACGAAAATAACCATTACCATCTGTTTCTGGCAATACAAACCATAGATTGCAATTCGTTTTCAGAAAATAGCCGAAAAGTAAAAATCCTTAGAACTCAGGAGGCGCCGATTAAAGGTTTGGAAGTAAAGTTAATAAGTTAAAGAAATCAAGTCCAATTCAGGCAGTGCAGTTTTACGACCAGCTGAATACAGAGCTAAGTTACAAAATTGATTTTACGGAACCGAGCACTAAATAATAATGAAAATGACTAAAACTGGAAAACATAATCAAATGAAACACAAAAATAACAAAACTAAACCGAAGAAGGAATTGACAGTGCCAATGAAAAATAATAAAGAGTCGTCAGAGGGTTCCTCATGCGTTTTACAAAAGGGATCCAAACGCAAGGTGGAACCTGTTAACGCTACTCGGAGTGATAAAAGAGTTAAACTTAATCCTAAACAAGTTGCCAATGGATCTGACAAGAGATCAAAGAAACCAAATCGAGTTGAACTTGAAGTTCAGGATGAGGATAGAAATTTATTTGAAGATTTCGACGAACTGTCGAATGATTCTGGTAAGAACTTATTAATTTATACTGCTTAATAATAATTTGATAACAAAACTGTTTATTAAATAGATAGTGAGAGTGATTGGGTTAGTGACGATTCTGTCTCGCAATTATCACTGGACAGTGACGAGGAATTCTTCAGGAAACCGCAAGCAATAGAATGCGAAGCGTCTGAAAATATTCCACTTCAGTCAGATTTGGATACAGGCAGTGAGACAGAAAATGAAGAGCTGCCTTGGCTTATGGGCATGGATGCGATTGAAGCTGCAGTCACTAAGGTGAAGGTATTCGAAGGAATGTTTCCCGAAATGGAACCGAAAAGAATTGATGAACGGAAAAAGGAAGTAGTCGAGTTCCAAGAGGGTCAGGGAGCAGCGCCAATAATTGAGGAGCCACTGCCGGAGTCGGAAGATGCTCATTCATCATTTGAAGAGATATTGCCAGAGTTGAGCATCTTCGAGAATAGCCTGAAAAGCAACACAGTGCTGGCTGTGCTCAAGCAGGATATGGAATTGTATGGCACCGTAGTAGTCACAGTGCTGTGCGGCAGGATCACAATTAATGGCTACAAGGCACGCAAGCTGGAGCCACTGACCATTTATTCACCCAAGGGCTTCAATTGGGTTGTCATTTCACCAAAGGCAAACAAGAAGCCGCCCAAAGTCGACTTCGTCTGGGAGCATCTGGATCAGATCTTTTCTCGTGCTCAGGTGGAGAACATTTTGAGCAACTATGATAAGCAACGGGATGCAATTATTCTGCTAAAAAGAAACAGCAGAGCACAGAACGTGCTCAGCACATTTTCCAAGCACATGTCCGAGAATGTGTTCCCGCTGGTGAATGCCACCAATCGACCCAACTATTCCAGCGAGTATCTGCTGAATTGCCTCATCCAGAGTGCCGACAAGTCCAATGGCTTACAGGTGCCCACAGTGTGGACAAAATTGCCCCTGAAACAGGACAGCCGGCTTATGGTAACCGGCGGCAAGGGTGTGGGCAAATCCACACTACTCAGATACATGCTGAATCGTCATCTCGAGCAGTTCCCCCGGGTGCTGCTGATTGATTTGGACATTGGTCAGCCGGAGCTCTTTGTGCCACAAACGGTGTCATGCACTGTCGTCGATGCTCCATTGCTGGGACCCGGACTCTTCCTCAACAAGCAGCCGGATATCGCTTTTGTGGTGGGACACGTCAATGTCGTCATGTGTGCGGAACAATACGTACGAGCGGTGAAAAAACTGCTGGCTTATTGCTGGGAGAGTCCGAGCCTCAAGGGCATTCCTTGGCTAATCAACACGATGGGATACAATAAGGGATTTGGCACGGAGTTGATGGCGCTGATAGTTGACTGTGTTGAGCCAACGGATCTGGTGCAAATATACAGTACCAAGGCCATCAACAACTTTGATGAGCCCCTGGACAGGCAGTCCCTATCCAAGGTGGTTCCGGTGATCTACGTGGCCGATGAGTTCAAATTGAGGGGCACGTTACCAAAATATACCCTGCATCATCTTATGTGTGCAGTGCCCCCCCAATCCGACCGTAATTTTAAACCTTGGACGATGAGTGCCAAGGATAGTCGCTACTCCAATCTTTTGGCGCGTCTTAGTGCTACTCTTCATGGCAACGCTAGAAACCTTACGGACTGTCGGCCCGTACAGGTCGACCTAGATGCGCTGCAAGTTCTTCATCTGACGTCGAATGAGTATTCACGCGAGGAGCTCATTGCCGGCATGGAGGCTAACATGGTCTACCTATGCAAACGCTCGTCAGCCGATCAACCAGTGGAGTGTGTTGGCATTGGTTAGTATATGACGGTCCACTTGTTCCAGTTAATATCGTTATACTCCTCTCCAGGTGTTGTGCGTGCCGTGGACCATAAGACGGACAAGGTTTACCTGGTGCCGGCAATGCCATTCGATCGTCTCACTAAAGTCAACTGTCTGGTTATTGGCGGGGGTATGTGTCTTCCCCAGGGATTCTTTAAGGATCAGGGTGCCTGCGTGGCCAACAAAGTGCCTTTTGTTTTTGTTATCGATGACTCCAAGTCGTCGAAAAGCGTACAGCAGATCTACCACCGAGCTCCTGGTTTCCTAGGCAGTCCAGCAAACAAAAATGTTTAACAAAGATGTTAATCTTCCGAGTCACAAATTGTACAAATATAGTTAACTCTATAATGAATCTGCTTTATTAAGTAGCCTAATGGGAGAGATCGTGTCTGCCCTTCAGCATGCGTCGCATAAGAACTCGACGTCCCTCCGGCGTGGCCATCCGGGTCTCCCAGCCGTGCACATTGATTCTCTTCACTTCGCGGGGCTTTGGGAAGTGACACCGCACTTTGGGCTTCAGCACGGCACGGTCAAAGGCATGCTTTTGACGCACAAATAGCGTTTGTGCCGTGTTCAACGCAGACACACAAGTCCTGTAATATCGTACTGTGTTAAACTTTCATACAAAATATTGCTTTAATATTAGTTTTTTACCTTTGCAACAAACCTTGCAGCATGATTAAGTAATTGTAAATAAATCTTTAACCAACAGTGTGGCAACCTTAGTATTCCCGAAAAAACTATATAGTTTGAACGTCTGGCAACCTTTCATTAAAAATCATTCATTCATTCAAATTATGTCCTGTATTATACAATTTCGAGTTACAATATTGCGAAATGAACGAAAAATAGATTCACAGTTAAATATCGCGCCGGATATAAATTTAGATATAAGTATTTTTTTTTTTTATAATCTGAGCCATTCTATAAAAACACTGTTGCCAACTTAGATATTTTATAGCGAGCGAGCTCTGACTATTTTTCAAGTTGGATTGTTGGAAAATTTAAAAATTGCTATTAGCTAAAAATGTGGTTAATTTGAATATAGCTTGCACCCAAAATCAAGTTAAGATGCTTTCCGGCCAGAAAGTTGGCAGCACTCATTGTTTTTGTGGAGTAAAAAAATGATTTTTGCCAGGAAAGCATCCGAGAAATAGCTAAAATTGCGATGCAAAATAGGTAACATACTAGCCAACTTTTTTATCGCCAGCCTCTCTAAAACTAACTACAATTTAAAATGCGCGCGTTTGTGAGGAGCAAATTGCTAATGAGGAGGTAAATTAATAAATACTGAATCAGTATTATCAATTAAAAACCGTTATTGGTCGCCACACTGATAAATGTACATTTTTGTTGGTGCAAATTTTAAAATGCAATAACTTTTTCATAAAATAATAACTTAATGAATATTTAAAATTCAATATTAGATAAAATTAAGAAAAACATTTTTCTGAAGGTTTGAAGTTCGTCACCCCAAGGGAAGGGAGATGTTACAAGTTTAGTTCTAAAAAAAATAGTAAATAGTCCACAAAATTCTGCAAAAATTTTAAAAATTTTATCATCAATATTAAAAAAATTCAAAATTAGTTGAATTTTCTTAGTTGCAACTGTTTTTGGAATTTGATTAAAATGGTACGTGCTGCCAGAATGGAAAATTTTGTAGGGTGGCAGCCTTTGTACCGGGTGGCAACCTTCCACAGTGTGGAATTTCAAGCAGTGCCGTCGTTTGCTCCAACAATAAAACATCGCGTTGGAGCCGTATGTTTTGTATGTTGTTATACTAGAAAAAGTGAAAAGCCAACTGGAAAGTCATGTAAAGACTTAAACGCGAATTAAATAATTTACGCGCTGCAGATGCAAGTACTGCGTACTCAAATTAAGTTATAAAGGTGCAGGAGTGCAAAGGTGCAAGTGAAAAACCTACATACATACAATTGTGTGTGTGTGTGTGTGTGCACATAAGTGCAGCTGCTGTGTATGAGTAAATTTCTGTGTATGTGTGTCGCGGTGTTGGAAACAGAATTTTGGCAGCAAAATCCCCCTCATCATCCATACCAGCCAGAGCAGCAGCAGAAGGCGAAATTGAAGTGCATTTTATACATGCCTGTGCGCAAAACGCAAACTTAAATAGAATCCCAAGCAGCGCGGCGACAGTCAGAGGTGAGTGTGTTTCTCAGTTTGTCTGAGTGCCTTGCATTTTATTTTAACTTCAACTATGCCAACATTTCCACTGCACATGTACATATTTATGTGTGCAGTCATGTATGTGCCTGCAGTGCACGCTTATTAGCCTAATAAGTAAAATCCAAAAAGTAAAACAACAATACACGCATCATTCGTATAGCAAAAATAGGAAAAAAATCGATTTTCCTGAACTTGCAATTTTGTACGCCTCACTGACTCCGTGGAGCAGTTAGCAGGCATCAGGCACCAGGCATTGCCAACGCCAGCGGCGACGGCGGCAGCAGCAGCAATGGGGAGCCGGCGATGCCGATGCCGACGCCAGCGGCGCTGTCGACGTCCATATGCGGCATATGAGGAACGCGTCTGACAGGCGCAGCGAAGAATGCGGGGCAACATCATAAAGTATACATAAATTGAATTTCGAAACACGGAAGCGACGAGAGAGATGAGACTCCAACAAAACGCCCCAACAAGCTGACTCGTTGTTGTTGTTGTTCTTGCTGGTGTTGATGATGCAAAGCATGTGCATGTGTGTGTGATTGACTCAATGTATGTGTGTGCTTCAGTTAGTTCTCTCGTCCATCAGCAAAGCAACTTAATGCCAAAAAAAAGAAACAAAATTAAAAACAAAAAAAAAACTCGATCAGTTTTCATTTAACAGATTTTTGCAATCATTCGAGTAGCTGGATAGAAAGGGGAGATGGGGGCCTGTCACAACATGAGCAGCCCTTTTTGTTCCCCTTTACCTCGTTCGTCTTTTTTACTTACTCACTCACTTACTCTTCATTTATCTGTCCGTCCGTTTTTCTGTCTGTCTGTCTTGCTATGATGTGTGCTTTGATGACGGCACTCAGCCCACGGTGACGCCGATGCCGACGCCGGCAGTGGCAGCAACGCACCCGCACTGATTTAAGTCTTGTGCGTGTGTGCGTTTGTTTGCACCAATACATACGCACAACAGCATTAGCAATTCCATTCTTGTTGTTGTTGCTGTTGTTGTTTCTTTTTTGGCACTCACCGACAGCGGATGCTGCTGCCTGCTGACTGCCCAAAATGGGGGATGTCCCTTGTCATCCGCAGTGTTGTCCCTTTCCCTTTCTACCCTATTCCCTCTCCCGCAATGTCTGGTCTGCCGTGTCCCTTATTTGCCTTCCTTCCGCTAAGCACCCTTATACAGTCTCAGCGTGTGTGTGTGTGTTTGTGAGGCAACAAAATTACTTTTACGACCATTTAGCATAGGTTGTGTTTTCCTATTCGCATTCCCCTGCTCTCCATTTCTCCCTTTCTCTCTTTCAGTCATCGTTTCATTTAATTTGATGCGTTTTTAATCAGACTGCGTCAATTTGTCGAACGCTAATGACGAGGGCGTCACTTGTCTTCTTGGCTGCTGGTCGCCTGGTTGACTGGTTTACTGGCTGCCCTGGTTTCTTTGGATTTCCCTTATTCCTCTTAGTCTCACGCACATGCCATTTTCATTTCAATTTCCATATCCAATTCCATTTCCAGAGTCATCACCAGCTGCGTTTTAATTAACTATAATTATAATTCTGTTTTTGGTTAAAAGTCTTTCTTTTTGCTCGTCTGCTTCTTGCCACTTGCACCAATGCCAAAATTGAAATTCTGCGTTCCTCTTAACTGACTGCCTCTCTGGCATTTTGACCAAAAACAAGATAAAAACTTGCAAGTGACTGGGGCTGATTGAAAAGTTTTCTGCTTTTTCGAGCATTAAGAATTAAGAATCACGTTCAAAGCTGAGGCTGCCGAGAAGGGACTCAGTTGTATCGGGCGTATTTCTGTTGCGCTGTCATTTTTCTATTGTCGTTGATACCTCCATCTTTATCTCTATCTCTATCTCTATCTCTATCTCTATCTCTATCTCTATCTCTATCTCTATCTCTATCTCTATCTCTATCTCTATCTCTATCTCTATCTCTATCTCTATCTCTATCTCTATCTCTATCTCTATCTCTATCTCTATCTCTATCTCTATCTTTCAATCTCTCCCCTTTACCCTTATTGTTTCTCTTATTTTCATTTTCTCTTATCCTTTCTCTTTCTTTCTGTTTACATTTCCGTAAATCTTCTCTGTTTCTCTTATTCTTTTTCTCTCTCTATTGTCTAACCTCTCCTTGTCTAACTGTAAGGGTATTTAAGTTTCGTTATGCCTTTGTTAACTTCACTTTTACGTTGTTGTTTTTCTTCTTTTCTTCTTCCATGGACTGTTGGAGTACAAAAATACAAAAATACATACGAATCCATTCGTACATATATCATGGCCGCAGCTGTTGTTCGACCCGGCATACGCATTGCCCGAGTCAGCAACAGAGCGGACAACAACAACAACATCAACAGCAGCAACAACAACAACATCAACAATGCCAACGATGTCGACTGTCGACTTTATCAACGCCTCCAAATAATTGTTATTGTTGTTGCGTTTTTGCTGTGCGTTGTGAGTTTGTTTGTTTAGTTTTGCTTTTTTCTGTTTTGGCTAAAATAAATACAATTTTTATGAAAATTTAAAGGCTACAACAACAACAGCATTAATAGGAAGAATTGTCATACATTATGCATGCAAGCGATCTGCTTGTCGACTGTCGATTGTCAACGTTGCAACGTTGCAACTCGCAATATGCAACTGCCAACTGCCAACTGCACCCTGCACACTCCAAGCACACACACACATACACACAACAAAGTTATTGCTGCGTCTCGCAGCCCCACGCAAAAAATATTTTAGTGGCGACTTGGCAAAAAATATAACGTATCGTATTGTATCGCATGTATATCGTAAGCTATCGTAGGGAGCATTGGCCCCGATGATTCCTGTGGCAACAGTTGCACAACGTGTGGAAAGATGTTGGCGACACGCTGCCAGGTTTGATTATTAATCAACTTGAAGCATAGTAATCAAACTCCATTTATTTTAGTTTTGTTTTTTGTAGTTGCTGATCAATTTTCGTCGCCTTTTGTTTGTCTTAATTTAAAATCAAATTGGATTGCAAGTAAAGTAGGCGTGTCCCATTTGTTGCAGCTGAAGCAAAAAAAAAAATCAAAAGGAAAATAGGGTAACAACGTTGTCATAGTCCAATTACTGTCAATTAAACTCTATCAAAATTGTTTTCAGATATGGGTCTGTTGCTGCATCATCTGCCGATCTGCTGGTTGCAAGTTTGGTTTCTTGTTGTTGGGTCTTTTTGTTTTTGGGTTGCATGCCATATTTGACCTCGGTGCGTGACTCGAAGCTGGTTACGTGCCGTTTGTCTGCATCTCGGGTTAACACCTTTTCTGGCCAGCAGCGAGTCACAGATGCAAATGCTGATGCTGATATGTTATTACTGTTGTTGTTGTTGATGAGCTTGCCAAATGTATGCATTCAGTTGAGTTGCAGCCAGTTCACTTCACTTGCAAACTGTTGCAGTTTGTTGCAGTCAGCGGCATTCCGGCTCATTGCCCAACATTTCTTGAGCAATCGCCGGAAATTGGGTTACACACATCATCAGTCAGCTAACCGTATTCATTTTTGGACTTGTGGTGTTCTTATCTTTTATGCATATCTTATAACTCTTATCATATCTGGATCCCTCTCTCTCTCTCTCTCACTCTCTCTCTCTCTCACTCTCTCTCTCTCTCTCTCTGACGTGGTCAGGTATAAATACGAATATCATAATGCTAGATAATAGTTTAAAAACGTTTTTATGCCCGCCACATGTGTCCGCCTGCGTTTGACCCACAAAATGTGGACTACTGTTCCTCAACCAGTTGCTCACTTTATATAGACATTATTGTAGGATATTATTGTCTAAGAAAAAAGCTCAAAAAAACAGGTTTTTTTTGTAGCAGTATTTTACGGACAGGTCAAATGGATCAATCATTATATGTTTAAACTGATCAGCTTTCATTGTGACCTCTTTTGATAAGAATCTTGCTGAACTAATATATCATATGTACATATTCATTTTCTTTGTTGCTCTTTGAAATTTATTGTCGAGTCCAGCGAGTAATTCACAGCTAATGTTTAGTTCTCTATTCTTAATTGTCTCAAATTGTGTCAGCTTAGCGACTGCTCCTTAAATTTCAACAAATTTTTGTGCTTAAAAATTCCAAAATAAAAATCACATTGGGCGGCTTTTATTGTTGTTGTTGTCGCTGACTTTTTTACATGTCATTAAAAAATTGGTTGGAAAAACACGAAAAATGTGACACGCCTTTATGAAAAACTTGGCTAAATTCAACACAGAACTCAACTCAAGTGAACTGGGGCTATTTTTGGTAATTGTGGCCTGATTTCATTATGTTTCTGTACTTATGGACAGTCTAATGCATCCCCAACAATTCCATTTGTGCACGGGTTCCAGTTCATTGACGATGTAATACATGTATTACGCATAGACAGAGAAAGAGAGAAAGAGAGAGATAGATACGGAGAGGGAGACTAGGAAGAAAGAGAGCGGCTATTTTCGATGACAAGATTGTGGGTCAAAACATACGATGTCGTTGAGTATGAGAGTATGAATACACACATACACGTGTATATCATAAAAATCAAGAAATTTATAACAATTTTTTTCAATCAGGAAACTGCGTAAACAAAATGCAAGCAACAAACAATCCATTAAAAGTTCATTGGAGACGCGCCCATTGCGGGGCATCGAATTAATTAAAGCAGCCAAAAGAGCGAGAGAGATATGAATGCAGTGGCAGACAGAGATAGGAAAAGAATGAGAGAACAGAGGAATAGGGGGATTGGTTAAGCAAGAGAGTGAAAGCTGTACAGCAAGATGGAATGAAATTGTTTTATTATTTCTTGGAAAACAACACCACATGAAATACTTATAAGAAATAAAAAACAAAATTAACTAAACGTCAGATTCGACCATTAAAATACCCTGTACCATGTGAAGCTAACAAAAATGCGGAGTGCTGAAAAATGGTAACTGAGTTGGGGAGAAAAGTTCTCTGTGCTAATATAGCTTAACTAAACTCTTAAAGGGAGAGAACAGAGTAAGAGAGAAAAAAAATGAAAGACAGAGAGACAGGAGATAGGAGATGGATAGGAGAAGAATAAAGTTATTGAAGAATATTAAATGCGAGAGGGACAGAGAACAATTTATAAAGAGTGATACATACTAGGAAACATCGATTCTTATGTACAATCTTGTATTTTCAATTTCCTGACCAGATTCCGGGAACTTTTTGATCAAGGAAATTTATAAAGATAAAGAGATTTTGAGAAAGAGAAAAGACCATAGAAATAACGAAATAGGTATAGACAAGGGTGTACGCTGATAATATTTGGCGGATCACAGATGCTTAATGCGTCACCCCAAAACAAAAAACAGAATGAAGTTCTTAAAAACATGAGATAACTTCGACCACAAAAATTAAATTTTGTCAATAAAATAATAATTTTTCAGCGCAGGCTTTATCAACGTTGCACGGCCTTTGCGATTCTTGTGGTACTTTTAGATAGGTTCTTGATTTCTCTGCAAATTAATAAAAAAAAAGCGAAAATTGGCATTGTGCACTGTGAGCAAAAAGGGTAAGCTTCTTTGTACATAAAAATTACTTTTTACGCAGTGCCGAATGCCAATTTTCGCTTTTTTTTTTATTAATTTATATTTTTATTTAAAACTTTTAGATTTAACTGAATTTTGTTCGTCACAAAATTGGATATCAGAAATTTTGGGGCTAGAAATTGCTTTCGTCACTAGACTTTTACCTCGTTTTGAGGTTTTTTCATGGGATATCAGAAATTTTTGCAATTGCTTTTGCTTTTGACATTGTAACTTTATCATTAATGCAGGCAAATAGTAAAATATATAGATTTAGTTGTTTAACGTATTTCATTAAAAAAAAATGTTCTTTAATTATAAAGAAAAACTAGGGGGCTTCGCCCCCTGCTCGATTTGCTCGCGTTGCTACAGCTGAGCTGTCGGAGACCCCGTACTTACTGAGAGAAAAAAAAAGTTTTTCATACTAAGACTTGAATTTCGCCCGATCGGTGCTATGACAGCTATATGATATAGTGGTCCGATAAGAACTAACTTCTGTCAGGATTTTTTAAACTGACTTAAATGCATCTGCTATCAATTTGGTTAAAATATCTTACTAAACAAACAAGTTTTTCATACTAAAACCTAATTTTGACCCGATCGGTTCTATGACAGCTATATGATATAGAAGTCCGATTTGAACCAACTTTGGTCAGGATATATAAAACCAAGTTAAATGCATATTGTATCAGTTTGGTTGAGATATCTCATAAAACCAAAAAGTTTTTCGTACTAAAACATGATTTTCGACCGATAGAAAAATGTATTTATTCACTTAACAGGTAATATCTTCCAAACCCCTCAACCAAAATTTATGTTTCAAATACCAATAAACGCGAAATTTTACTTATTACAACATAATAAAATTTAACAGAAATCGTTAGAGCCGTTTTGTCAGAAATTGCCAAAATGTAAGCTTGAAAACATAATATCATTTGTAAAATGTTAGTTGAATACTTTAGAAAAAAAGTTTTAAGGTACGCTTAAAAGCCCTCAAGCACACCTTTACCAATGATATATAGAACATATCTGTAGCTTCTAAGGTTTGGAAACTGTTGAGGTTTCAATTTTACCGGGATTTAGCGTTTTCCCGCTAAACTAGCTGGAAATTGAAAAAGTCGTAGAACAAACATTTCTAGATAATCAAAGAGGAACAAATTCCCATAATTACATCTTAGCTTTTTTAGCGCTTTGATACAAACAGACAAACAAGAAACTAACTTTTCATTTCATTTTGAGAAGTCCACTAAAAATTTCAAATTTATTTATCTTTTGAACCAGTTAACGGATTTGGGTCATCGAGGTATCAATCGACGCGTTTTTTTAAAAATAAATAATTTTACCAAAAAGCCCCAACGGCTCCACAAGCTGCGATCATACAAATTTTTCCCCTCCCACTTACACCCCCGTATCTCATGACCCAGGTGAATTAGAAAAAGTTTTAGTATGCCATTTTGTAAGTTAGGACTAAACCTTTCGATCAATATATAACTTGATCTGATCGGACAGTCGTAGCCAATTTTCCAACTTAGCTGTATATATTGTTAGTCGCCTTTCTCACCATTCGTGCTGCTTTCGTCACTAACGCGAACTGCCGTCCGCAGTGATATAGTAAAAGGGAGTATAAATATTAAATTTAATCCGTTTTGCGATATAAAGATAACTAAGAAGTTTTATTTGTAAAGAAATTCTCATTTAAGTCTATTAAGAACCGCTTTTTCTCTAATGTTTACTGTAATTGTAAAGTTCGTAGCCGAACTTATTAACTTTTGAAACTGTAAATCTTTAATCAGATTTCTAATAAAGTCAAATTTCTTTTCCTGCCCACTAGTGACATACACCCTGTGCCCACGCAGCTAAAGGGTATAAAGATATACATAAGTCAAAACGAAAATAAGACGTGGCAAGAGCTTCCAAAACTTAGCTTTAATGCAGTGGCAAAAGTCGACGCAGTTTCAGTTTGGACAAGGAAATGTGAGAGTGTTGTGTGAGTGTGTGTGTTAATGAATACATGTCTTGTGTATGAGTGTGTGGGTGTGTGCGGTCATAATGAAAATAAATTTGTTTATGCGCTGACTTTGTTGGATTGTTGAAGAAAGAAGTTCTTTGTTGCCGTTGCAGTTGAAAGTTGCCTTTAAGAAACAACACTTCTGTGACACGAAGCAGCAACTAAAACTAGAGCTATGCACATATACATATTCATATGTAGAACTCTAGTTTTATATAGAAAGAGATCACCTTTGCCGCCCACTTGCGAGTCGTCTCTTTTAAATGTAACGCTAATTGGCTGCACTTTGGCCCAGTCGGTTGCATGTGGAGCGGGTTGCAAGATAATGAAATGCCCGCAGCAGGCAGCAATCAGAAAGCAGCAAGCAACAAGCTACATGCAACATCCTCCGAGTGCCACTCAACTCTAAATGCATGGCTAATCACATTATAGATAGCGATATGTCTTTGTGTGGCACTTGAATAGCGCCTGTGGCTTCATAAAGCGTGGGCGAAAACGAACAAAAAGAACGACATCATCATCGTCATAATTATCATTACTATCATCATCATCATTAGCTTTATGGATTGGCGCCTTTTGTTCTGGCCGTATATACATATATGTATATGTGTGTACAACTCTTGTACCTTTATTAGTTTGCTTTTGTTTGTTCAATTTATAAACTTAACTCTCGACTCCATTGAACTCTGGATGCAGCTTCATTTTTGTGTTGCATGCCACACACACTCCCATAGACATACAGATACACATACGATACAATGGAAAAACTTGTTCTCAGCTCGTTATACCCTGTATACATTAAATGTGAGTATATTAAAGCTAGAGTGGAAAAACTTTTACTTTTCTGAAACTGAACGAAATACAATTTTGTTTCTCTTAATTAATTCATTTCCTAAATAGACTAACAAGTGCCACAATTCTTTCTTCTTTATTTTAGTTCCATTACTTATGTTTCTTTTCGTACTAAAATTAAAGCCTGTAGCTCTATAAACTTAAAAATTTTTTTATATAGAAAATTAACTTAATTTGCTTAGAATATACAGAAATAATTTTTTTAGGCATTTTTATTAAATTTAATAAATAGCTAAATTTAATTCAATAAATTTTACATTTTATCACCTGATTATCTATGATTGATTATTGTGTAAAGGGTATTTTTGAGTCTGGTATACTCAAGCAAATTCATGTTTGTATGTTTTGTATTGTTTTCAGTTTGTATCTTCGTCTGTGTTTTGTCTCTGCCTGTTTTGCATTTGGCGCAATGCTAATTCATTTACATAAACACACAAACAACTACAACAGCAACAACAACACCCACACCAACTGTGGGTGTGTGTGTGTGTGTGGCTCATTCTCATTCATGCCAAAACTGCTGCCAACTTGACTGATGGCCCCGGCATGCTTGGTTGCATTTTAAGTTCATCTATTTGTGGCATATTGTATCTGTGCCCAGTTCTCAGTTCCCGGTTCTTCATCCACTTCCAGTCTTTACCTTCTATCTACCTTCACCACAGCCCCTTTCTCCTCTTTCTTCTCTTTCTCTCACTGCTCATTTGCTATGCCAGACAGCAGGCGGAAAGTGCTGTTTAATTAATATTGTAGCTCACTTTGAAAATAAACAAATTGCAGCAAAGTGCGAGAGGGTATGTTAAAGAATTTAACATTTCTTAAAGCTAACATTATTATTACAGAAGCATATTATGTTTATGTTTTTCTCTGACTGCCAGCTGTGCCTTAATTTCATCTAATTTTTCTCATTTTGTTGCATGTTGCATTTATCATTAATTGCGTGGCCCCCGGATCGAAGTTCGATCTCTGCTCCCTCTCTTTATGTTGGCATATTTAATGCCTCAATTAAGTCGTTTTCCAATTTTTTTTTTATTAGTTTTCCACGCATTCTATGTCATCTTTCAAACCGAACCCATTTCAAAAATGGTGACTCGCGTTTATTTGAAAGGATGGGGAGGATGACACATGTTAGCAAGCTTGTGGCCTCATTCATAGCGTACTCACAACTAGCGAGTGAGTGCTGACTGATTGTTTCCCGAAGTTAGAAGTCTGGGAATGATATTTGTCGTTTCTAAAAATAAACACAGTCATTGATAAGACTAGTCTAAACGGAATGCAGGCGTCGTTCCAGAGATTAAGCAAATCATCATCGTTAAAGTTACGCGGTTGATTTATCAATGGAATTGGCGTTCGGCAATAATGTTATCAAGTATATAATAAAGTTTATTTATTAAATAAACATTCATGCTTAAATGATAAAACTATGAATTCAAACCAATCGTTCACTGGAAATTTCTGCAGGTTTTTTAATTTCATGCAACTGTTTCCAGTCGCATCTCTTTCCAATGAATAATATGAATAATTTGTTTTTTGTAGTCTTTTTTCTCTGCTAATTCGAATTGACTCACCATTATTTTATGGTAATAATTTCGTTATATCTAAAATTATCATTATTAAAATGCCACTCAAAATGGTTGTAGCCTATTAGCCTCCTTGCACTACAAAGCTAATGTACTTTTTTTTTTAAATAAAATCCACATTTGTTGCTTATACAACGTTTAGTCTTAAAAGAAATATTTTGCATTAAATTAGATATTTTAGTTACTGTTAAGGAATTTATTGAAAATATAACATAATACACAATTACTTTGTATTATTAAAAAATCACAGGAAAACAAATACAGATTTGGTTCTAATTTTAATTTTTCAAGTAACAATCGTATAACCTATTTTGTTTTGTTGCCCGTGAATATTTTGCTGCCATTTCTTATACTCAAACCTATGAGTACGCGTTTGATACAAATGTTTTTTTTTTCACAAAAATCTACTGAACACACAAACACGATTTAAAAAAGACTATCACATGAGTCAAACAAAACCATTTCTGTCTTTATCAGGTCTCGGTATACGGTTTTAGCTGGATTTCCCTTTTTTTCTATCTTTATCTCAATTTCTCATTCCATATAGTTTTATCATCATCGTTATATATGTCTTGCATCTATCTCTCTAATTTTATTTATTTGTTCCTTTTCCTTATATTGCTATTTCTATCTCGACTTTATGTCTCTATCCTTTAACTCTATTCACTTTATGTATCTGTCTACCTATATCCATATCCAATATCCATTTTAATATCTTCCTATAACTTAAACCTAAAGATGTCCAAATATAAATTTCACAACTTTCCATTTTCCATACTTATGTCTCCAATGATCATTAGAGTCATTGATCAGGCGCTAATTTGAACTGGGAGAAAAACAAGAAAAAAAAAAGAAAAAAGAAAACAGTTGCTTATGTTAATTACGTATACGTAGAGCAGTTACTTATGCGCTTTGTGAATGGGCTACAAATTGTATTGGGTGCTGGGTCTTTGACCCAAATGGGTTTAAGGCAGACATACAAACATATATCTGTAGTGTAATGATAATTAAGTGCTTAATTAACTTTTAGTTGTACTTAATCAACGAGGCGAGACCTTTATGCTTATATAACTGACACATGTATTCATAATTCTCATAAATAATTCGTTTGCTTCTCTTACAGATGACGTAAACGACACCGACAACAACAACAAGTGAAGAAGATAACAACAACGACAACTGCACAAACGAGTCCAAAGAGCTCTCACTTTTTATTCCCCCTCAAAACCCCGCCCAATTGGAATTGTATATCAGCCCAACCGAATCCGAAAACGAAACTGAAACTGAATCCACAACCGAAACTTAAACTGATATTGTATTCTATCTATTGAGAGGGTCTATAGAGATATAATATTGTGTGTAAAATTAAAGAGGTATGGGGTCGATGGGCTTATCAGCAAAGTGCAATCGTTGCGCCATGTTGCCAATTTTATTGCTCGCTTTGCTGTTAACGGCAAACGCGGAGCGGGATTTCAATGTGAATGACTCTCAGGTAAGAGAAACGAAGGAATGAAGGGGAGAGAGGGAGCTGCAGTTGTAGTTGCAGCTGCAGCTGCAACAGTAGCAGAGACTGTGGCATGCAACGGCAGCAGCGAAAGCATCAGCAACAGCCGCCTGTCATTTGTTTGTTAATTTTGATTGATGGTGCCTGACACATTTCACTTGAATCGCCGACAACTGGCCCATGCTTCATCCGATTGTGTGGCCATTGTAAACTTTTGAACTTATATTTTGCGGCTTCTTTGTAGGTGCCCGTCATCGAGCCCAAAGATGCGCCCGCCTATATGCAGGATCCGTATGTGACGGAGCTAATGCGTTGCCAGCACACACAGTCTGAGATCGTGCTCTCGCTGCTGCTCAAAAAGCATGACTGGAGCGATCTCAGCGTTGCCAAGCGCACGCATGTTCAGGCCAAGCTCTCCAAGTTCTTCGCCATACCTAGGGTAAGTCATATTTATTGCATATTTCATTCCATAACCATTACTCACACTTAACATATCTCTTGCCTCTTACAGGAGTTCATTTCCCTGGATTCGGTGTCCAAGCGCGAGTTGGCCAGCATGCATAAACTGGCCATGCGCAAGGGCGGAAAGGGACAGAAGCATGTGGAGGCGTTGAATCGTCGCTTGGGACGTGCTAGTTTTATGGTAATTATATTAATCGACTTCACATACATGTATTAGTCGCTGACAGTTCTCTTTCTCTCTTGCAGATCGGCTGTGGTCCCAATTACTTTAGCATGGGGGAACCAATAGCCAAGCAAATAACTCATCAAATCAAGGATGGCACCATTGGCGCTTTAACAGAGGAAAACTTTGGATTGTGGTTTATATGGCGCAAGGAATTGAAGACAAGGTAGCGAGTGAAATCATTACGTATGGATTGAATGAATTAACCGTTTTGATTGGGACGCATTGGCAAATAACAAGTATTGAAGAATTAGGTTTTAAATATTTCAAATGTTGCAAGGATATTGAATGAATTTAAAGTTTTATGTAAAGAACCAAGTATGAAAGTATTAGATTATGAATATTATGAAAGCTCTTAATTGACAAATTAAACAAATTATTTACATTTGTAGAAAGTACTTGGTCTAATTGAACTGGCAAAGCATTCGATTTTGAATATTTCGAATGATTTACATTTTCTTTAATATTATATATTTGACAAATTAAACGAATGATCTATATTTGATTGACACATATTAATTGAATTAAATTTACTTAATTAAATTATTATGTTTTGAAGTTTTCAATTTATTCTAACATCAAGTTCTTGCTGGAATAATAAAATGAGTTTAAAATTTCTTAGACCTGAATTATTTTCAGCACTCGTTTGCATTTATTAAAAACAAATATTTAACAATAATAATGATGGATATTAATGTAATTTTTAGATTTGTAATGATGTAAATGTTCTTTTTAAGGCCTCAAGTGAAAGATACTCGTTTTGTCTAGTTAAATATATGATGTGTGATTGTAAATGCCAAGTGAATGAAATGGAATGAACCATCAAATGTAATTGCAAGTACATTAATAAACGTTGTCTCTTTGCATTGTAGATCACAAAGAAAGCGTCGACAGTCCGAAGGAAGCGGAACGGAGGAAGATGATTACGACTATGGAGAAGATGACGAAGAACAGGCACTGTATGTATTAAAAACGCAGTTGGTCAAGTAGTTGTTTTTTGTTACCGAAAATCCAGAGTTGTTTTTTTATTTTTTAATATAGTAACTTCTCTTTCGTTAACTTGTTCCAAGAACCTTAAGTAACTAGAATAACAGTTTAAAGAAATTGAAGCAAGATCAAGAATGTGTATTCTTTTTACAAAATAAAATATATGTAACTATACCCGTTGCTTCAAAAATAAGTAAAAGGGTATATTGTGTTTGTTGGAATGTATGTAACAGGGAGAAGGAGGCATCTCCGGCCCTATAAAGCATAGTCGAGTCGATATAGCCATGTGTGTCTGTCCGTCCGTACGTATGAACAAAAGGATCTCAGAGACTATAAGAGATAGAGCAACTAAATTTAGCACACCGATTTCTGTATACCCCACGCAGATCAATTTTGTTTCACCCCCTACCGCAAATTGCAAAAAACCATCACACTCACCGTTTTTAAGATAATAACTTTTTTGTGGTAATTAACGTTATCTAATATTATTATCTATTATCCCACTGAATTGCATCAAGATCGGACAAGTAGATCGGCAGTTATGGGGAGTTATATATATTGAAATAAGTAACGGGTATCCTATGGTCGAAATTTCGACTATTGCCTTTCCGACTAGTTTTTTTTTTTGTTTTGTCACAATTATTTGATTGACAGCATATTTTAAATGAAAATTTCCAAATATTATAATTTTATATATTTTGGTTTACTTACAGTGATGCAGTGACTGAGGTACCAACAACACATGCACATCGTCATCATCATGGCGTGGTGAGTTTTATTTCAAAACCCTTTTTGGCTGTTTTTTCTGATTTTGTTTTTGGTGTTTCCGATTACCTGAGGTTTTATCTGTTGGTTAAACACGCTAAAAACATATATGTGTATTATGAAATTGAAGTGAATAATATACTATATACATAATTGAAAGAAAATTACATTTAAGTAAACAGCATTATCATTTTCGGAAGATCCATAATTATGTTTGTTGATGCACTATGTTGATAACTGCAAAATGTACACGCAATACAAGCAATACAATCCACAGATCAGTATCCACACGATCCACACAACGTACTTACAAACATCTACCATATATTTATATACAATATTCAAGTATAGTTAAGACTTTGATGAATCGGTTCTTTAACATGTGTATATGTAATTCATCATATGGTGTTCTCGTCTTTTCTTCTCTTTTTGCCATTTACATTCTCTCTCTTTCTCAATCTCTCTCTCTCTCGCTGTACTCATTTACTACTACTTACTGTTACTACCATTTGCAAAATGAATGTAAATAATACATAAAACTAACAACAACAACAACAACACAACAAACTTTAAATGCAAATGCAAAAATAAAAAAACAGTCGGAACAATCGGAAACTGGGGGAATCAGTTCTTCTTCCTCCTCCTCCACCTCTCCGGTGAATAAATTGGATGAGGAAATCGAGAAGAGCGTCTCCGTGTTGGAGTCAGTTATTAGCAAGACCATTGAGAACACTAAGAACATCAAGGAGCTGCCCGTTCTAAACGTCGACGAGGATGTTGACGATGTCGAGGATGTGGACCTGCAGCAACTGGGCGTGCCCGCTGCGCCCGTTATTGTGGCCAGCGATAAAGTGCTCGACAATGAGCTGGAAACGCCAAATGTCGAGAAGCAGCAGAAGCAACAGCAACAGCAGCTGGAGCTCGAGATAACCACAACAGCATCACCTGGCAGCAGCAGCAGTTCCATGGTTACGGTAAACGCTGTTGCCATAGACCAAGATGCTGCCCACAACAATAACAATAACAACAACAACAACCAGGTTGACACTGCGCCCGCCTCTGTTGATGTAGCTGAGCACGCGGCAACGAGCACCTCACAAACGACCACTAACCACAGCAACTACAACAGCAACAGCAACAACAATAATAATACACCCGTTACACCAGGCACACCCATATCAGCGTCAGCCCATCCGCATCCCCAGCCGTCTGAGTCATCCTCCTCCTCTTTCATCCCGTCCATCTCATCCTCATCCACATCAATTGCATCCACCATCGAAACTGTCGAAATGCTGACTCCGCCCAGCAGCATCACACCCACATCCTCATCCTCATCCTCAACCACAGCCAACGGCTCCATGAGCAGCTCAAGCACAGCAAGTGCTATAGACAATGCTATAGCTAATACTCTTAAAACAACAGCAACAACTTCATTATCATCATCCTCATCAGCAACAACAACAACATCATCATCATCATTGTCAGCGTCATTACCAACAATTGCAACTATGCCAACAACAACAGCAACAGAAACAACAACTACAACAACAACAACACATTCACAAACGCCAAAGGTAATGTCGCTTTTGTGTGTGTTCCTCAGTGTGTGTGTGTGTGTGTGTGTGTGTGTGTATGCGTGTGTATGCGAGTGTGATTTTCTTTATGTGTCCCGTTGTGCGACAATTGTAACTGTTGTTTAGTCTGTCTTTTATATATATCTGTGTGTGTGATTTGCTGAGTGTGTGTTTGTGTATCTCTTGTCCTGTACCGCCTTCTAGATACCTCACCCCTCATTTAGTCAACAAACATACATATGTATAAACATGTATGTGTGTATATGTACTCTATATACGTACTTGTGCTTGTGTTGTAAACATTGTTGTTTAACCGTTGTACAACATTGACAAAGGACCTAACCTCAAAGTTGTTTACTAACCTCAAATAATATCCAAACAAGATGTTAAATTAACTATTTTAAGTGAAAATAGAAATAGAAAATAGAAACATAGAAAACTGATATATATAGTCGTTAGAAATGTCGAATGTTTCCTTCAAAAAATCGATTGTGACGTGCAATCGATTTATTTTAGGAAACATTCGATGAGCGCATAATTTCGCGGAATGGACCTGTCAATTGGCCACCAAGATCGTGTGATTTGACACCATTGGATTATTTTCTTTGGGGATAAGTGAACTCGCTCTTCTACGCCAACAAACCACAAACGACCGACATACGGCCCCAAATGCTCAAAAAAGTTCTTGAAAATTGGACCTCTAGACTTGGCTATATTCAGGCAGCCGCGGAGGCCACATGCCGGAAATCATGTTTAAACATTAATGGCATACAATTATCCTTCCAAATTAATGGACATTAAAACAATTCGAAGTTTTATACCTTTAAAAAAAAACACCCTTTAGATCGAATATAAAATCTGTTATTCAGTTAAATAGAAAATTATAAAAACTATTTATAAGATTGGCCTTACTTAGCCTAAGCTTTTGCATAGTTTTGTATTTATATTCAGTAACTTATAGTTTAGTTTATTTTATAAAATTATGTACAGTTTGTATAATTAATGGTTATGGCTAATGGGTATTTCTTTGGAATCTCTTTTTCTCTTCATCGAACTAATACTTTGCACTATAGACTATATAAATATGAGACATACTGATTGTTTCTAGAAGAATCTTTTGTGATTTCATTTACTGTAATTGAAGAATTGTCAGAATTGAATAGAGAAACTTATCCATTTTTAAGGATCTTGAATTCTTGATAGGTTATAAAAAGCTTTCTGTGTAGTTCAATTAAAGCTTTCGTACAAATTATTTATTAAGGAGAATACTCTCTCTTTGTCTTCTTATCCCAAAATAATTTATTTAATTGTTCTTATCTTAATAAAGTTATTTATAATAATTTTAGTTGGAGTTTATTCGACAAATGCTTTCAAATTATCTCCCATGAAAATCCTTTACCCTTTAAAACATTTTTTAATTTTTATTGCTAGCTAGTTGTGATCTCATTAAGTTACTGACCAACTCCGACCTCAATTTTACCCTCTTTGATATGACCGTTTGCCCATTTTATTTAACTGACAATTGATGAGTCCAATTGTAAACTGCAGCCAAATGAAAAGGAGCTCGAGCAGAGCACCTGGCTGCCCACGGATGTGGCTGAATCTGAGATGGCAGCCACACTGCGTCCAACGCTTGCCGAGATCGATAGCGAGATCGAGGCTGAGTCAACAACGGCTTCTTCGCACAGCACGCTCTCAATTAGCCCTAAGGTGAACTAAAGTACTTTTGCAAACACTTTGTATGCATACAAAATAAGTAGATTTAAATCTATAATTTAATAAGCTGCACATAAACCGTTACCGTATCCGAATCCGACTCCGATTCCGATTCCGAAACCAAACCTTATTCCCAGACCAAGTCAAGTGTACTGTATGCTGCCAACTAGTTAAGCCAATTAAGGGATTTCAAGAGCGTTTACAGCGAATGCACTTAATCCTCCCTCGCATTGAAGGGGGATGCCAATCAGCGTTGATTAACAGCGCATTCTCCCGCATGTCCTCGTACTTGTACTCGTATTGCATGAATATACATATCTATCCTTTTACATATAAGTATCTACTTCTCTATGTATTTGTTTTTGTATCTGTGTGGCACCCCCTATAATCTCTGCCTGCCTCTTAGCTGTATATTGTACACTATTCAAGCATGACACTAAATGAACTAAATGAAAACGCGATGCTGCTTCAATTAGCCAGTTCATATGTCATTTAATGAGTTCTCCGTAATTCTCAGGCTGGCGAAAGCGTGGATGCTCTGGAATCAGCCGGCAATGGCAGCAGCGTCCCCATCCTGTCCAGCAATGAGGTGCGTGTGTGGATTTTCCCAGCAACTCAAAAAGCTAATTAAATTGATTGCAAACTATGTTGCTTGTTCTTATTCCTTCTATTTGCAGCTGGCCACGCCCACTCTCACTCCCACCACGACAACGTCAGCGTCAGTGACAGTGACAGTGACTACGACCAGGCAACCGCAGATGGAGTTGAGTAGCACCACAACGGATGTGTCAACGGATTATGTGGAGCCGAGACAGGAGAACAGCTCGCCCATGATTAAGATGCGTCTGCAAAAGCTGGCGGTGACTTCGGGCAAAGCGTTTAGTTTTATGGTGCCCTTGGAAACCTTCTTTGATGCCGAGGATCAAACGAATCTACGTCTGGAAATCACCGACAAGGATGGTCATGAGCTAAAATCCACATCCTGGCTTCAATTCAATCCAGACAAACGAGAACTCTATGGACTGTAAGATATTTATTCACAGTCTGGGAATCAAACCGGAAACGAATTTTACTATCGGCTTTGCTTATGATCGATTACAGATTTCATTTTAGTTTCGAAAGCATTAGTTATACGAGTTTAGAAAGCGCTTCTTTCTGTTCATCTTTTTTTTAAATACTTTGTTAAGTAGCTTTTAATCAGTGCAGAGTGCAATCAGAAATAGAACACGTCGTACTCCATCGGTTCTTTTGCGCCGGTCAACTCAAGCCATTATAATTCTTACAGAAATAATAGAGTGTGCTCACATTCTTGAAAAGCAGCAAATAATGTTGAAAAACCGTAGCTATCGGTAGCTTCCGGTTTTTAAAAAAGAATTTTTTCGAATTCAGTTCCGGTACTAAATGTTAAAATGATAATTTCGTTTATCGGTTATGGTACACGCTGAGGTATCATTCCCTGCTTACAAGTACATACCAGAATAACTTGTATATCAAAGCTGAAGACTAATTTATTGAGATCAATATTCACGTTAGAAATTATAAACATAATTAGATAATTTAATGTTTAATTGTCCAAATTGTCCGAAAAACAACTTTAGACAATTAATATTTGAAATTATTACATTCCCTCGCTTAAACTGTTTATCCGAAACCTTTCTACCGTCACAGAAAATATGAGATCATTATATTCTGCAGTTTACTGTATAATTCTAAAAATTAATTGTCATTCCATTGACTTTTTTTTAAGTGGTTTCTAGCTGAAATAATAAGCAGGAACAGTTTAAAAAACAGACACAGACGGCTAATTGTGGCCAGAACCGAAACGGTTATTTTAGTTTTAAAAATTTAGGTTTTTCGGCTTAGATATCATGCGTTTTGCATAAGCTATGTTTACCAATCAAATTCGATTAATGCCGGCTAACGGTTTGATCCCCTTGTTGAAATTATCTTTAAGATTAGCTGATGAAAATTTTTTCTCAGGCCACTCGATGATGCTGTCTCTCGTTGGCAATATCGGCTCACGGCCACGGACTCGGGCAATGCCACCGTCACGGAGACCGTGGAGATTAGTGTACAGCAGCATCGTGCGGTGCGCACAATAAATCATGAGATCAGCATTGCAGTCAGGATCAATGAGAAGCTCGGTCACAACATTGACTGGCAGCTTAAATTGATTAGAGCCGTCGCTCATACACTGGAGGATGGCAGTAGCTCGGCGTTGGTTGTACGCGAGATTCGTCAGACGCTGCAGGAGCCCCAAAGCGCCACCTTTGTCTACTTCAATGAGACGCTGCCTACCAGCGAGTGTCCTGAGGTGGAGCTCAAGGATGTGGTGCGACGTTTGAATGCTGAGCGTTTGAGTGATCTGGTGCAGCCGCTGTTGAGCATCAAGTCCATAACAGGCCAGTTGATTGGCGCCTGTCAAAAGACCGAGCTGACCAAGATAAAGCCAACAACTCAAATGGCCAAGAATTTGCCACCGATGCCTCGAAATCAGGTGGATCGTGTGAATGCCTCTGTGGGTCAACTGCTCGTCTTCAAGGTGCCCAGTGATACCTTTTACGATCCGAACGATAACGAGTTGACGCTCTCGCTAAAGACTAAGGACCACCAAGATATAAGCCCACGCAACTGGATGCAGTTCGATTCGAAGAATCAAGAATTTTATGGCATTCCCAAGAGCGGCAACACTGGCACCGAAGAGTATTTATTGATCGCTGAGGACAGTGGCGGTCTCAGTGCCACCGATGCACTCGTTGTAGTTGTCAGCCAAATGCCCAAAAGGGAATACGCCTTGCTCTTCAAGGCCTTTTTGGCCATTCGCCACGACAACTTCAATGCGGAGATGCAGCGTAAGTTTGCGGAGCGCATTGCCCAGCTAAATGGTGATTCCAACACAAACCAGATCATCATGCGCTCCATCACGACGCTTCACGATGTGGATGGCACAAGTGTTTCCTTTTACAATGCGTCGCTCTACAAGATGCACAATCGTTGTCCCCACGAGGCAATGAACGCCCTGCGGTCCGTCTATTTCAACAAGGATCTGTCGACAAGGTCCAGCGTAAAGAAAGCACTCGGACCAGAGCTGAATCTGACCAACTTTATGGTGTCAATCCAAGGGCAATGTCAATGTAAGTACTCGTATAACTGATCATTTCCTTTTTAATGCCGGAAGAGAGGTTTTATCAAATAATCGTTATAATACACACTCTCCATTTTATGGGTAAATTTTTAAGATTGCAAAAGTTTAGAAAAACTGTATTTATTGAAGTGTGCGGTTGTTACTCTCGTCATAGTTAATAAGTCCATGTGTAAATTGTTTAAACAAGTTACTGGAAACAAATTTTATAATATGTAGGTTTTGGCCGCTGTGCAAATTCCCATATATGCTTTAGATATAAATACCAAGCTCTGTTATGTCGACATGGCTATAAATATTTATCTTATAGGGTCTGTCACATCTCCTTTTGTTTGTTATGTATATTGTTTTTATCAAAAACTTAATAGAGTCTTTGTATTAACTACAAATGTAGCAGATCGTGAATTCCAATTAAATATTTAGTTGTATAGTTTTTAAAACTATTGCTAACATTTGGTGAATTGTATATTGATCTTAACTATTTAAAGAAGTTGTTAGGATAAATTTTTAATTAGTGTCAATTGGTTTTAGTTACTGTTGATAAAATAACTAACAGAAATAAATATTTGTGTAAAACAAAAAAAAAAAAAAACAAATTCTTATTAATTCTGAGGTTTGCTTGGTTATGAATTTTAATATCTCTTCTTAGTTTCGCGTATTATGTTAAATTGATCCTTATAAAAATGACAATGTTTTCTCGTCTTAGATTCCGAGATCAGCGACATTAATCAGCATGATAATATGCCGCCACGTCTCAAGGAGCCGAGCCAGAAGCCGACCTTCTCTGAAAACTATCTGGCCACGTTTATACTGCCCGCCGTCATTATTGTGGTCATGATATTGTTGGCTTCGATAATAGCCTGCTGTTTACATCGACGCCGCCACAAGAGCGGCAAAATGGAGCTGGGTAAGTCATGAAACCATTGATTTTCACCTGGTCTAGCGCTAATGTAATTCTTTAACCACTTGCAGGTGATGAGGAGGAGCGTAAATCGTTCCGCACCAAGGGCATACCAGTTATCTTCCAAGATGAATTTGAGGAGAAGCCTGAAATTGGAAACAAGAGTCCAGTCATACTAAAGGATGAGAAGCCGCCGTTGTTGCCGCCCAGCTACAACACTTCCAACATGAATGGCGACAACGACGTGGATGAATATGTGCCACCTCCAGCTGTGGTCTTGGGTGGACGCGAGGTGCGAGGGAAATCACCTGCCACGCCGTCTTATCGCAAGCCACCGCCATATGTATCGCCATAAATGTGTCGATACCAACAATAAAAACAACAGCAACAGCAACAATAACAGGCAGCAACAACTACAATAATCATTACTTCAACTAATCAACATTTAACAAGAGGAAAAAAAAGAGTTTTTTCAAACTTAATCTTGCAACTTTGCACCCACAGAAATCAACTCGAGATTGAATTAGAATTTGGATTGAGTTTTAAATCGACAGACCCGCCCACAACATGAATGTTTATGAAATGGTATTATCTAAATGGACGCAACTGTAAAACAATCAATTAACGATTTCAATATGCGACTTGGCAAACACTTAAGCTAAAAACTAAAACTAATCATTTAAACAAAAAACAAACTATGCTGCATATTATTTATCTAGTATGTACCTTAACTTAACTTATATGATGTTTACACACACACACACACACTCTCACAATTTAGCAAGCTAAAGTGCTTGAAAAACCACACAACCAACAATTTATAGAGTAGCATTTAAAATGATGTATGTTAAAATGCGGCCAGCCGCTGTTTGCAATGCCCTTTGCCAAGGTGAAAATTGTACTTAGTATAAGTTAATATGAAAATTGTGTTTTTTGAGCAGCTAATATGACATTCAGCTTGAGCTGAATCAAGTTGTAATTGTTTAAATCATTGGGCCAGTCGCCGTCCGTTTGCCATAACTATCAATTGTTAAACTGGCCGCTGCCGCAAGCAAAAATTCAATTTGTACCACTTTCTAGCCAATCGATAGGGCTAGAAGATGTTGGGCATTATAAGTGTATGCAGTAGTTAGTCTAGTATTATATCATATCAACAAATATTATTTATTGGCTATGCTGTTAGTTTTTTATTAGCACTTCCTTTGGGCAGGGGGCATTTTGCTTCTGTTTTGAGTTTTGCATTTAGCTGTTAAGCAGAAAGATCAATGTGTTTTTTTTTTTGTAATGCCTTGTTTTCTTTTTAAATAGTAACGCTATACTCAATACAGCTGCCAATTTGTGAAAAGTGAATACTATCACGGTTCTATCAACAAAAACAAATCAAAATAATAGTACGTATTTAAATATTCCTACACAATAAATATGCCCCACAAAGTGCTTCCTCCATACCACCAAAATCATATCCAGAAATCAAACAATCAAATATCCTCACATACACATGCACTCTCACTCAAGTATATCAAATCATTACTTAAAGTAGCCCTTAGTTTTAAATTGATTTTACAAGGCCCCCTATATATGATTAGAATATATACACGTATTTATATACTTAAACTTAAACCTTGAAAAAAGAAAAGAATGACCCATTTGAATTACTCGTACTAATACTGCATATTTACCGTGTAGTGAGTATGTCCATTGATTTTTATACATACGGACGAGACCCGTAATCTATGTAAGTTAGAGCAATATTTTCTCTGAATTATAAATTATACTTAATGAAAAGATACGATACAGAAAGTGTTAAGAAAATGCGACCGCAATGCGGCGTAATGCCTATTAAATTAAGCATATAGCATATGTTCACGTATGTCTACTAATTTTGAGTAAATTGTAAAAGCTCATTAAGCATAAAACATTATTATATACACTGTATTTTGTAACAACAAACACAACAACATCAGCAACAATAACGGTATCGATTTATTTTGAATAAAAAATGCCAAAGATACAAATTTCTATTTATTATTTAAGGTTAATAAAACAAAACACAATCCGATGATTTGCTACATTTATTCCAGATTACTTAACAAGCTGGCGATAGAGAAGTCGACACTTGATGTGAATACCACCTACTCTTACTGTCTTCAGCTTTCTCTATCACACATACATACATACACACACACACTCACACAGATGCCCAAACCGTAAGTTCACAAAGCTAATATTAAATTCCACACAAAAATAGTTTTGAATTTAACCAAATTGTAGTCTAGAGAACTGAACTAATAAATACAAATAAATTGAACAACAACAAAATAAATACAATAATTGTGCATAGAAATTGTAAGCGCTGTAACGTAAATAGATCATCAATTGATGGCTGGCAAATTTGTATATTTGCAACAAATTATTTGGTTAAATGAAATTATCCAAATAATTCAAATAATTGTGAAAGAATGAATGTCAAAATAATATAATGAAAATAAAAAACAAACAAATAAATTGATTGCAATTTGTGTCTGCAATATTAAATTGCAATGAAAACGCAACCTAAAGACACGCATGCAAATAATATATTTAAACAAACAAGCATACATATTAAATATAAATAACAACAAAAATTACTAATAAACATTTATATATATTTTGATATAATTAATGAAGCGTTTTGATTTTTTAATTGGTTCTAGGTAAAGGTTCTTTGCACTAATTTAGCTAATGAATGGATATTCATTTTATTAAAATGCCAACCCAGAGGCTGAAATCATCGAATTTTTTTGTGATATCAAATCAAAAGCTTTTCACATAATGAAGTAATATAAAATTGTGTTAGCTTTCTCTCTCTCTCACCTGCCTAATAAAGCCAATGTCTCCCCTCCTGCAAATCCCAGAGTCCTCTGCTGTATCTTGTGTCCTGGCTTCTGACTCCAGAGTGTATGCTATTGATTCGGTTACTCTGACAACCAATATGCTTTGGTTGTTGCTGGATTCTTACGTATGCCCGTATAATACACGCACACACACACTTGCCTGGCTTCGCTGACGCCAACAGCAACAGCAATAGCAACAAGAACAATAACAACAGCAACAACAGTTGCCTTGTCTGTCACTCAATTCAGTTTGATGAAGGAGGATAAAAGGAGAAGAAGGTGGTGGGCGGCAGCTGCCACTTCAGGCTGTTATTGTTGTTATTATTATTATTATGTAATGCAGTCATTTAATTGGTAACAAATTGTATTGTTTGGCTTTGGCATTTGTACGCTTTTATGACTTTTCCAGGAAACCCAACAGAAGTAGCTTACAACAACAACACCAACAACACCTTCACATATACGGATACATTTTCAAATATATATATATATATATATTTAGATATATGTTTTTAGTATGTTGTTAGCTTTAATGCAGCACCCAAAGGCGATTTAGCAAACTCTGCTTGGGTTCTGGCCAGGAAAAGATCCAAGGCAAAACTTTTCTAGTGTCAATTGATGTTGTTGCTGTTGCTGTTGCAATTACGAGTCTTTCAGTGAGACTGCAATTAAAAAGTCGGCAACTATTTAGAGTCAACTCTATCAAAGGAGCAACAGGACATCCAATTTTGTAAATAATCCAAATTATTTAGCAAATTGTCTGGGAAAATGCAAACAATTTACTCAATTTACATTTACAGTGGTTTTAACTATTTTGCAGGTATACAATTTGACGAGAGAACCTTTCAAAAATAGTTCTAAAAGGTGCAAGACAATAAAATCGTTACGATAAAAGATATTATAGGATTATTGATTAAATTAAAACCAGTTTGAAGACATTAAAGGACAGCCAGAAGCTAACGTATAAGCAAATTAAATTAAAGCCCCATCGTTGGAATTGTTATATAAGACCTATTAAAAATATTTTCTTCGTAAGAAAATAAGTATCTATGGATACAATTTAAGCAAACTAATTTGTTTAAATGTGATTACATCCATTTTTTTTGTTTTTTAATATAAACCATCCAAATACAGACAACAATTCTGATTATATATTAATCTGCTTTCATTGATTTTATCCATTTGTTGGCGCTAAGTATGAAAATAAGATTGAAAGAATTGAAGGAATATGATCAATTAATAGATCGATTTTTCCAGAATTTCCATAACTATAATTTTGTCAAAATCGAATCGACTAAAAGTCTTTTTTCAAAAGAAAATTCATCAGGATAGGCAGGAACTACCCTTTGCCTCTTTTCTGGATCCTTTTCAAGAACTTCATTTGCCACAACTTGATCGAGACTTAAACGACTATTAAGAAATTAAAATACATTTTTTGTGGAATAAAAGACAGTTTTGAAACCTGACTCAGTCTGACTTTGGTAGTATACATTCTGCAATTTGCAAGGATGCAAAGTTGTAAAGATACGAGTACTTTGTAAATAAAGATGCTCGCTTTCAATGCGGTGGCTGTGGCTTGTGATTTCAACAGAGTTATCTAAGCCGAAACATCCTGGCTGTGGTAAAAATAGATCATACGTAATGAGTGCTAATAAGTAGTTGCCGTTGTTTTGTGAGAGGGGGAGGGTCGACTAAAGACTTTGACAGAAGACAAAAGACAAAAGGCCAAAGAAGACTGAGTTCATGTTGGGCTTTTATCAACGCGCAACAGCTGTCGTCAGTATCCTTTTACTTGTCCTGGCGTTGTCATAACACTAACTATCGCAATGCTGTCCCGTTATGCTTCCACATTTTTACGGCTTAAGTTACCAAACAACTTGTTGTTGTTGTTGGCTAACGTATAATTAACTTATAGTCTTTCAAAACATCAGCTCATCCAGTGGCAGCTTCAGATGGGCGGTAAAATACTTTGGAGTCCAAGGACTATTACTTTTTGAATAGCTTAGGATGCGTAAGTGCCAAAATTTTTGTGTCATAATTTAGTCAAAGGGCGTGCAGAGATAACAAATGAAAATCTCTACACAATTGAGTCTTGTCTCCTGCACCATCCAGTGCCTCCTGTTGTGTTGCATACACACACATATACACACACGAACACATGAAGCTCACCTTACACCTATTTCAAATACGTTTTCAGCTTTTGTGCTTTGTGAAAATGTTTACAGCACAAAAAACTGGCCAATTTTCGTTGGGGCCATTGTTTTTGCCAAGTGACCAACAGACGGGAAAGTGAAATTGGCAGTGGCATGAGCAGGATCAGAGAAGGGGGAGTGGCAGTTGACGTTGCCACGCCTATTTGAATTGTTTGTACTGTCACAACAGCAACAGTCCTCTCTCTTTTTGTTGCTGTAATCAATTCTGAATGCTCCATCTCATATTTGTATACGCATCCGGGATGCCCTTCAGCCAGCATCTGCAAGGCCAGAATAACAATCCTTGTCTCTCTGCCGCATCGAAGGACCAAACTTCGGAAAGTGTAAACCAATTTTTTTGTTGACCATTATTTTTGTTTTTTGTCTTTTGTTGCCTGCTTTTGAATGTATCGTCCATGGTCAAACGTTGAACACGCCCATTGCAATTGTTGTGTACCTTCAAGGCCTTTATTTGAAACAATGAAGTCGACGAATCCGTAATACTCTTCAGTGTTCTAATCTCTAACAGCACTAAATAAACGCCAGAGCAGTTGTCAGTTAAGTACTTTTAAATATCAACATATTTATTGGGAATTTTAATTTACATTATAATTAACTGAACTACTATATATTAAATTAAATGGAATTGAGTAAAAGGACACACAGCACATTTTAAATGAAGTTATGTATGGTATAAAATATGACTTTAATAATTCATTTGGTTGAAAGTTATTTCTGCCAATTTGTTTGACTTATATTTAAAGAGCAGGGACCGTAAAAGTCACGATTTATAAAATAAAAATAATTAAATTACAATTATTTGCTGATTTTTATAAAAAAGTTGAAAAATAACTATCATTTTCCGTATTTATTTTGAAATTTAAAAATAATTATTAATTTCAATTTTTAATTAAAGATAAAAAATAATTATTAATTTCTATTTTTATTATAAAAATCAAAACTAAAAACTATTTGTCAATTTCTATTATAAAAATTGAAAGATAGAAATTGAATAAAAATTTAATGTAAATATCCTGTGAACCAAGTGGCGTATTTCCAAAATCTAAAAATATTTATAATGTGTGACTTAATACTTTTCATATGACATTCACACTGGATTTCCATTCTTCAATTTTTATAATAGAAATTGACAAATAATATTTATTTTTGATTTTTATAATAAAAATTGAAATTATTAATAATTTTTAACTTATATAATAAAAATTGAAATTAATTATTATTTTTAATCTTTTATGATAAAAATCTAAAATAATATTAATTATCAAATTTTTTTATAATATTTTTATATTGTACCTAATTATAAAAAATAAAATAAAAAAATAAAAAAAATTATTTATTGTATAAGATTTACTAATAATTAATATTGTTAAAATATGAAGAAAAGATTTTAAGAGCACCCATATTATGTTAATTTTTTATATTCGTATAAAAAATATCTCGTTTAAACTAAAATTCAATTTTTATTCTGTTATAAAATTCGAGCATACCGAATATTTTAAGCATTGTCATAAAATATATAATAATAAACGTAGTTACAATAATTGTACTCAAAATCACAAATTTCTCAATTATCCACGAAAGCTAATATATATTCTTATTGAAAGTAAATCTTGAAATATTTCTTAGTTTGAACTTAGATACATATTAAAATTATTATATAAGTTGCTTTTCAATCAATTTATAGTTTACAAGAATTGTGCAAGAATCATAATTCCCATCCCACAAAATCCAAATTATTGTAGCATTAACAACGAAATATAATATGTTATGTACTTATTGCATGCTTTGACAAATGACCAAAAAACTATGCTGTGTTATAAAAACTTTCAAGCTTTGGTCAGAGCATTATTTAAATTATTATATCAATTAAGATATTAATGAAGTCCATTTCATTGAAATTAATTCAATAATGTGCCAAATTCACATTGTCTAATATCGGACTTTGTTGAGCAGCATCAATTGGATTGAAAGGATTCAAGGGGATTCGGAGATTATCACGTTAGACTCATTAAAGTGTATCTCAATGGCAGCTTTCCAATGGATATGCAGATGATACTCGGATACAGATTGGCAGTTTCATTTGAGGCACGTTCGTCGTGCTCTTTGCACTCTGCTCTGCAGTGCCAAAGGTAAACAGTGTATGGATATTGGGCAGGAGGTAGACGGAGGATGCCAGGACCTCCAGCAGAGGTGTGATTATGTGGGGGCAAATTGAGATTAATAACAAAAACCAAACCTGCAACGTGACAAATGCCGAGCTGCAGACGGAGGGATAAACACAGAGAAATATAGAGAAGAAAAGAGAGCGAGAGAGAGAGTGAGTGAGTGAGTGAGTGAGTGAGTGAGCAGGGAAAAAAATAGAGATAGTATAGAAGGGTACAGAGAAGCAGGAGCTGAAGGTGAATCGGTTTGGCGTTATTAGATTGAAATAAAATATTCGAATTGCTTCGGTAAGGACTAAATGCAAAAGCCAATGATTTGTAAGCATGGACACGGACATGGACATAGAGTTGGACAAGGACTTGAAGCAGGGACACACACACATACACACACATATACAGATGTATGTATTTAGATACATATGTATATTTAAGTTTCCATTCAATTGAGCAGGAGGCGAAATCGTTCAAATTGAGAAGGAGACGGCACAAATCAATTATATGCCAGGGAGTGGGGACCATAAGAGGACCCAGAGATCCACAGATGCAGAGCAAGACGAAGCAAAAGGACACAGCAAAGGCAAAATAGAAAATAGAAAAATGAAAAAGAAAGGGAACAATGGACAACATTGGCAACCTGCTGCGCGTTGAGCTAATGCCGCAGCTCAGACAAACAAAACTTTACTTTAACCCCCGCCCCCCGCCTCCTACCCCCTCTGCCCGTATCTTGCAACACGCTATGTGCCACAAAACGACGCACAATTTCGCTTTGTAGTCAATTGAAAGAAATGTTGCGTTTTTTTTGTTGTTTGGGAAGGGGCAACATGGAGGGGATTAAGATTGGCTACGACTGCCGGCAACACACTCTATTATTGAATGAATGAATAAGTGGTGGAAGGAGGCAGGTATGTTATGGCACAGGGGGGTAGGTGAGCTTTAGGTAAATTGCTTTTATTGCATACGCGTTTCGTGTCGCCATTTGAATTGCACTTAATTTCAATCAGTCGCCCGCTGCTAAAACCACTTCAGCTAATTGTTTGGCTTTTGAGGCAAGCGACTGTTGCAGGATCTGGCTAATTTGTAATACTCCCAGCTCCTCAGCACTAGCTGCTAGGTAACAACAAGCGATCCAATCCAAAACATCCAGTAACATCTTCAGTCAGCCTGCTACGACTTAACTTGGCTCTAAAATCAACTCAAGTGTGCTTCGCCTTGACGTGACTGTAAGTCTCTCCCTCTCAATCTCCCTCTATTTCTCTTCTCGCTCTTTTAATCTGTATCTCAAGCAGTGCTGCCAACTCTCCAGGGCCTAAGAATGTTGTATCGACACTAAAAAATGCTAGAAAAAGCTTCAGCATTTCTAAAACGTTAAAAAAGAAAGCCAAATAAAAATCATAATCAACAAAATGGCATACTAAAACATTTGCTAGCTCACCTCGTTCAAATGCGAGAAGGGGGTGTAAGTGGGAGGGAAAAAATTTTAAATGATTACAATTAATGGGGCCGTTGGGGCCTTATATCAAATTTTTTAAGTTCTCTTCAAAAATACGCGTCGATTGATACCTCGACGACCCAAATCCGACAACTGTTTCAAAAGATAAATAAATTTAATATTTTTAGTAGCCTTTTCAAAATAAAATGAAGTCAGTTTGTTTGTTTATTCGTTTGTCTGTTTGCATCAAAGCGCTAAAGAAGCTTAAATTTAATGATGGAGATCTATTCCTTTTTGAAAATCTAGAAATGTTTGTTCTACGACTTTTTGAAAAACTCGCTAGTTTAGTCCAGCAGCACTGCGCAAAAAGTAATTTTTATGTACAAAGGAGCTTACATTTTTTGCACACTGTGTAGAATTCCAATTTTCGCATTTTTTTTTTATTAGTTTGTATTTTATTTAAAACTTTTTTCTTCAAATTTTTTTTTTTTGTCACAAAATTGGATATCAGAAATTTTGGGGCTGGAATATGCTTTCAACACTAGTCTGTTACCTCGTGTAAAGTTTTCTTTTGTGTGGTATGTTCATACATAAAAAATTTTTAAAGGTTATATTTTAATTAACAATTCGGCGCTTTCATTTTATTTATATTTCCTTCCCACTAAGAGATAAATTCATTAAAAATCAAGGTGTATTTATATGAATGAGATGTTATAGTTTTTTTTTGGTTTTGGTGTTTTTTTACAAAGGTTCGTAACACATACATGATTTTTTAAATTCAATTTAAATATGTAATTATTACCTTAAAAATTATACTTTTACCATATGGCAACCTAAACTAGTATTAGATAAAAAAACAACACATTTAATGACTATCTACAAATCTCTAACATCTCTAAAGCAACCATGGCTTTAAAATGTCAAAAAATTGTTTAGAGATTTGACAAAATTTAATATTTATGAAATTGATTTAAAATAAATTCTTAATTGGAAAAAAATCCATAAAAATATGTTAAGAAAATTTAGATCTCTGACATTAAAGGAATACCCAAATTTCGAACGGCATTTGTCTTTAAAATCTCTAGAAATTTCTGGAACACACCTGTATAACAATAACAGTGAAATTTAATAAATTATGAAACTCCTGTAAAACTTCCAAACTAGCGGGAAAACAGCTGAACTAACAACACTGCCCTCAAGTTGTTTCCAAAAATTAATTGTAGTGGCGTTATGCGTGTTTTGCCAGAGCACTTTATAATTTCAGTGGGCGTGTATCATTAGCTGCAGCTAAGCCGAAAGCTGTAAGCCAAGAGCTGAAGTTCTGCTCCAGCTCCTGTTGCTTCTGCTCCAGCTCCTGCTCCAGTTTCTGCCAATCCGCGCCAGCTAATGGAACTTGCTTGTTGCTTCTGCCACATAGTTGTTGCGTTTCGCGTTTGCCATTTAATGCTCTAAAAAAAGTTTCGCGTACTTAAAGCTCCGATGAGCGGAAGGACAGCTTACGGAGCGGAGGGAGTAGGGAACAAATAGCGGAAAACAGAGCTGGCTGGATGGGGGTAGGCGGCGGTAGGCGAGGAAAGCGCGTGGCCTGGCAACGCATCAATAATGCGTTTTCCACTTGTTGTGCGTTCCATGAAGATTACGGAAATGTAAAACGATTCTAAAGCAAACGAATTAAAAAGACTCCTCGATTAGCCGATGCCCTGCAACTTATTGCAAGCTTCATGTACAATTTACGTTCGATTTGTATTGATATACTATACATATGGTATGTTCTATATTTGACTTTAATTAAAATTGTTTATATAGTCTAAACTTAAGGAATAATTATTATTAATTATTATCTACTAACAATAACAATTAAGGCGATAGTGATGATGAGAACACGTTGCATGGAATTAGATTTATTTTGTTCAGGGACTCCCTCAAATAAAAGCCTAAACTGAACATGTTTCTTAACAAGTTTCGCTTCCGAACAAGTATATAAATATATGTAAGTTTAGTAATATATGTAACTCTTTTTCTTATATTTCTATATGTTTTTGTCGCAGTGATTAATTTTTTTCTTTCGCCTATAGGATGCTGCTTGCGAAAAATTGAGAAAAACATATCAGTTACGTCAAAAAGAAAAATCTTAATAATAACGAATTTTTGAACGAATTACCCAATATTTCTCATTCTCAAACTTCAGATCCGGTAAGACATTTATAATAACTGAAACATTACCAGCCGTAAATATTTTCCTATTTTTAACTTTGTAAAAATTAGATTAACATAGACTTTGAATTGATGTAAGAAACAAATGCTATTGCTATTAATATAGGAAAATTTTAAGAAAACTATTTTTCAATATTATGATAGCAACATATCAAATGAACATTGCAAACAATTGCTGTCAATAGCAAAATTATGTTCAAATAACGGTAATTCCCAATTTTTTATTTTTTATTTTGGGGTTGTTACTAATTTTTCTCTTCACATAGATTTGCAGGATTATTTGGTGGCTGTCTGGAAAGCGAGTGAAGAAAATAACCATTGCTGACTGCCAAGAAAGTTTTGTAAATAAACGATTACCATCTGCAAATAGAAAATATGGTCAACAAATACTATTCATCAGGATTAACTATACAGTCCTTTATTATCGTGGAAGGTATATCTGATTCTCAGATTAAACAATTTTTGTTTATTTTAATAATAATTTACTCAGTTTTTCAAATTTCATCGAATGCGTCGATACTTGCTTTAAAATTTTTCAAGTTTTGTCATTACATTATCCACAAATTTGCCAAATAATAAACAAGAGCGAAGTAGACCTTGATTTTTCTCACTGCATTGACTATCCAGAAGTAACATATAAAGGAACAATTTATAAGCCTAATTATTATTTAAGTATATATAAAAATATATTGTCACTATACGACAAAAATATTTACGTTGTAAGTCAAGAGATCTCGGAAATGTTTATCATAATCATTTCCGTGCATTTGAAATAGACTGCCTAACTGATAAATTCATTATTAAGCACATTGATGAATTTAATAGCCCTCCGCTTTATATATACCCTTTAAATAATGGAAAATCATATGTTCGTTTTAAATATGTTTAATTTTTATTTCTTGAGTTTAAATTTGTAATATATATAAAATTTAAAAAATAATGAAAATAATAAAAAAAAACTGTCTTAATTGAAGTACAAATTGTTCTTAATTTCAGTGTGAAACTTCTTATTTCCAACGCAAATCGATATAGATTCGAGAATGAAATAAGATTGTCTTAAGAATTAATCGGGATGGATTTAAGAGTAGAACAGGGTAGCTTTAGTACGAAAAACGTTTGATATAAAAACGCATCAATATTACATTTTTGACAAAAAAAGATTGATTTAAGAATTTTGATGCATAAATCAAGTGTGTTTGGATCTTACTTTAAGCATATAAGGTCTTACCAAAAGAATTACTCGTTCTTAAATTAAGGTGACTTAACTGTAACTGTTTAGCCCAATACGGGATTATATTAAGAACAAAATAATCTTAAAAAAATCTAAAAACGATCTTGAATTATCCGAACGCTCTTGAAATCACGAATTTAAGAATGTTCTTAAATATAGAATTTCATACTTAAATCAAAAAGTTTCGGGCTTGGCTGACTTTTAACACCGGAAATTCTTGATTCAAGTACGATTCAAGTACAAGGAAAACTTTAAATAGTTGAGAAAGTATAATATATTTTTGGTTTCAGTAATGTATGATTTGAACCATTGAGCCGAACATTCTCCAATTCTTCTTTTTAAAGCCCGGCCCGGATCGGGCCCGAAATCAACGAGCCCGGCCCGTTCAGATTTTCAAGAAGGCTCCGTACCGATAAAGGATATGCTTAATGATGTTTACTGTGAATAATTACAGAAATTTTCTTATCAAATCATATTAAAAGTAAGTGTGATATCGCGACTCTTTGGGCCTACCGGGCTTTCGGTTTTTTGCTGAAGCCCGGTCCCGAACGAAAAAAAGCACGTTTACGATTTTCGAAAAGGCCTGTGCCCATCTCTATTTTGGAGGTTTGCAGCCCTGGTTTCCATATCATTGATAGACAGAAAATATAACCCACATAAGTTTTTGAAAAGCAACTTAAGCAAGAAAAGGCAAACATTTTAATTGTTATGTTTCACCAGTTTCTCCATTGAATTCTCTAAAAATAAGACGGAACAGAAATCAGTTAATTTCCTCGCTTTGTAGCTCTCTTTTCCACATCTTTTTTTCCATCTGTTTCCTTCTGTGCCTTGGCTTCAATCATCTATAGCTGGTTAAAGAGTATACAATATGTTGGCCTTGTTTGAGCCAGTTGTTGCCACCCGGCGCCGACTCTTGGCTGCGATTTCAAAGGCTAACAGCATTCCCATATGGCAAACGTGCCGCGTCTCATGACCTCATTTTCAAAATCGAAAAATCAGCGAGCGCAAAGCCCAAAGGACGCTCGATAAAACTTAGATTTAGATATGCGACAAGGAAAAGTAGAGATAGACACAGAGAGAGAGTAAGAAAGGGAGAGAGGTAGCAAGAGAGAGAGAATGGACTGCTGTTGCTGCTGGATTGTGGATCCAATTGAAGTGGCAACAATAACTAAATTAAAACTAAAGCCGCATGCCACTTGCCTCAGTTCTCTGACACCGCGGGGGAGGGTGGGGACAAGGGTGTGTCAAGGGGGTGTCAAGGGGACAGAGGACATGCCTCCTGACGTTGTACACGCGCTTTGAATACGTTTAAGCAAATGCTGCCCCTTCCAGAGGCAGCTCCTCAGACTCTGCGGGTAAATTAAAATGAAGCATTGCGGAATGATTTTTACCGCCTTCATCCCCATCCCTTCTCTCGACTATCAGAGCAGCAAAGGAAAATAGGGAATAGAGCAAAGAGAGATGAGAAGGGGTATGGGGCGAGGGGGTGGAAGGGTGAGGGGTGGTTGGGTTAACGCATCCACACGCACAGCTGGCTGCTAAGCAGACTGGCGCCAAAAATTGTGGCTGACTTCACAGATTTCTCATGACGATGACAAGATGACGGCTTAGCTGTATGGTCTATAAGGATATAGTCATGGCTCCCTCTCTGTCTCTGTCTCCGTCTACGGCTTTGGCTTTGGTCCTGACCATGCCCTGCAGCATTTGCTGACTCCCAGTGACTTTCAGTGACTTCATGACTCTCTCCTCCTGTCTTTCCTTCTCTCTCTCTCTCTCACTCTGTTGGACTGGCTCTCGTTAATGCCGCCCAGTCGAGCGCCGCAGGACGAGCTCGGTCTGAGTCTTCAAGCCTGAGATGGAGACGGAGACGCACTGGGAAGCGTCTACATGTGGTGTCTGTGTGTGAGTGGGTGTGTGTGTGTGTGTAGGTGACATGTCCATGACACAACAACAGCCCGCCCGCAACGAGGCGCCAGCTCATCAACTACACTTGGGCTTGGGTGCACATACAGACCCCCCTTCCCTTCTCTTCCAGCCCTCCACACTCTACCCCTGCTCCCTGCCCCCTGCCCCTGTCCCCTGCTATGGCAACACGCTTGTTGCTGTAGCTGATCCTTGGGGAGATACTTCGTTGAGAAAATGCTTGGCAAGTGTCACTCGGGGTTGCTTGTTGCTCCTTTGCGTAGCTTTTGTTGTTGTTATACCCGATACTTGTGGGTTACAAGGGTATATTGTATTTGTTACTACATAAAGTGTACATAAGTCATCATTTTATTTGATGGTAAACATAAATTTTTTTTTTGTATTATCAGGTATTCCCTTTTATCGCATTAAGATCGGTTAAATATATCGGAAGCTTTTGCAGTAAATCAGGTATCTATTGCGATTTTTAATTAAAAAACTTTTTTGATTGATAGGATTGGGTTTTTCTAGGTTTTCACCAATTCTTGAAACAAATTTTGGATCAATTATAATTGTTCTATACCCCGAAGATTTTGATTTTTCATTTTTATATTTAAGCTCTATTTTTATTTAATTGTTAATATTTGTTATAATACGAGGGTGAGAGACAATTTGAAAATACCGAGACCTTAATTGGTGCGATTTAAAAAGCCTGGACAGCGATTTCGCTTCCAAAATTTTATAAATCCTTGCCAGGTCGTATTTACGAAGTGATACTTAAAGCATGAGGTCATACTCATTATTAAATTATAGTGAAATAGTTTGTATTTAATAACAAATTTACCCATGCTTTGAATTTTTGCGATAAACATTTATTATTTTTATTTTAATCTCTTGAACGAATTCAGTTGAGCCAAAAAAAGCATGCCAGAATAGGTAAGCTTTTGGGAAATAAAATTATTTTAATATTTGTATTTGTATTAGACACCGGAAACTTTTACATATTGCTAACAACTAAATTCTCTATCAAATAAAAATTATTTATTTAAAATCGATCAATTGGTTTAATAGATCTGCCCAATTTAGTTTGATGAAAGTTGTGAACTTATTAAAAGCCGTATATTGTGAGCTAGGTGACATTGTCAAACCGTTTGGCCTGTACAATGTTCAGTCAGTCAGTGAGTAAGTATATGCGGACTAAGAGATTTATATATATAGATTAACTTGATTTTAAATTTGAATACATAGGCTGATTTATTCCGTAGCGGTTCGATACCGTATACCGCTGTAGATTAAAGTTCAAAAGTATTCAAATTGAGTAACGAGTATCTTATAGTCGGGGAATCAACTATAGCTTTTCCCGCTTGTTTTAACTTGTCGCTGTATTAAAAAATAGAAATACCAACAACAACATCAACAAAAGCAACGGCAACAACAACTTGCTCCATATGGCTGACTCCCAACCCAGATCCAGATCCAAATCCAAAGCCACGTCCACATCCAATGCTAAGAGTCGAGACCCTGCTCACTGACACAGCTCAGCGTCAGCTCTAAGGGATGGAGGGGGTCTATGGAGAACAGGGTAGGGGAGGGAATGGAAAGGGGAAAGTGGAAAGTGGCGGGAAGGGGATTTTCAACAAACGTTTCGCTGTTGGACGCCCGCTGTTGCTCGTTTTCATAATCGGGCGGTAATTGTACACCAATTTGACTTATGAATATAAATTAACTGTGAAACGTGCGACAGTAAAAAAACACACTCACACACACACATACACATATACGCACATGTATGTGGGGGTGCGTGACTCAGAGCACAGCTGGAAGAAAAGGGATAGTATAGAATAGGATAGGAACGGAACGGAAAAGAAAGGGTAGGAGACAGTAGCGTTTTATCAAGATCGTTGCACAATATTGTTGACAATCGAGATTATTGTACGTCCTTTGTCACATACTCGCTTATCTATTCATTTGTATTCGTTAGTATTCGTCTATTCATAATTAAGATGCAACAGTTTTAGATTAGTTTGTAATATTTGTGAATGGCAGTTGAAGGTTTTGGGTTTGTTTATGCTCAAATTGTATACGTAGTTATACGAAAGGCAAGCAAGTGTAATATCTAAGGATATGGTTTGAAAAAGAATTAAAGGATCATCGAGGTGATACATAGTTATTTAAAAAGAGGGAGGGAGAAAGATAAATTAATTATTAGACGTTAGCAAGAAGAGAATAGCAAATTAACTGATAGAGAAAGAGAGAGAGAGAGAGAGACAAAAAGAATGTTGTTAAAACAAGTATGCTTACTATATAAGAGCCAAACACACTAAATAAATTTTTAATTATTTAGTCTATTCTTCTGGTGTTTCCCCAATCCTTGAAACAAATGTTAGATGAATTTATAAATTTTGGAATGACCTCGGCTTCAACTTAAACCTAATTCTATTCTCAGTTTTGAATAAAAATTTAAATAAATTTTTTTTTCAATTTAAATAAAAAACTTACCTTAATATCTTTTTCGAATTTGCAATAGTTTTATTATGTACTTGATATGAATTTCTTGACATTTAAAGCACCGATATTGTTTCTAAAAGCAACGCTCTTCAAAAACTAGAGAAACTTGTGGTTAGTTATAATTTTTGTTACCTAATTTTCGTATTGTCTTCCTTTAATTCTTTTGAACTTCTTTCTTTTCTTTTATACATAGTTATCGTAGAAATTGAGTTTTGTTTATAGGAAACAAAAGAATGAAATATATTTTTATCTATTCACAAGACTTTCTATTCTTCCAGCTCTTAGTATCCATGTGCTAGTAATGGAACTCAATCATTGACGGGATTTAATTCACAGCTTGCTTTATAATTAGATTTTTTCTTTACTGTCATGTCACAAGAGTGATAGTAGATCAAGCATGTGTTATATGTATATGTGTGTGAGTGAACGTTAGTGTGTGTGTGAGTATGTGTAATTGCTTTAAACTGTCCGAATAGCTATTAAAAGCCAATGGACATCATCATCATCATCATCAGCAAGCCACATCCTGTATGCCAAGTGTTGAGTCCAAAAAGAACGAAAGAGAGAAACCCAAAATGGATAACAGGCAAAATAAGATAGACGAGAAGAGTGTGATAGTAAGGGAGGGGCTGAATAGTGGAGACAGGATGCAGGACACTGGCGAAGGACAAGCGAGCAAACCAAGTGATTTGCATGTGTAATTCGATTTGCGGTCTCAGAACTTGACGAGCTTAACACTCGTCTCGAACCAGGAACCAGGAACCAGCAACTAGGAACTGGTAACCAGGAACCAGGCAACATCAGCTGCAACAACGCACACCCTAAAGCGTGTGTGTGTGTGTGTGTGAGTGTGTGTGACAGTTAGACAAATGCCGGCGGCGACGCGACTGCTGCCTGAGCACAAACTTCAAATAAATCAAGAAAGCCAATTTATATTTGGTATATGGCCCATTAAATGAAATCTTATGAAGTTCGGATGACAATTACATAAATAATTATAAGAAAGGGTGTTGCGTCTAGCATATCAAAGTGTGAGTGCGTGCGAGTGTGTGTGTGGGTGTTTTTGTGTGTAACCTAAGAATTGAGCTTAAGTTGCGTTTCCCCCTCTCTCTCTCTCTATCTCTCTCAACATAGACTCACAAGGGCGTGCGGGGCGACAAGGCGACTCGTGTGCTTATATTATTTATGTGTGTCGCACACCCACACACACACACACACACTCACACATACATTGAGAGACATGCCACAAAAACCCAGGAAGGATATACAATTGCACTTAAAGCACACTCTCCATATGTTGCCACAAAGCGCCTTTGCTGACTGCCTCATCCGCATCCTCATCCTCATTCCATCGTCCATCCAGATCCACATCCGCATCCGGTCGTGAATGTGTAACTGTAACTCAATCCATGTAAGCAGGGGGAGGGGGCTGCGTTGCAGGATACGGTTACGCCCTGCTTGTATTAGTTGCCGTTGTCGTTGTCGTTGTCGTTGCAGCATTTCAAGTGCGTTTCATTTACAATTTCCTTCGGTTTTATGCGACTGTTGCGCACCAACACAATGCCAGACATAGAAGGGGATGGGGTAGGTAGTTGAGAGGGGGGGGGGGAAGGTTGAAGCTGCATGTTGCTTGGCTTTTATGTCATTGTTATATGCTTATTGTGTCTTTCGTTGCGTTGCTTTTACCGCTGCTTCCATTGCCGTTAAAACTGTTTGTTGCAATCGAATCACAGCGGCCGTAAAAGATGCAAATGGCAGCCAAGAAGCCAAGAAGCCATTCAGCAGATCCCAAAAGCATTGCCAATATGCATACATACAATATACATATACACGCGGCGTATACGTAATTTCTAATAGTGTATACTATATATTTATTATACGCGTATGCTGCATATTATTGCATATGAAACCAGACGCTGGAAATTTATCAGCAGCTGTTGCCAGCTGGACGTGAAAATGTGTAAATGTGTAAATGTGTAAATGTGTAAATGTGAAAATGTGTGAATGTGCTTAATGCTGAGTCCCAGCCAAAGAGCCAAAGAGCCAAACAACCAAACAGTCATTTCAGCCAGATAAAAGTAGGCCAAACACACAACAACAATAGCAACAAGAACAACAACAAAGACACCACCACTAACAACTGAAATACAGCGCACACCACACACACAACACACACACACACACACACTCTCAACACAATTGTTTGTCCAACCAAGCGTCTGTCTGACTGCGCCTCTTTCTGTCTCTCCGTCCGTCTGTCTCTCCGTCCGTCCGACTCTCCGTCCGTCCGTCTGTTCGCAACCCCAGCCAAGTCGAGCTGAGCCAGAAGTTTATCCAGCCGGCAGATGAGAGAGACAATTCAATTTTTCATGTGAGGCGACACTTCGCGTGCCACTTGCCACTTGCTACTTGCCACTTGCCACACATTCGCGACAGTGCAGCAAGCTTACACCGAAAATTTAAGAGCTACACTGCATTTAAATGAAACAAGTTCTTATTACAAATGTACATTGAACAACTAAATCAGACAGAGGAATAAAGTCTAGACAAAGAATTTATTTTTCGCTTATTATGTTGGATTTTTTTCTTTATTAAACTATAGTTTATTAGTACAGCTTATTAAGCTTTTTTTTTGTTTGAGTACATACAAAACAAATTAAAATTGGTAATATGTCAAAGACGAAAAATAACCGATTAATTATGTAATATGTTGCAATGCAAAAGCAATTGTCCAAATTCCTAACAAAAAACCTAGATGGCCTTAAAATATTAAAATGTTTCTTAAGAAATTTGCTGCAATTTAAAATTTATTTAGCTACATTTCATTCATTATTAAATTATATGGCAGCCGATTTAAATGATTCCAAAAAACGATCGAGAAACAGCATTATAAATTCAATTTAATGCTAGGAGTGATTTGGTCGATTTTGATGACTTCTTTGTGGAGTGGTTTTGACCTTAAGTATGAAAAACTATTGGTTTAAAATAATTTTAATAATTATTAATTTAAAAGCTATGTATATAGCTTTTGGTTTAAATTTCAGATTGTGTATAATTGAGTTACAGATATATCATTAGCTTTCTGAAAATGTAAAGCTTTTCAAAATTGGTTTTGGCTTAATGATATAACATATGCAAGCTCTGAAAAAATCTGAAATAAAAATTAAAAATAAAATAACTTTATTATCATTTGACTTCCTTATTAAATACAAAAATATAGCACTTTTATCAGTGAGTTTTATTTGTATATTGAAAGATATTGACTCTGATGACAACTATTACAAAAGTCTTGCCTATGCTCAAGCTTAAGCTAGTTAATAAAGTGTTTCCCAGAACTTGTATTAGGAACAAACTCAATCTCATTTTTACTGGCAATTTTCTAAAGCTTTCTCAACTTATTAACAAGTTATTTTATCGGAAAAAATCTGAAAGTTTTCTTTTCGTTTATTTGCAAGCTTAAAATCAATTAAGAACTTTGTTAACTCCCGCTAATCGTTTCTCAATTAGCAAAGAATGAGAGAATTTCCATATGCGCTAAAAAGTATGCTATGAAATTTGGTAACTTTTCTATTGGTTTCTGGTCGCTGCCAGCTGACTTGGTTGACTTATTTGGTTAGTTGTGCGGTATTAGGTGGCGATTATATGTCAACTATTTGCCATTTTACGTTGCACAATTGCCAAAAGTTAAGAGCCATATGGTGTGAGAGTGTGAGTGTGTGTGTGTGTGAAGCATGAGAAGTTCGACTGCAAGTTTGCTGAGAGGCAGTCAGCAACAAGTTTGCCAAGACACACACCACAATCACGTACTCGTATATCAGTCACACACACACACAGACACACACAGACACACACAGCCACACACACACACATATGCATACATGTTTGGAAAGTTACGTAGACTCTCGTGCAGGCGCAAACAATTGACTTTTGAGTATCGTCCGTCGTCTGCCCCAACTTCTGATGCTGCTGTTGCTGCTGCTGCGACAACGACAACAACAACGACAACGACAACGATGTCAATGTAGCCGGCGCCAGTCCTTGTTGTTGTGGTTGCTGTTGCTGTTGTTGTTGTGGTTGTTGGCTGACTGCCTTAGCCACAGCTAAGTAAAAGCAAAAACATATGAGACATGCTTGTTACTTTTTGCTTGTTTGCTTCCTATGCCAATAAATGCCAACGCATATGGACGCAGCTTCAGCCTCAGCCTCAGCCTCGGCTCTTTCCAACTGCTGTTTGCTTTAAATGCCTGCAGTTGCTGCTGTTGCTGTTGCTGTTGCCGTGTGTTTCTTTAATACCAACTCGGTAAAAATTAAGCATAATAATAAGTAGACGACGAGCGACGGCGACCAAAACTCCCAACAGCAAATAGTTTGAAAAAAAGAGGAAAAAAAAACAAACCGAAGCTAAGCGCCGCCAGCTGTCCATATGGATGTTGTTGTTGCTGCTAATGTGTGGCCGCCACACACACTCGTGCCTGCTCTCTCGCACCAACAGGTGTGGGCGTATATGCGCTCATGCTCTCTCACTCGCTCTCTCTCTCTCTGTTGCACGCACACACTTTGTTGCCGAGGGCCAGACGGGGCTGTTGCTGCTGTTGTTGTTGCTGCCGCTGCTGCTGCTGCTGTTGCTGCTGTTGCTGCTGCTTGTTGCTTCACTTGTTGGCAGCCGGCGATGGCGCCGGCGCAGTTGATGCTTGAGTCGCTTGTAACACAATAACAACAGTTGAATGCAATCCACATGCGAGCATTGGCACATAACGTATACGCAGCGTATGCCTCACTACAGGTGGGTGGTTGTTGCCAAGAAATCATGTTGCTCATGCAGTTCCTGCATTCAACTCAACGCCCCAAAAGAAATGTTCAAAATAAAGTACGAGAGAACGGAGCGAGCGAGCATATGGCGTATAGATGTCAACTGGTTGCCGTTTGTGGATTCCATTTTCGAAAATGAGCGAAACGTCGCTGCTTCAACAGGCGACACCAACAGCAACACCAACACCGACAACGACAACGACGACAATGTTTTTCATCCCTTTTGCGAACTGTTGCTGCTACACCGCGCCCAAGTTACCATAGATACTCGCAACCCCCTCCCCCGTGCCATGCTGCCCACGTTCGAGGGTTGACAGCGACGTCAGCAGCAGCAGCAGCAGCGACAGAGGCAGAGGCATCGCTGTCGCCGTGTGCCAGCGCAGCATGCGCTGCTAGACTTGCTGCCCGATAAATTATCAGGCTTCATAACAGTCACAGTCTGACTGGCAACGGTTGTGGTACTCTTGCCTGGAACACACACTCTTCCTCGCACACACACACACTCTCCCTCTTTGACTGTTAAACATATTTAGTTGTTAACTAAACTGCAAGTGAAAGTAACGCAAGTTCATCAAAAACAACGACAAATAAAGTTCGCAGCAGTATATGCAAATAAAAATAAACAATACAAAAAAAAAAATAAAATAATAAATAATGAACCAAGAAATATATAAAAAACTGTAGCATACAAATCGGCGCGAAGTGAGAGGAGACATAAAGCGAACATCACCATATGGCTGAGTAAGTAGATAATGCACACATTATTAACTTTTGCTCTTATCGTATTGAATATTAAATATGAAATATTAAATGTAAGCTCTGTGTGTCGTCGTCTCTTTGCTTATCGCAAAGGGAAGATAGGAGCGAGTAGTGGAGGGAAGGGAGGCTAACATATGGCAGCTAATTTATGACACTGTCGCCACATACTCACAGCCAAGTGAAAGACGTGAAAGTTCAAATGCTAGAACGTGCCTGGCAGTCAAACAAATCAAACTGGCAAATTGAATTGCCACAAACTGACTTACCAACCAACCGAACAACCGACCGACCCAACGACCAACCGACCAGGCCAACAGACAGCGTCCAGTGAAAGCAATTTGCCTGTGTCCCATTCTCATTCTGGACTCCTTGTCTCTTGTCTCTTGTCTGTTGTCTCCTGCTGCTATCTTCATCTCAGTTTTGTATCCTGGCCAGTGTCTGTGGCCGTGTCTTCTGTCTCCTGCCTCCTGTCTCCTTTCTCCTGTCTTGTGGCTCGCCTTTGGCCTTTGCCTTTGGGTCTACACAGCGTGATTGATCATTGTGATATATCGCAGGCAGCGAACGGTGCTAACACCTAAACGTCAACTTTAATTAATGTCCCTTGGCCCAAGGCGTTTGTTGTTCGTTGTGTGTTGTTTGTTGTGTGTTTGTTGGCCATAAACTGACTGACATGGGTATTGGCCAAATTTAATTTCGTTTAAATTACAAAAAGTTAGCAAGACCGTCTTCTTTACCGCTTACCGTTGACTCTGACTAATAAGCAATAAAATGAAAATTGAAATTTAACACCTGTTGATAACACACGACGACAGCAACAACAACAACGACGTATAACGACGGCAACAACTATAACCCAGCCTCATTAATTGCACTAAACAAACGAAGCCAACGCGTTCTGTGTAAACGGAAGAGGCAACAGCAACAGCAACGGCAACGGCAACGGCAACGACAAGAACAACGACAACATCACTAGAACCAACACCACCTTGGCTGGCGCTACGTTCCAGAGCTGAACGGGTGCAGCAGCTGCCAACTGCCAACTGCCAACAGGCAACAGGCAACTTCAATGGCGGGTGCTAAATTTATGGCCAAGCTCATATGCAGCCTGGAGCCAGCACAAGGCCAGTTCTCTTACTCCAACTGTGTGTGTGTGATTGTGTGTGTGGTTGTGTGTGTGCTGCTCCAGACAGTTGCCTGCATATCAGAATTTTATGCGTTCAGCAATGCGAGCAATAAAAGAAATTTGTTGGCCTGAACATCGTATAACTATATTGACTTAGATCTAAATCCAATAGAGCGACAGAGATAGTTGGTTGGTAGTGCTAGAGCGAGATGGCGCACTGAACTTTTTTATGGCCAGCAAACGTTGCTAATGGACATAAATTTAAGTTACCCAACGAGCTAAATAAATGAAAGAGAAAAAATGGTACTGAAAATTGGATGATAAGCAAAACAAATAAAAGCGATAAACTGTGACAGCAAAGCGAAAGAGAGAGAGAGAGAGAGAGAGAGAGAGAGAGAGAGACTAGGAAAAACAAAATTAAAAAGTTATTCGAATATATCGAAAACTTAGTATACAGCTTAAATGATCAACGCTCGCAGCAAGGACTGAAAAATTCGAATAAATTTGCTCCCCATTTTTAATGCAAGGCTGAAAAACAAGAAAGATGTTGGTTCGGTTCGCAAACCAGTTTTACACATCCCTGAATTCAAGATTTTAGTTCTAGCCCTGGATCAATTTAGTACAACAACACATTTCTACAATCTTACTGACTTTTTTTTGGCCTTTTTTTATTGAGCCCAAAAATAGCTTAAAATACAAACTGTTAGCTTTACAAAAAAAAACAAACAACAAAATATTTTTTACCATCTAACTTGTTTTTTTCTACCTTTAATTGATTGAGCCTAAAAATAGAAATAAAATTCAAACTGGTAATTTAAAAAAAAATATATTTTTCACATTTTAATTGTATTAATCAGTGGCTCTGTTCGGATAATTATTTTTTTAATATAATAAACAATTAAATACATATAGTATAAAATAAAAACCTAAATTTGGAATAGCTGATCGATATCGATTCATTTCCTGCTAAATATAGTACTAAAAAAGTAAAGAAATATTTTCTATTACATATTTGAGCAAAATTTCAATGATCAACGATCTCTGTACGTGGCTGCATGAAAAGTTTGGCTATGCTTCTCTTTTTGCAGCTTTTTAGTTAATTAACTTAAACGCAAACTCATTAACTCAAAGGCAAAGAAATTAACAAAATAGAGAGAATACAAAATACAAAGATGAAGTCTCAGACACAGACGCAGACAAAGTCACATATTTCCTGTGGCTCCTGCTGACTTCTCTCTCCCTCTCTCTTTCTCGCGCTCTTTCCACTTCTCCCAATTCTCCTTGCTATGAAGTTTGTCGAGTTTTCATTTACAATTTGTCTAGCTGAACAAATGGATTAACACCGCGGTAACTGTTATTTAACACAAAATCAGCTTAGTTATAAGATTAACACACACACACACACTCACATACACATACTCACTCGCTTTTAGCTGTTGTAATTAATAACTAATGGCAACTATTCATTTACCCTGAAAGTTGTCAGCCAAACTCTTAGAATATATGTAAGGAAATATATATACATATATATATATATGTTTATAAACAGACAAAACACAAGACACACACACACACATATACACTCACATATGCTGTGATAAGTAAGTATAAGTAATGGTTATATGGCTGCAAACCGGTTCCGAACCTTACCTCGCTGAACCGGTTCGGTTCGGGTTTTTAAGCAATCCGAGCCGGATCATGAACCGAACATTTGATGTTGTATACTCCGTGAACCCGAACTTGAGCCGAACCCATTTTTTTAATAAAAGGTTCGGCTCGAAAAAAAAATAATTACATTCTTTTTATTAGTGATGTAAAAATACATGAAAATTTCGACAACTCGATTTTCGCGAAAGCGACGATCTATCGAGTTAATTGTATCGATTTCCATGAAACATCGACAACTCACTGGAGCTTGTTCATCGTAGTTCGAAACTTTTCTTGGTATTTAGTGCTGTGGTGAATTTAATCGTGCGGAAACAAAACAAGTTCACTTAAATTATATTATAACATAGAAATCATAAAATAAAAGGTCATCTTAATTCTAAATTAGACTATTATAAAATTATATTTTTTTAAATTTTACTTCGATATAAAAATCAAGAAAATTATATGCATGAAACTTTTTTTTTTTGGAAATATATTATTTTAACCGAACCTAAGTATTGCTCTATGGTTCGAACCATCGAACCGAACCTTTACCAAAATTTTGGTGGTTTGTAGCCTTGGTTATATGTATAATGCACATAAATATCATATTTTACTAGTTACTTTTCAATCAATCGTTAAAATGCGAAAAGCTGTGAAAACATCAAAATTGTTTCAATTTTTGCTACAAAATAAAAATACATCGATGAGCGCTCCATGTGACCATTAAATGCCCTTAAGTGCCAATTAATGTTTGACTTATTCACGCAGACACTCACACACCCACACACACACACACACACACACATACAAGCACACACATAACAGCACAATAACAACGCACTGAGGGTTGGCATCGATATTAATGCTGGACATGGCGCAGAGATTGTGGTGAGTGGAGAGGGAGGGGGAACTTTGGGAGACTTGGGGGAAAGGTTACAGCTGCGAGCCGCACAAAATCTTATGACAATGGCAAAAGTATTTTCAATAGATATATAGTAAATATATATGTGCATTTATATATATTTATATTCTTATGTAAGAAAAGTACTTATCGTAACTTTTGTGCGACTTTTTAAACATCAATTATATTCAGTTATTGGAGCGTATTAATGCGACTACGTTAAATACCCACACCCACTGTCACACACCCACTGTCACACATACACACACACACACATAGCTAGTGCCTTTATGTCACACCTGATCCGAATGATGCGCATTAACCATTAGCACATCAGAGCTGAGGTAAGCTCATTTCATTTAATATGGCATTTACGAGTCTGTGGCATGCGACATGTTGCATACATGTTTTGGCTATTTATGAATTGCCGTTGAGTAATCAGTATAGTATTGTGCAGCTTTTGGCTTTATTTAATTAGACTTTCGCCTTGACTTTGGCAGCACGTTGCGGTGGCGTATACGCAATTTGTATGTTTGTTGTTTCAACTGCAGCTGCAACTCTTGTGCATAATTAATAAACGACAACAAATGCTCAAACTGAAAGCTTTCCCTGATTGAGCGCTATTCTGTGCAAATGACCCAGTCAAACATGACCCTAAAGAGAAAAGCGAAATGCTCGGATAAAAAAATAGGAGAAGATTCCTATCCAAAAAGTAACTGAACTCAGGGACATGCCAAAGGAAGCGACAGAAGTGTCTGCAATTTTGCATTGCTGGCACTTTGAATGAATGCGTTTTAATTAACTTGATATGCACCGCACAGTGCGATGTACTAAACAGAATACGAGTACACATAAAAGGGTTGAAAACGTGGCCAAAACTATTCAAAAGGGCTGGGCGTAAAGACTTTTCGCACTTAAAGCTGCTTAAAGACAAGGTCAGACAGGTGAAAAGTGGCCATAAATTCCACTTTTTTGTTAGTTACATTCTTTCTTTTCTTTTGTTGCCTATTAAAATGTGCAGCATACTTATCAGGGCACATTTCGGAATTAAATATTTCACGTCTTTTTAGTTTAAAAAATGTATTTTAAAATCCGTTGAAAAATATTCTATACGTTCTATATATGTATTAAAAATGTTTTTAAAACTTGTCAAATAATATTTCAAAGATATCTCATTTGAAAATTGCTAATATCTGAACAACTTCTACAATTTGGCTGCTTTCATAAGCACACTTCAATGATTTGTTAAGCGATCTGCTGAAAAATTTGTGATTGAGGTAATGAAAATATAATCACCAAAAATAATGTTACAAAATCAACTTAAAAAAAATAACACTATATATGAAATTAAGAAACTACTACTACATTAAACTACTTTGCGGTTGATATAAGTAAAAATTCAAACGTGGCTCGTCAGATTGCGCTGTTTATTATGGAGAAAATGGGTTTGGAATGTGCCTTCAAAATAGCATTATATATAATATAAGTGCATACAATTTAATAATTTACTATTACAACTTGTTATTTTGAATCGGGTCATTTATTCATTATGCTTTTATTTCATTAAAAATTCGCTGCAAATTGTTGTGTTATTCTTACCAAAAAAAAAAAAATAAAAAAATGATGTGACTTTAAAATAAATGAATTCTTTGCTTATGTCTGAAGATTTCTCAAACTGTTTTCTAGCAGACCATCACTATTTTATTCATAGCTCCACGGTGATTCATGTATCTTTTTTTGAAAAATATTCGCTTTGCTTTGAAGAAAAGAAAATTTTAAAATATATAAGAAGTTGTCACTAATTTGCTATGAAAAATTTCTGCAACTCTTCATGGTTATTAGCTATGCAAATGTTTGCTTTGTGTCTGTAACTTTGCACTATGCGACAGGGTAAATATTTTAATAAATGATTTAAAAAATGCGTAGCATTTGCCACTTAGATATAACGAGTGGTCTGCACAGACAGGATAAACTAAAAAGGGAAACCGGCAGAGAGACATAGAGTGAGTCGGAGAATGTGAGAAAGAGAGCGGGAAAGAGAGAGAGACAAATCCTGGTTCGAAATCGAACCCAACGAAACAGAACATCAAATGCGGGAGAACCCAAAATCAAAAGTTGCCTTTATTTTTACATTTCTGCATACTTTGTTTACTTTCGACAAGATTCGTTCTTATTTTTTTTATTATTATTGGGCCAATGATGTTGTTGTTGTTCACATTTTGTGCATAAATCAAGTTGAAATAAATTCGTGTGTCACATTAGCGAATGGATATATGCGATGGCATTCGCGCTGTTATTTGAATATCATTATTTGGCAACAACAATATGGCAACAAAAACAACAACAATATGGCAGCAATAGTAGCTGAGTTTTTGTTATTTGGTCAAGAATTTGTTGCCATTTTTCCATTTGGCATTTGTCATTTGATTGCGTTCTTTCAATTTGTTGCATAAATCCAATATTTGTGGTATTTGTGGCAAAGAGTGCAGTTGTTGTTGTTGTCGTTGTTGGCATGTTGTGCGCTTAATTAAACTTGGCAAATGATTTTTCAATTAGTGCTTCCGTCGCCAAACGAAATGAAAATATTTATACTCTCTATCTGTTTTCTCTGCTCTTTCTCACTTATTCTTTCAGTACTTTCTTCTGTCTCACACTTTGTGTCATTGTCTCATTTCTCACAGAGGCACAACAAATAGTTGCAAAGCAACTTCACGTACGTGGCCAATGGATTGTTGTTGCTGCAATTTCAAGAGTTGGTTCTTAAGAGTTAAGGCCAACTTGGCCGCAGACTGGCAGCAACAACAACAGCGGCAATAAGAACAACGGAAACGGATGCGGACGCGGATGAGGATGAGAATAAGGATGCGACAGTGACATCAACAGCAACAACAACAGCAACAGCAACAGGGTACTCGGAATGTCTACGTCTGTCAATGTTGGCACAAATTGTTTGTCACGCAGTGCAAATACTTCGTGATGTTGCTCTGCTATGCGGCATTATGCGCGATTTATTTTCGAACCAATAACCTCGGGGGCAGCAACAGCAATAGCAGCAACAGCAACAGCAGATACAGATACAACGACAGCAACAGCAACAAAAACAGCCACAGCACGAAGATCAGACATGGCAACAATATGTGGCAAGGCAAGAAAAAGGAAAAAAGAAAAAGGACGAGTCCAACCAACAATGCCAAAGGCAACAGGCAAAAGTGAAATACACACGACATCAAATAAAATAAAAATATATATATAAAAAATAAATAAATATGTAGCTATAAGGAAACAATTTGATATTGGCAAACAGACAGACAGAGAGACAAACAAACAGACAAATTTCTAATTAATGCCAAAGTCTCATGTGGGGGGAAAAAAATAAGCGAATGCTTTGCACTTTTACCTGCTAATTAGCTTGAAATGTTGCTCAACTTTCATCAACCAGAATCCAGAATTCAGAATCCATAAGTTTTAATGCAGTTTTACGCTCGCTCTTTTCCACTCTCTCTCTCTCTCTCTCTCTCTCTCTATCTCTCTCTCTTATTTTCTGTCTATGTCTACGCAGTAATTGAGTTTTATATACATTTTGCATTTTGCTTCTCACACACACACACACACACACACACATACAACTTGTTGGCAGAAAGTTGTTTGATTGGCTTTTGCCCAGCCACCAAATTGCAAAATAATTGCGAGCTAGGAACAAGAGAGGCAAGATGGTTAAAAGGGGGGGGAAAGGGGAGGTAAGGTGCAGTTGCTGATTGCGAAACAACTTAATTTTATAGAAAGTGACATTACGTACGGTTGTCAGCTAGCCTTGCCCCATTATTGTTGTTGTTGTTGCTATTGCTGTTGGTGTTGCTGCCGTTCATTACATTTCGCAACTGCAACAACAGCAGCAACAACAATGATGACAGCAAGTTTGTGTAATGTAATTAATTAATTATAGTGAAACAACGCAGTGGTCACACACACAGACACACACACTCACAAACACGTATAGATAGAGAGAGCAAGAGACAAGCGTCATGCAAACCAGCAGCAGCAGCAACAATGCTCGACCCTTGGACATCAACACCAGCAACAAAAGCAGCAGAAACAACAACAACAACAACGGGATGTTCCGGGTTTCAGTTGCGTCGCGTATTGTGCGCATTTTATGAGCTTGAAATGTTGCCCACGACTCCACCTGACGCCTTCGGCTGTCCTTTCCCATCCCCTCTCGAGGACAACATTGTTGGTTGGCTGTGTGTTCGTGTTCGGCCTGTAACTTAATTACAAATTATAGTGCAATTAATTTTGCGGCTTGGGCATTATTAGGCATATCAGGCGAAACACAAAACCGCCAACTAAGGCAGGCAGTTAAATAACACGGCTAACCAGTTGGTAGACCAGAGCAAAGTCAGGACAGGATACGACCTCTCTCGGATGCCTCGGGTAAGTTGATGAAAATTGAATAAAAAAAGAAAGCAGAGAGCAGAGAGCAGACAACTCGTAAAGCAAAGTGGCCGCAAAGTGACCACAACCCGTGGCAGGGGAATGTGGCATGTGGCATGTGGCATGTGAATCCCGAACGAGATCAAGTTGCAAGTGAATTCTATTTATGAATCTCATATGGCCACGTGTATGCTCGTAGCTATAACGTGTTCAATCAAATGTTATTGCTTGAGAATACACGTAGTTAACAAGATTCGCTCAACATATCAAAAAAAAAAAAAAACAAGTGCAACCCCGACTATAAGATACCCCTTATACAGTTTAGAACTGAATGATTTTCTATTTTCATTCATATATTTACAAATTACTGCATACCATTAGGCGCTTAATTGGTTTAAGAAATTAAAACAGCCTTAATAAAGTGAGATTTATTCGATCTTGATTCAATTCAATTGGGATATAAGATAATACTATTAGAATACATTAATCACAAAAAAGAAACGTATATCGTCATAACTATGGTCATGATTAATTTTGGTGATTTCCCTCGGCAAAAAAGGTCGTTGTAAATATTTGAATCAAACTTGATTGGCTTCCCATTCCTAAAATCTCGTTGCTCTAGCTATGAACATGACTATAACGACTCGGCTGTTGATGCTGATCAAAATGCATTTCAACAAACACAATATGCCCATATATTTATTTTTTAAATAACGGGTACAATAATTACATCGAAATTATAATCAAAGTTTATAAACATCGAGAAGTTTGTAGCCATCGATTATTCACATTTGATTGAACTGCAAAAGTCATCAATAAGCATTCAACTTGGAGCTAACAATTTGTTATAGAACTTGTGCATTAAGATTGATTACAGTGAAAGGACATCGTTTTCTTATAGACCAAATGAAATGTTTGCCTGCCTTTAAGTCTAATTATTCTTAGAACATTAAATAAAATATCAAAGGGATAATTTCCTTCAATGTAATAGGCGTCTCGTTACACTATTTGACACTTCAAAGGGACTTTTTCAAATAAAATATTACATATAATATGTAGTATCTGCGAGTACTCCCAAAGGGCATTTTATTTATCAAGAAAATGGCAAATGGTAAGCTTCGTAAGTTATTGAATTTCTGTGTCAAAATTGACTTTAATAGAAAGTATCACAGGATTTTCTGTCATAAACAGAAACATACGAGTAATTTTCACACATACGTGTACATCTGTGTGCTTATGTGCCTGCGGCTTTGTGTTAAACAAAAGACCTAATTAAGATTCATTTGAACATATGTCCATAGCACACACACAGGCACACACACGCTCATATATATAATTAGCAGGCGCCGCCTAAAAGTATGCAACATTTTGTTTGACTTGTGATTAACAGCCGCATTTAAAGGCCGGATGGCATCTGCGGCGGATGCGGGGGGTAACGTTGTATGACAAGCCTTTTAATGACAACAGCACATACACACATAAAGAGAGAGAGAGAGAGAGAGAGAGAGAGAGAGAGAGAGAGAGAGAGAGAGGGAGAGTGGCAGAGAGGATGTGGGAGTATGTGGGAGTATGGGAGATGATTTGCATTAATGATATGCAAATGATTTGTTTATTTTTTATGTTGCGACAACATTCGCATCTTTTATTGAAAAGTTTCTCATGCCGAAACAAATGAGCAAATAAGTTGATGAGTAGATGCAGAACATACCCATACATACTTACATATATTGATAAGGTTCTTCTTTTTATTATTTTGACGTAATGTTAAGATGTTAATCAAAGGTACACCTTGCTCATATTCAGGCCGTGTCGAGTACATTTTCATTGTACGACTGTCAGGACTGTCTTGCAACCATCTCCACCTCCACACTCACCTCCATCCCAAGCATACCACACCATATCACACCACACCACACCACACCCCACCACAAAACACGCACATCTGACGTCTGAAGTCGCACACGACGCGGTTGTTTATTTTTGTAAGATGCTTGGCTTGGCTTTTCTTTTTCTTGGCTCACATCAACGAACTGGAAGGAATGCGCATTGACAGCGCCAGTTGCTTCAGTTGCCCAAGTTGCTTTCTGGAGCAGGGACACAACCGAAGGCTACGCAATCTCCGTCCTGACGTTCGCTAACATACCATGCCTTGCCGTGCAGCGCCAGACATTTGCATTGTTTTATTTACATACTTGGGCATAAACTTTCGGCGGCAACTCCCAACATATCGATGATAATGATGATGATGATGCCAATGCCGATTGGCATGAGGATAAGAATGAGACATTGGCATGCATAAAATCTATCAGCAGCTAAAGCTAAACATTGACTTTAGCATTTAAGGCTGACATAAGACACACACACACACACACACACACACAAAGAGAGGTAGAGAGAGGGGAAGAGAGAGGGCCTCTCTTTTGGTGTTATCATAATCATTATTATTATTATTATTACTTTGTATTCGTTTTCGCCAAGTTACTCGTAAGATGAAAAACGAAATATGCAGATCAAGTTGAGCTTTTAGCATTTCATGGCGCATAATTTGTTTATCTTTAATTTCAATTAAACTCACAGCGCCATTTTTCGACTTACTTTTCCACTGTATCCTTAACATAACTTTAGGGAATACCATATTGATATTCTAGAACTTTACGGGGCTTATCGGGAATTTTAGACAAATTTATACTGAGAAAAAATTGACTGAAATAACAGAATCAAAACATATTCCATGGCCAAATAACAATTTTAAATTGCGCAGTTGGTCAACAAATTTCCAATTTGTGGCGAGTTTAAGGATTCAATACGGTAATTCTATATACAAAAAAGTTCCATCAATAAACAGAAGGCGACATGTGTATATATTTGTATATTTATTATGGTAGGTATTTTAATACATATTAGAAATGTTGCATTTTCACATCAAGAGTTTGTGAAAATAGTTTAGATAACATTTGTTAATTGCTTAATTGAAAGTCTCAGCAATGTTGTGGGCTCACACACACATCCCCACACACACACACAGGCATACACGCTCAGGCATATTAAAAAAAATGAAATATAATACAAATAAGTTGAAAGTTATAATTAACTTGTGTGTGGTTTCATCAAAGGTTTTTCGCAAGTCTGAAGCAAGCGAAACGCATTTATTATTTGGTTAATAAACCAACTGAGAGAACAGGAATAAACATTATAACATATTACAGTTACAAACAATATTTAATATATTTTCCAATTGCTTTTTGTTTGGAGGGAATAAAATGCAATCTGAAAATATGTAGCTCAAACGAAAAGGATATCAATTTCAATTGAATTATTGCGGGTAAAAGCAAATATCCAATAACAATATAATAACTTATAATAAAAACTGTTTCTTTGTTTTGCCGTTGGCTCTTTAAATAAACAAAATATTTATTTGCTAATATATAAAGGGAAGCTGAAAAGCGCATCATTTTGTAAAAAGCGACTAGCTTTAAATTTATATATGTCGTTGCATGCTTATGTGACATGTGACAAATGGTATAAAATAAAAATACATTTGTTGTTGTTTGACTTTTGCTGCTAATTAAAAGTCTCTTTGCTTTGCGTCGCGTTGTATCCATGGATAAATCCCGAAAAATATAACATTAATTTGTAGTTAAAAATCACTAAGTAACACAGTTAAGCATGCAACCAAAAATGAAATGTTGTCTAGTCACACATACACCACAGACTCACACACTCATTCACACGCACAGGCACACACGCACTCACACACACACGCACACTCAGTTTAGCAGACAGCATGCATGATCTAGACATAAGTACACCAGACAAATTATCTAAAATTTACTAGCTGTTTTTATGCTTGTTTAACATCTTGTATTTTGGGAGATAGCCCATACATTCCCCGCACTCTGCCCCATCATGCTCCGTGCTCCATGCTCCAACTTACAACTGGCCATCTTATTGGGCAAAAGTGTGGCAAAAAGGAAGGAGGACGTGGGACGGGGAACGGGGTGAAATGTGGGTTTTGTCTTTCTTATTCAGTTGTTTGCTGCTGCGGCTTCTGCTGCTCTTGTCACTTGGTTTGATGTATGTGGTGGAGTTTTCATTAGCTTTCCTTGCACCCCCTGTTGCTTCTGATCCATGTGGTTTGCAACGGCGTCGACATTGTCGTAATTTGCTGTTGACGTGAAGCTGTCGCCTTCTATAAAATCAACTGTTTGCCTGCCATCCATCATTGTGCTTGTGCTTTTGCTTGTGTTGGGCATGGACATTGCCTCAATCTCAAACCCATTCCCATTTCCAGTCCCAGAGCCAGAGCCAGACCCAGACTCAGCGCTAGCATCAGGCTCAGTCCCAGTCTCCTGCTCAGCTTTATCGTCTGCTCTGGATTGTTTTGACGTTTCTCTGCTTGTCGTTGTTGTTGTTGTTGTGGTTGTTGCTTGATTCTCCCTTTGCTGGTCAAGCAGTGGACTGCTTTGCTTTTCACCTGATGACGGCCTCGTCTCCAGCGCCTTCTGCGTGCTTTGAGCTGGCAAATTATTTGCTAATTGCTTTGCCAATGGCAGACCAAACCCATCTGTTGTTGTTGCTGTTGCTGTAGTAGTTTTAGCTGTTGCTATTGCTGCTGTTTTTGTATCCGGCATATTTATAATATCCGCCGTAGCGGAATTTAGATTTTTCAACATCTTAGCCACGCCTGCCTGCCCCAGATCCAAGCCCAGCACATTCCCCTTCATCAGCTGCTTGTCTTGAGTCGCTTCCGCTGTTGCTCCAGCTCCAGCCTCATCCTTATTCCCATTCCCATCCTGTATCGTTGCCGTCTCCTGCTCAGTTCCTCCTGCATCATTGATGCTGTTTATCGTTGTTGTTGCTGTTGTTGTTGTTGTCGTTGCTGGTGCTTCGCATCGTCCTTGTCCATGATTTGATTCGACATCTAAAATATGCAAAGAATGGCAAAGTTAGCAATGAAATAAAGTGAAAATAAAACAGGAAATGACAGGCGCGTAACAATCTACAAAACATTCGCTCGTTCTCAAATACTTTTTCGCAAAGCGAATTGGGAAATAATTTCATATTATTGTTAACATAGAAGAAGCAAAAAAAAAAAGTAAATAAAAATGAAATGAAGGAAAATATATTGTGGCTGGCATGGGAATGGGGCAGGGACAATACAGTGGCTGGGGAAGGGGAAGGTTGTTGCTGCCCAGAGGCAGAATTGCTGTGGTATGGGTTCCACATATTTATACTTTATATCGTTAATATTGACTGTTTTCATGTTCGAGTGCGTCGACTCTTTGACATTTATTGCCACTGATTTTTTACAAATTTTAGTCTTACAGTCAAACTCCTCATTCACGAACTTTAAGCAATATAAGCAAAAATCGTTAAAGAGAAATTTCAATATTATAAAATTGAAGAATGAAATATGTTTCCTACTTTGCACTGAAAAAAATGAATCTGAAGAATAAGCAGTGCATTTTAAATGTCCTTGCACTCGAAATCAGCTTGTTGTTACTTAACACAAATAATATTTAAGTACAAAATCGATTACCCATTTTTATGCGGAAAATTATCTGAACATATCTGTAAATTAACCACAACATTGCGATTTCAGTTACAATTAAAATTAAGAAAATATATACAGGTGTGCTCCAGAAATCTCTGGAGTTTTTGAAGAGAAATTTTTTTAAAACAACTACCGTTCGAAATGTTGGTGTTCCTAAAATGTCAGCAATTTAATATTTTCTAACATGTTCTTTTTGCTCTTTTATTTAATTTAAAGATTTAATTTCAATTTAATACTTATTTAATTTTTTTTTAGACATTTTAAAGCAATGGTTTCTTGTTTTCAGGAGCACCAACAACTGCTTTTGGGCTGCTTTACCGCTTTTAGAGACTTGTAGAACACACCTGATAATTTGTACAAGGCAGTTAATTCTGATTTAATCAAAAACGTTCTATTTACAAAACCTTCTTTTTATAAACCAACTTAGGTAGAATGGTAATCTTTGATATCCTTGCAATCTACAGGATGTTTAAAACAATAACAAACACACAATCTGAAAAAAAATTGTTGAGATATCTCAAGAAACAACAAAGTTTTTCGACCATTCGTTTCTCTGGAACTACTTGAACTTCAAGTCTTGAAGCACCAAAAATATAATACATATTCATATTGTCAGTGTTTTGTTATAGGCGAACTTGAGTGTCGATTATTTGATTTTCTCTTTCTCTTTTCTTTTGGATTTTCCCATTTTCCCCATTTGTTGACTGCGTTCTCGAGTGCAGCTTAATCGAATATTTAAATTTATCTTTCGGTCGATTACACACGTGTAGCAAGTGGTAAGTGGCATGTGGCGAGTGCGGCCAATACGGTGCATCCCCATGACAATGTTACAGTTATTTGTGGCAATTTTGGCCAACAATTTTGGCGCATGGCTTAAAAGTTAAAGCTCCCAATGAAGCGCAATGGACTGCAAGCAAATGATACAATTCAAATGGTCCATAATATTTAGTTACCTTCAGTTGTTGTTGTTGGTGTTGTTGTTAGTGTTGCTGCTGCTGTTGCAGCTGCATTTGCTGCTGCTGTGGCAGCTGTTGCTGCTGCCGCTGCTGCTGCTGTTGCCGCTGCTGCTGCCGCCGTTGCTGCTGCTGCCGCTGCGGCAGCTCGCGTCTGCAGGCCAGGAATATCGGCCATATTGATGCGCTGGACACGCACATGCATCATTTGGCCGGGTCCATGACCCTGGCCCAAAAAGACTCGTCGCACTGTTGTGAATTGCTGACGATGCTGCAACCAACGACCCACCAATGGCAATCGTCTCAAATTGCCAAAAGCAATGGCCACGGCAGCAGTTGCATTGTTGTTTCCCGGCTGCACAGCGCCATGCAACTGTGGCTCGGCTCCAGCTCCAGCTGCAGCTCCTCCTCCTGCTCCTACTCCGGCTCCTGCGCCAGTTCCACCTGCTGCTGCTGCCTGTTCGGCCGCCTGACCCTGACGCTGTGCAGCCAACTGGCGAAAGAGTCGCGTTACAATGAGACGTGCACGTCGCATGGCCGCCTGTTGACCAGGTGCACCTCCTCCTGCCCCAGCTCCAGCTCCTGCTCCAGCTCCAGCTGCAGCGCCAGCGGCAGCTGCTCCAGCCGCCGCATTTGCTTGATTCCGCGTAATGAAGAAGACATGACGCTGTGCCATTATGGCAGGCAGCTCATAACGATGAAAGAAGAATACCATTGAATGCTGCGAATACGGACAAAAAGAGAAAGACAGCGAGAGTGAGCAAAGAGCGAGAGGAGTCTACACTGATAAAAGACTTTTCGTCTTAAAAATCCGTTGAAAGCCAAAAATTATTTCAAGTAAAGAAAACATTTAGTTCGTCTTTTTAAAACGAATATTCTTGATGTTAGCGCTTTATATGAGAGAGAATTCAAATTTAAAATAAATCTATTTGTTGTTGCTTCTTTTTTTTAATTAAAAACTTTTTAGAACTTTTTAATAAATTTTCGGAATTCCAAATAAAGGGCGGTTTTTCAATGTCTCTTTAATATAGAGTTAAATCCGTTTTTTCAATTTTCAATATAAGTTTATCAGGGGTGCCACAGAAATCTCTAGAGATTTTAATTCGATTTGCAAAATCTCTCAAACCAAACCGTAGGTGACACAGAATTTTGAGAGATTTCATTTTTTGGAGTATTTAGTCCGAGTAAACGCGCAAAACGATAACGGCAACAAAGAACAACATGTACTAAAACGTATTGTTATTTTTGTCTTTGTTTTTAAAGTCGATCCCAAAGTGTTAGTATTATATTTGATGAGTGGGAAAATAACAATGTTTTTGTAACTAATCGCTTGTAAATTAAATACAAAAATATTCAAAAAGTTGTGAAAATTCGATTGCTTGTGAATGGCAAACTGATTTGTTTACATTTGTTAAGTATATGAATGCTTGCAACACAAAACTTCAAGTTATAATAAAGTAAACAATTTTATAGCAGATACGCATTAAATATTAAAGATAAAAATACCGGTTAGTGTTTTTATCAGTGTAGCTGGTTAAGTTATGCAATGGACACGTGAGTTTTCCTCAGTACTGTCTACACGTGAGCACAGCATACAGAGAATGACGGAGGCAGACTGGCAGGCAAATGGATAGACGGATGGACAGACAGACAGACAGTCGGAGAATAATGCGCTGGGTAATTTGTCATGCAGTTGACAGGCGGAAAGTGGCGTCAGTTGCGCAACAACGTCAACGACAACCGACAGCCGACAGCCGACAACCGACAACCACAATGCATCCATAGTTACCTGTATGAATAAGTAGGAGGAGAGCAGCGCCAGGGTACGATATTGTCCACTGAAGCGATAGTGATACGCATAGAACGCAAAATGATATAGGTAGAAGAATCTGTAAGCAAACAAAAGTATTATTAATATGTAATAACAACAACAACAACAGCAACAGCAACACTAAATTGTAACAACTAGAGCACAAACAACTGCGGGAAGTCGACGTCGCCAAAACCCTCGTCAAGAAATACAAATGGATGGATGTATGTTTTTAAAAGTTGTGTGTGTGTCTGGATATGATAGCCATTCAATAGATTTCTATTAAACATTGCTAAAATAAAAAGCAACAAATTATTGTTTTCTATTTTTATTATTGTTCTTCGAATTTATATTTCATATTTTGCACCCCTCTATCCTGATGTCTTCCCCGTCTCTTCGCTCTTGCTGTGCAAATGCCAGCTAAGCTGTAAAGAAATGGGTCAGACAGCCAGACAGAAGGACAGCAGGACAGGGGGACATTCATGACATAAGTAACGCCTTCGACTGACAACAGGCACAACAATAACACTTCTAACAACCGCTTAGCTAGTTGATGGTCTCTAGAATACCCTCGAGAATAAATGAAATCGATAAGTGTCTTCAAACTAATTGCTTCTCGCTTCAGTTTGCATATTTGAAGAAGAGAAGAAAAGGAAAATGTATTGAATTGTTGCTTTTCTCTTAAGTTTACTTAATTAGAAAAGATGAGATAAGAATTAAAGCTTTAATAAGATCACCGCTCTCTCATCTATTTAGTGTACCAATTTAGAGGAGAGAAGAGAAAAAAAGCCCTACAGCTGTTGCTTCTCTAAAGGATGCTCTCTTTAGTTTACTACTGTGTCCAAAAAATAAGGTGACATTGTATTTATTTTGAAAATTCTTTATTTATTCTTCCAAATCAATTTCATCCCCTTCAAAGTAATCCCCTCCCGACACAATGCACTTCTGCCAACGTTTTTTCCAATTTTCGAAACACTGGTTGTAGTCACTTTCCGGGATGGCCTTTAGTTCCGTCTTCGTTGCGGCTTGAATCTCCTCTATCGTGTCAAAACGGTGTCCCCGGAGCGGTCTTTTGAGCCTGCTGAACAGCCAGAAGTCGCACGGTGCCAGATCAGGTGAATACGGTGGTTGCGGAACGATATGGGTTGAGTTTTTGATGAAATGATCACGAATTACGAGTGCAGTATGGGATGGTGCATTATCGTGGTGCAGAAACCAAGAGTTGTCTCTCCACAAATCTGGCCTTTTTTGACGGATACTGTTACGCAAACGACACATAACGCTCAGATAATATTCCTTGTTGACTGTTTGACCCGGTGGAAGGAACTCATAATGCACAACACCACGATAATCGAAGAAAACAGTCAACATGACCTTGATTTTGGAGCGACTTTGGCGCGATTTTTTTTGGTCTCGGCTCTCCTTTGGCACGATATTCGCTCGATTGATCGGTTGTTTCGGGGTCGTAAGCATAGATCCAAGTCTCATCGCCAGTTATAATCCGTTTCATGACATCCTGGTAGTCGGAAAGCATCGTTTCACACTTCAACGCGACGCCCTTTTTCCAAAAAATTCAATGTTTTCGGTACCAGTCGAGATTTGACGCGCTTGAGGCCCAAAACATCCTTCAAAATGGTATTGACTGAGCCTTTTGATATGCCAACATCATCAGCAAGGTCTCTAATCGTTAATCGACGGTTTTTCAACACCAAATCTTTGATTTGTTGGACGTGAGCTTCGTCAGTTGAGGTTGATGGTCGCCCAGGACGCTCTTCGTCTTCGACACGTTCACGACCGGCTTTGAACTCACTATACCACTTGTAAACATTTTTTTTAGACATAGCCTCATCACCAAAGGCTTTCTGCACCATCCTCAACGTATCCGCAGCAGAAAATTGATTCCGCAAACAAAATTTAATGCAAATTCTTTGCTCAACAAATTTCGACATTGCAAAAAACGAGAAACTCACTTTTAGCAGCTCACAAAACGACGCGTATCTCAAACAGTAATGAATATTTTCACATGAAATTTGACATAGATGTCACTCACAGTACTACCAACCTAAAAACAAAAAGAATTCTCCTAATCCTTCAAAGCGCGCAGTTTAAAATCAAATGTCACCTTATTTTTTGGACACAGTAGTACATAATCAGAACTGATAAGAGATAATTTACAGCTGTTACTTTTCGCAACGCTTCTCGCTTCAGTTTTGCATATTTGCTTCTCTCTGGAGATTATCTCTTCAGAAGAGACCTTAAAAAAATAACCATAGTATGTTCATCTCTTCAGTTTGCCAATTAAGCTTTTTATTCTGGGGAGATTAGAAAAAGAGATAAGTTATACGGTTGTTCCTTCTCTTTATGCTTTTCTTTTCTTCAGATTGAATTCAGACTCTTTTAAAGTAAACTTTAACAATTTCTAGCCTCAATACTTCTCTCATCGCTTCCCTCTTTGCGAATTTTAGAGATGAGCAAATGCCTTACAGATCTTACTGCTCTCTTTTGTTTGCATATTCAGAAATGAGAAGATTCTCTCTCCAGCTGCTTGCTAAAAAAGTGACAAAGCTTAGCGACGTAAGGTGCTTCTCTCAACGTTTCTCGTTTTAACTGGATAGTAAGGTCAATTAGTAAGGATCTATTAGAATTGTGACAACAATGGCGAGGACACTCAAGAGGATTTAATAATATAAATAATTGCTGGCGCTGTTAGTTGAATTGTTGTTTTCCGAGCCAAAGACAACAAATAATAATAAACACAATGAACGACATGAGGCGTCGGCGTCGACGTTGGCGATTCTGATGGCGACGTTGGCCTTATTGATAAGCAGCTGATGCGGCAAGAAGCAGAGACAGGAACTGGACAATGGACAATAACTATAACCAGGAAAACACACACAGAGAAATAAGAGTGAGCGAGAGAGAGAGAGAGAGAGAGAGAGAGAGGGAGAGAGAGAGAGAGAGAGGAGAGAGAGAGAAAGAGTCATCAAAGAGTGTCCAACGGAATTCAACTTTAATTTATTTTTACAACGCCCCTGGACGTTGTTGTGTGTGGGTGTGGGACTCAATGGATATGGGCATGGCCATGATTGAGTTATGTTATTGAATTTAATTTGAGTTGATTGTGCACACACACACACACACATACACACATACACACACTCATACGCACAACAACATGAAAACGAACATCACAATCGACAGCGACAAATGAAGACACACGACACTTATTTGGTTGGTAAGCCTTTCTAAAGGATACGCATGCAGAAGACAGCGGGGGAAGGGGGCAGGAGGAGGAGCAGCAGCATTATGGACACATCGTGGCACAACGCTTTGCAGCAATTTCCGCGCTCCTTCCAGCCTTCCAACCTGCCTCCCTCCATCCCTCCCTTCGTTCCCCCGTCAGTCAGTTGAATAGAGACAGTGAAAGCAAACGACACGTAGACAACACTTATCGCTTGTTCGTTTCCGTTTCATTCGTTTTCCTAATGTACCGTAGCGTTGACAAGCGCCAAGCGGGCGGAACAACCTCGTGCTACCCCTGCCCCCACAACTTCGTATCCACCTCTGCCTCCGTCTCCATCTCCATTTCCATCACCATCACCATCACCATCGTCGTAGCCGGCGGCGTGTCGCAACGGATGTGCTCCAAGGAAGTGCTATTGGCATTCATATCCTTCGACCGAACGGAAATGAGGCCAAATGATGTTGCAACAACGGCAGACGAGGCGACAAAGTGAGGAAGAAGGCAACAGGCAACAGGCAACACCAGTTGTCGACGAAATACTGTCAACACATCTGTTGCATGTGTGCATGGAAAGCAGTGCTGTCCTTTTTTGGTGGTTTTGTCACCAGATTTAGTATGGATATAAATTTGGATGGAAACTTCCATGTAGACGGTGCGTCGGCCACAAAATATTAGCTAAGTTATAAAATTGTTCGTCTGTTTTTATAAAAGTTAAATGCTTTCATTGCAACAATTAAAACAATAATTAACACAATATTTTTCAAACATTAATAACTAAATAAAGCATTATTTGGTAAGTCATCGAGTCAAACAAATGTATAATTATTTATTTTTGTCTGCAATTTTCGCACTAATATTGAAACAATTATTACAAAGTTGTAAACCCAGAGACTCTATCATTAAAGTTTAATTCAAATGAAAACTTTTAAATATTAAGTATTCCAATTTGAATCTTGTCTTAATTAATTTAAAATACAATCTAATTTGATTAATTAAATAACAAAATATTCGTTATAAGCTATTCTACATTGTGTAAAAAATCATAATTCATATATTGTATTCTCTTCATGTAAAAATCGGAATTTCTTTAAATTTGATACTTTTGAATTGTGACCTAATTTCATTTCAAATTAAACTAAAAATTATTAATTTAAATGATATTTAAAAGTTCCTCATTTACACATAAAAAATACGATATAAAATTAAGTTAGATAAATAAATGTCAATAATAAAGCAAAACCGCATAATTAAATCTTAAATTGTAACTACTTATTTTGTTTACTTCGAAATATATTTAATTTGTTCTAAAAACTTTGGTGGTAAAAATCTAGAGGATTTTATTGGTTTTTAAAAAACAATGGCCAACACTGATTGATGGCAAGTTGGGACTTGAGAACTGTGCTGCTATCGGCAACGTTGCATGGTTAAATAAGCGGCCCCAATCCAAACAACACGCAGACGGCATTGCTTGAAAGTGCGACCCAGCAGGTGAGAAAGGCAGCAAGGGGGATAGGGAGGGGGACAGGTGAAGTTGTGTGTGGCACGTTGATCCGATCAGCGTCACAAGTGTTTATTTGTTGAGGGTAAACAGAAAGAGACTAAGACGAAGATGTAGTTGCAGATGAAGGAGCAGGTGCAGCTGTTGCAAGGGATACGAATAATGGCTAAAGTGCCCAATGAGCTAGCAAACACTTGAGCACACCCGACAACACCTAGACACAGACACAGCATTAGCATATTGGTTAAACCGATTGAATGGAATGCATGTATGAGTATAAATATAACGATGCTGGTGCAAAGTGCATCTTACATTAATCCAAGCAATTTGGCTAAAGTGCAGGGATAAATGATACCACCTGTTGCCTTATATCTTCATTTCAAAATACCACAATTCCCTTAAAAAGAGGCTCCAACTTAGACAACACCAATTATGTTACCTACATTTCTGTAGAAAATGCTCTGTTACCGCTTGATTGATTTGCTGTTTACAGTGCACTATGGTCCGGATGACGATTATTTTGGAAAAAAGTCATTTGTTAAAGTTATTCAAATTAACGATTTTTTGATGGCGATGCATTCAAAATACATCCAACTCAAATGTTGCATAACTAAAATTCTAACATTTTCCAACACTGTTTAGCAATCAGCTGTGAAACAGAGTTGATTTAAACAAACTGCACATGAAACGGATATTCTCATTTTTAAGGTTAATTTGAATTGTCTTACAGCACTAATTTAAAAGCTTTTTTAACAAAATTTATGGTGGATTATATATATTGTGGCTTGTACTTTGTGTTTATATATCCGCGTTGTTGAAAATCAACGTGCAATGTGTTGTTTTTTGTAATTTAAAAACTTGCCTCGTAAAAAAATTTTTGATTAAATTTCATCTTTGGAAAGAGGTAACTAATTTTGCTAGCATATGCTAGCAATGCGACTATATGTATTTTGTAGAGAAATCAATTCTAAATTTGTACTATTAAGCTGAAGTTGCGCAATTTTGCGCATTTTTCTAAATTTCACTTTATCGCAGCTAACCTCACGTTGAAAAATGCGTAGTTGCTTAAAATGTGGCGACAACACATGAGACAAAATGACCAAAATTATAATTTTTTGGCTTATTTTATTGGGCGCATTGGCGAAAATTACAAAAACTCGTGTTTACGTATTGAATAAATGATAAATCTTTACAATCGACAAAAAATAAAAATTTCTAGTTTCATACAAAAAGTTAGTTCACGACCGATTTTAATAATTTGAACAATATGATATTATAAATGATAGTATTTCGATCTTGATATATGTTGGTCAGAATGTCAGTAGCATAATATTACTTATATACGATCAGTTTGGTCGGATATTTTTTGGAAAAAAATAGCGTTTTTATCAACACGTTTGTCAACACGTTAAGGGCATAGTAACACGCCTAACCTGTAAGTTTGGTCCTGATAGCTTGAAAAACAAAAAATTTACATATCGCAGAATCCGAAATAAAGGCGGGACCACGCCCACTTTTCTAGGCCATTTGCGTATTTATATCATAGGCCCAATGCAAAAGACTAGACCAAAAAAACTTTATTCGTTCTCGAGTTATTAATTTATTCCTAAAAAATCGTCATCCGGACCATAGTGCAGTGGCGAGCAGTGCGCTGTTAATTAGCAGCTGCATGGAGATCAAATTTACATTTCAAATATATTGCCTACTTCTGGGCTGAATTTAATAAAATATATGTTCTGTTTATGTTCCCATTGCAGTCGTGGTTGTACAGAATCTTTTAAAATCGTACTCTTTTGTACAGAAAGATGTGACTAAAGAAAAACTACTTGTATATACAAAGCCTAAATATCAAAAATGGTGAGTTTTTCTTTCTAAATGTGGTATGAAATAAACGGGCTTTTTTGTTCGGACCGAACAGACACGATTTTATACTAACTTTTCATGTCGATTTTTAAAAAGTATTTCTTACTTATTTCACCTAACATCACTTAAGCCCATAGCTACCAAAAGTTTAAAAAATAAGTAAAAAAAAATCGACGCCAAAAAAACTCCAAATAAAAAAATTACAGAAGATGCGGGCCTTTTTGAATTTTTTATCGGGCCGGCCTTAAAGCTGTCCTTCGAGCTCAGACTGAGCCGGTTCTCGAAAAATAGATCCGTGCCCACCTCTAGTTTTCAAAAGTGATCATTACATAGGTATTAAAAATAGTGTTCTGTTACTGCTGTGTTTGCACAAAAATGCAAGCAGTGCAATGTTAAACAACAGCTGGATATCTGCACTTTGCAATTGCAAGCACTGCAATGTTAATGAACAGCTGCCTACTTTTTAGCATAAAATTGATCATGTTGGTTTCTAGCCATAAATATAGGAGTGATTTTAAAGGTTTTCCTGCCGAATTGGTACTCAGGCACAGGCATTTGTATGCAAACACATCGATTGATATCAATATGTTAATTAAATTCACTGACATATACGAAGCACAATCAAAATATAAATAAATACACACAGTCATATCACAAAAAACAATTCAGACAAATGCATCTTGTTGTAAAACGTGACAAATGTTAACTATTTTTATGAATCCCTGATTCAAATAATTGAAATATATCAAAACTGAAGTGCTATTGCATTCAATTCTATTTGTGAGTTTGTGTGTGTGTGTGTAAATGTGTGTATTCATTGATAAATGCGTGTAAACGACTCATTTTCATGCATAAATTGAAGCGGCTGAAGCAGTTTATGTTGCATAGAAGGGCACGTTGCGCATACGCCACGTTAACAAACAAACAACCAAATAAACAAACAAGCAACAACAAAAGCAAAGAAGAAAATAAAAGAAATACAACAACAAGAGCAGCAACGAGAACAGCAAAACAAAAAGCAAACAAACAGCCAAGCAGCCACTATATGCGTATAACAATGAAGCGATTTTGCCTCGTTATGAACACTCATCAACTGCACCTTTGAACAACAAGCGTGTACACACACACACACACGCACACACACAAAGTATGAGAAGGGCCAAAAGATATGCCACCCATGAGGACAGGCCACTTCAGGCATTGGCATTTGAATTGGGATTGGGTTCGAGGCGTTGGCTCGCGGACAAAAGTTATGGCAGCAAAACAAACTTGACGCAATTATACTTTGCGTAACATGATCTCAATCAACACGAAAAACAGCAAACAGCAAACTGCAAAAGGACGAACAGGGTGAAGAGTGAAGGGTGAGTGTAAAGGGTTGGGGTGGCAAATGTGGAAATGGGGAAGAAAATGCGCGATGCCACGGTTGCCAATGGCTTGAACATTGACGTTGATGTCGAGGCTAAACCGCCACCTTTGAGTGCCAACTAGGAGCAAGTAACGGCGACCCAAAGAGCCCAATGAGGCAACAATAACAAGCATACAAAATCTATATATACATAAAATACATACGCATATACAAGTATACATATGTATGTAAACACAGTGAGAAAATTAAGTTGAAATGTAATTGAATTAATTTTGTAAATTTCACTTTGAATTCCGCGCAAATAAGTAATTACTGTGTACTATATTCGCATATAGTAGGCATGATTCAGCATATTTCTTAACCAAAGCTCTTTCAATGTTAGACTCAAATAATTTAAAGAAACTTTAATTAAATTACTGCATCAACTTATTATAATTTTTCAAACAAAAATTTACTATTCAAATCGGATGATATGGGGCTGAGACAAGGGGTTTTAATAAATTTATTTATTTATTTATTTATTTATGCACGACTAAAAGCAGTCGGCAACCAAAAAATTACCAAGTATAAAAATTAAGTTAAAGATTAAAAATACAAATACAGTTAAAAATAAATTATGAACTGTAACGAAAAAAAAAAAAATTATAGTTAGAGCTGGGGTAAGCAAAAATTATAAATGATCCAACATTTGTTGCTAGGATTGGGGAAAACCCAATGCGATTCTTAAACGCTTACATTTATTCAAAAACTCGAAATTTTAAAATATTTGCTTTTTTATAAGAAAAACAGTTGAATTATAATATTCAACAGCAATTGGAATATAATACTTATTTTAAAATATAGTCCTGCTCTTATTATTTACAAAAATGTACCTCTAATACGAAAACTAGAGTATTCGAAAAAATGTTGAAAACATTAAAACGAGTACAATTCGCAATTTAATTGAAATGGGTAAGAACACAATTATTTTTGCAGGAAAATCACAAAAACCAAATTTGTAAAATCTGAATGGAAGATTTAAAAAAAACTCATAAATGAAAATTTGAAGTTTTGACCTCGCTGGACTAGAATTTTCACTTGGTGAGGAGCTGTACGACGGTTATTTTTGATTTGATTTTTAATTTTATCAAGTTTGAATCAAGTTTAATTTGTTCTTAATTTAAGAATGAGCGGATTATTAAAAAACAAGAGGAAGAGATTGTAATAGAGTGTGTCTGTGTGCATAGTTTACCTATATACCTTATATACCTCCTCCTTCTCTCAGTTTCATACATTTCACCAAATACAATATATTCATTTACTTGTTTTTTAAGTATTGGGAATAAATACTAAATATTATATACTAAACATTTACGGACTTGAAATCCTCGACCTCAGTTATTTCAATCTTAATGAGGAAACAAGTTTAAAAAGTGGAGATTACGATATACTTGTTTATTTCGCTCTGTGTATGTTTTATACTTATTTGTAAGTGGGTACGCATAACAAGCGTGTAAACAACAGACAAGCAAAAGGCGCAGCAACAGCAGGAGCCAAAAGATTATGCCGGCCACGAAGGAGGCGCGGGAAGGTAAGTGGAAGGCGGAAGGCGAGAGGTGGGAGGTGAGAAGTGGAAGCTACTTGAAACGCGCAACGGCGACTGTTACATTTTGCTCGTGGTATCGAATCCGAACTCGAACCTGAACCCGAACTTGAACCCGCAACCCAAAACTCAAACCCCTTTTGGCCTGATAAAATTTGCTCTTTGAAGCCGCCGCTGCCGTCGCCGTCGTCGTCGTCGTCGTCGTCGTCGTCGTCGTCGTCGTCGTCGTCGTCGTCGTCGTCGTTGCTGCCAATGCCAATGCCACGCAATTCCCTTTTGTGTGTCCGTCTAAATGTCTTTCCGTCCAACGAGGACAAGACGACAGCAACAGCGACAAACAATCTGCGCAAGACTCTAGTGGCATACGTAGCCGGCAGTTATGTTGTTTGGGGCATGGTCCTGTTCCTGATACAGATTCTGATTCCTGCCGCTGCTGCTGCTGCTGAGATTGGGATTGGTATTGGTTCTGGGCATGAAGCTTGGGCTGGCTTTTAGCAGCATCTTTCTCTTCAGTTACGCAGCTCATTTAATACGTGTCGTCTGCCCCGTGCCGTGGCAACCAGATTTAAGCACAAAAGAAGCATTACGCGGCATAGGAAGCCACAGGGCGAAAGCAACGACAACAAGTCATGGAGAGGACGACGGTGAAAAGAAAAGGGAAGGGTAAAGGGGAAATGGGAAGTTAACCAGGATGAAAGGGGTGCCAAATTATGTGCTCTATACATTTTGGCGCCTGCTCGTTAAACGGCGATTAACAGAGTTATTTTAAACGTGCCACAAACGACTTTCTTTGATGCCACTTTAAAAGTCGCTGACGGTAGTCAATTAGGCCAAATACCAAAGCTGACTATCTCTTCATACTCTTGCTCCTGCTCCTGCTCCTCCTTCCTCTCATTAGCCAACGCATGTTTGCATTGCAACTGGCAACTGGATAGGCAGACATCAGTTCACTCTGGCTAATTGATGCACATGGAGTTATGTATTACACTTACGTTTAACAGTGAAGATTGAAGAGATTTAGTGGCCATTTTGCTTGGCTTTAAGGCCAACTTGAATGGCAGCTAACCGCAAACAGGCAACCAAAACGGCAGCACAGACAGGATGTAAGTTGGAGCAATAGGATTGCGTAAAGGGATGGCATGAGATGGACGAAGGGAAGGAGGCAGGATGCTAACCCATAACCCATAACCGCAGGAGCCAAAGAAGCACAAGAAAAGCAATGCAGGGAAACAGAAGCTGAAAACCCCCTTCGATTGCTTCGGGCGGTCAATAACAGCAAAATTAAACCGTACCAAAGTACACAGCCCACACACACACACACACATCCATCTGCTATGTGTGTGTGTGTGTGTATGTGTGTGTATGATGAGCTCTGCCAATATGTTTTGACTTTTCACAAAATTAATTTTTACTTGTAGCCAGTCTGGGAAATGGGGCAAAAGCGAAGCCAGAACTAAATCTGCATATGGTTTGCCATTCTTTCCCTTTCTTCGCTTTTATGCTTCCTTTATGAATGCATTTTCTAGTCACATATTCAGGGACTACCCAAAATATGCTTGGAATGTTCATTTCCTAGGTAAACATTTGGCAAAACTTTCCTTTGACAACGGCAAAACCAACAACTTTTGCGGACACAAAAACCCAAACTCTGACTAAACATTTATGATTGATTTCATTTTTTGTTCCGATGAGCCCATTTTCTATAGAAAATAAACACGAGTATGTTATGTAAAAGGGGTATATTTCGAAATAAATTTTTTTTCCCTAAATGAACTGATAAATCTACTAATAATAAAAAACTGATAGGGAAGGCTTCATAAGAACAAATGCAATTTGAGTTTTAAATATACAAAGTTTTTTATTATTTTTTGAAACTGATAGAAAAGTCCATTTTAGTCAATATCGATTATTGATATATTAAAAATAATTAACAATACCTATTATACCCTTTACTTCAAAAATATGTAAAAGGGTATATTGAAATGTGTGTAACAGGTAGAAGAAGGCATTTCCGACTCTATAAAGTCTATATATTCTTGATCAGCATCAACAGGCGAGTCAATATATCATGTCTGTCTGTCCGTCTGTCTTATCATTATTATTGTTTTGAAATTGTTTTTTATGTCGTTTTTTTAATTTGCAAAAGCGGGCATGGCCAAATTCTAAAACAATATTTATGTTCCGAATGCAAATCTGTTTTATATGATAAAGTTGTGACTCTAAAATGTTCAGAAAGTTTAATTTGGGGAACTTAAAAACATGAAGCACCTCAGAATCTTAAGGCTATTTAAAAATAGTACATCCTGACTTAACTTAGCAAAAGACAAGATATAATTTTATGAGAAATACGGCTTTGATGGGAACCTGATTTAATTAAGTACAAAAATAATCTTATATTTTCTAAATTGTCTTCTATTTTTCATAGATTTCTAAAAGCTCGGAACTTAAAACTGAGCAGCTTGCATTATCAAAAAACAAGCTAAATAAAATTAGAGACCATATATATATATAAATATATATCGACCCCTTTTTGCAAAAGGATCGAAAAGTACCAAATGTAAATTGTTTAGGAGATTTTTTTTAGTTTTCTCGGGCTAGAGTGAAGACATCGCTTCAAAATTTGAATTGCACTTTAATTTATTTATTTATTTTATTTATTCCGATGTATTCTACAAATTTTAAACAGCGTTAAAGCAACCCAAAAGCAAAAATAGATTTGACAAAATTAAATATTTATTAAATTGAATTAAAAAGGTTGTTCGAAAATATGAAATCTCTGACATTATAGGAACACCAACATTTTTAACGGTTGTTTTCAAAAACTTTTCTGTTCAACATCTCCAGAGATTTCTGAAACACACTTGATTGTCAGGATATAAGCAGCCGACACTTAACTATGCATTTAAACTCAAAATACAAATTAAAAAAATCAATTAAATTATTACTGTGTAATGTAAAAGTAAATATAATTATTCTGGGGGTATCTAAAAAGATAAAGAAAGTGATTGGTCCAGCATTTGTTGCATGAATTGGGGAAAACCCAGAAAAACCGAATCAGACGAAGATAAAATTAGTGATAAGTTAAATAGCAAGCGGAGAGCACTCAAAACTAATCGTACGGTACAGATTGTAATAATCAGCACACAGAATACGAAAAGTTTCATGCAAAGCGCAGTTAGTGGTGCAGTGCTGAAGATACAGAGGATTAAAATTACGAATTAGTCCAAAAGGTATATTGATGCTGAACTTCTTTAATTGTGGCCAAAAAGAAATGTTGCAAAAAATGTATAGTTTTAATAAAATAAAGAATTTTCTACACACACGATACTCTTGTGCTCATAGTTTTGATAACTTTGTCAAAAAATGTATAACATACGATAAGTATAATAAAAGTTTAACTAATGAAGAAAATATCTATAACGCCTAAAATTAACAAAATTAAATAACTATTTTGGTAGTTAATTTAAGTATATTTTTTTTAAATACAACTGAATTCAACAAACTTTGACCGTTTCGGCCAAATCTCTGATATTTCTTGAATGCTTAAGACAGGTATTTCACATAATGCTTTGAGAGAATATAATTTAAAAAAAAATTAGATTTGTTAAATCCTTTTATTTTTTTTTTGTAGAAATATTTAACGAAAAGGGATATGGGGCCTTAGTTTGTGGTTAAAGTCTAAATTGCTTAACATTTTTTTATTGCAATGGCAAAATTAAAAAAAAAATATTCACATTTTAATACCGGTATAATTTTATTGAATGCAATCGTTGCACTATAAAAATAAGGAACGGAATTGGCTGCGCATTAAATGAAGATGTTAGAAAGAATGAGGCGAAATTATTGCCATTCACCTTTGGTCTTCAAAATAAATTTTCTGTAAATGTTGTATTGAACATACGATGATTTCCACTTTCACATACGATAAAATTGACAGTGAGATTATGGCGTAATTATAGCGATTACACCTATATTTTAACAGTGAATTTCGAAAAAAAAAAATAGTATCATACGATACTTTCGCAAAAATGTTATGTATATCTTTTATATTGCACACCGAACCATCATTTTAAAAAAGAGGCCCGGTTCGGGCTCGGGGGGTATATTTTTGGCAAATGAGTTTCAAGAAGATTTATGTATGTGTTAGTCAGAACAAAGATTTTTATTTATAGAAATTACCACCAGTTCATGTATTTAAGTAAAATCTTTCAAAATAGTAAGAGAGGAACCACAGTGCCATAAATATATGTTAAACAATAAATCATATTTCAAATAAACGTACTATTATAATATCAGCTCATTTTAAACAATTTTATGATAATATAAAGTCATGGAGAAATGATCTGGAAAGATGGGAAACGTTTACAGCAGCAAACGGCTAAATCAAAACAGTGGGACTCCGGCCTAAAGGGGGAATGGTAAGAGTTGGGAGCTGGTAGGACGGGGGTAAATTTAAATGATTTGCGGCCATGAATGTTTAATGAATACAAATTAAGGAGTGGACAAGTGGACCCCAACAGCTGTATTGACCATACCGCATTGATAGCCTTTTAATACAGGCGTAAATTACGCAAAATCAACACCAAAAAAGAAGAATTAGAGAGCGGGGGGTTGGCAGAGAGAGAGAGGGGGGTATAGTGATTGATAAATGCCGGCACATGAATATCTAATGGCAGTCATAAACGCAAAACTGGCGAATAAAGGGAATACTCGAGTTTCTTTTTGAATTATTGATAGGGCCGCCTTGAATGTTGTGAAAAATGAAAAGTGATGCTAAGGGGAGTGGGTAGAGGGGGGTAGGGGGGGTTGGATGGCAGACGGTTACCAAAATAATTTCTAGCTCTTCGCCAGCTTCTCAATTATGCAAAGTGCGCGCAATAAACCGCAAAGTAGCCGCCAGTTACCACAGCCCAACTCCAGTCCCACACTCCCTTCACTGACCCAGACTTCTCTCTTAAAACATCATATAAAAGGGGAAAAAAAGCAGCAGTTGTTTTTCCTGCGGCCTGATTGAGTTTTGTTGTTGTTGTTGTGGCGTGCGTGGTCATTAATGTTTATAGAGAAGTTGAAAGAGAGTGTGTGTTTCTATTTTTTTTTTTTTTTTTTTTTTGTATTTTGGCATGTTTTTAGAGTGTATTCCTGGCTATGCGAAGATATTACAAACAAGTTTATTTAAATGTTTGCTAATGGCGCGGCTCTGTTGGGAATGGGTCAGGGTATCGCTTGGGTTACGCTTGTTGACTTAAGTGATGAAATTCTGTGCTCCAAGGGGCCGCCGCTTGGTGTTGGTGTTGCTGTTGCTGTTGGTCGATTTGTTTTGGCCCCGGGGGAGGCTTGCGCAAGCCAAGTTAATTTTCAAATAACAACCAAACGGAACGAAACAGACGAAACGAAGAACCGAACAAACGAACAAACAAAACGAATTGTTGGGAAAGAGTGTGAAGTACAAAACAACAAAACGAAATGAACTGTTAAATGCTAGGGGTAGCCAAGGCAGCAGCCGGACAACTGACGAACGGACGGATGGACGAACGGACAACTGCATGGACATTGACGTAAAGCAAAGGATTGCGTTGCCAGTTCGACTTAATGTAATTGAATTTGTCATTTCTTTCAGTCTTTCTCTGCCCAACACAGACGATTGCACAAAAAGGCTCAGCATGAAGAAACTGTTGGTGGAAAGATTGCCAAATGTATGTTGCCCTGATACGCACCTGAGCCAATGACGCTTCGTTATGCTTGTGTGACAGCAGATGGCATCAAATTGATCGGCGATCCATACAATCAATATAATATAGAATGCAGTTGTGGTATCATTAAAGAACTCCGACATGATGGCCTCCATGCCTGCCAAAAAATAAAATTGAAATTACATTTAGTTCAATCATACTAAACACAAATTCAATCAGTTGGGCAATGCACACCTACTAGCGCCAATATGACCGTCAAAAGGGGCGCAATTGGAAAACGAGCCGACACATTGTACTCTAGCATTTGCAGCAGATCCACTGCAAAGAGATTGAGAGATATTTACTAGTATATATATATACTTATAGTTGTAACAAGCATAATTACCTATGAAGACAAAGATCTGATGATGCGAATAACGCAATAGCATTGACACCGAAAAAGTCTGCAATTGAATATAAACAAGTCAGTATAAGAAAACAAGTCAGCAAACATAGTGAGAGTCACGTACAAAGAGCAGCATCACTGAGAAGGCAGCTGGATAGCTGCTCCAGGCAGCCCACCACATGGAAACGAAGCGATAATGCTCGCCCGTGATAACATTGCGCAGATATCCCTTGTTCTCCTCCTTCTCGGCAATTGTGCGCACCGATGCCATCAGCAGATCATCGTAACTGTGAATAAAATTGCATGTAAGATAAGATTTCTGATTCCTGAGGTGTTAAACCTTACCCCAGTAACCGTTTAAGCAAATAACGGGTTAGTTTATCGCCAAAGCATGCATCTGTATTGGGATCCAGTTGGACTGTCAGCACGGGAATATTCAGTCGTTTGCGTGTGGCCGAGGATAGACGAAGATGTCCATATTCCAGAGAGTACTCCACAATGTATTGCTCATCTGCAAAAGAAGGCGGAGTGAGTAAACTGCTGTAATCTCTTAGGCAATAGCTACAACTGACCATCATCATCATCGCTTTTCAGTGGTATGGCGCTGGGATGGTCATAGTTATCCAGCAAATTGATGGCATCAAAGTAAAAGTACAGGGTCTCATTGCTGTAGGCGCGTACGGGACGAAGGGGAACACCCAGTTTGCGAAGTATCGCCTCGTAGCGTTTAATCCTATTGTGATTGTCGAGCGTTTGTGGACCCACATCATAGTGGCTGCAATCGAGTGGGGAGAATGAAGATACACATATGATTAACTTGGAGAGTAATCCTTACTAGGTATGTTTGAGGGACTGCACCACCTGCTGATCAGCCTTGATGCGCTGCCAAATAGCACGCTTCTCCGCCAGATGCGGTATGATTTCCACCCTGATGACACCCTCGCGTGGCCAGTTCTGCACATCCTGCAGGCAGGTGCACGGATTCTTGATGAAAGCCGTGTGCACATAGACCAATGTAAAGAAGAACACCAAAGCCTTGGCAAGCAGCAGAAACTCAATGGCCAATTGTACCTTGCTGCAATGCAGATAAGAGACACACAATTAATAGGAGAATCATGGAATAGACTGTTGCAGGTTGAATACATGCCGTGGCACCAGCTCTGCATATGTGGCGGCAACTCGAAAGTAAATGGCGTGAAACAGACGATCTCGCATATTCATCATGTTGTTCTACAAATGAAACAAAGATAAGCGTTACACTATGTACATGTACAAGTGCGTGTGTGTGTGTGTGTTTTTCTTACCTGGCCTGCACCACCCCCTCCTGCGCCTGCTAGTATACGATTGCGCCCATTGATATTATTGATTGCATTGGCAACGGCTATTTCAGCCGCATTTTCAGCAATACCTCCTGCATCGGCCATGACTGAGCTTGATCAGCTCGATCGGCGGCTCCAAGGTAGTATTTAATCAAGTTTTTAACAAATACTTCCGTATCTTTCAAGCGACCGTCTTCCGCAACGTCAGCCCCCAAGGTGTCTTAAAATTGCTGCCAACGCTTGTTGCTGTTCCTCTAGGGTGTCTCTTGTGGGTAGTGACACCTTCACCTATTGCTCAACAGTCTGCTGTCGTCTAGTTCTTTGCAGATAATCCCAAATTAATGAAAATAATAAAATTGCAATAGAAAATAAGAGGGGGGCACCTACCATTATTGTGAGTTGTTTGTTGTTGCTGCTGCAAGACTGCCAACTCGTTGCGAACGGTAGTCGAGTAACCGCTCAAGTAACGAGTGCTTACCGTATTTGTTTGTGACCGGCGCACTTTTTAAATTTGCACTTCATTTAGCAAAAATGCAATTATTTTAAAGAAACATAAAAAAAAAAAATATCATAAAATTGAGAAAATTCCAACAAAAATTCTGCAAAAATTTAAAAAATTCTAGCTTCAAAAAAAAAAAAATCCAATTTAGTCAAATTTTCAAAGTTGCAACTGAATTTTTTATTTTATTAAATTAGAGCAAGTTGCCAGATCGGGAAATTTCTGTAGGGTGGCAGCCCTAATTAGAACAAGCTGCCAGATCGGGAAATTTCTGTAGGGTGGCAGTCCCACTTTAAAAGGACGCCACGCCGGGAGAACTAACGGTGGTTTTTGAACAGAACAGAAACGATTTCGGAAAATTTTTTTTAACAATTTAGAACAATTCGACATTTTTTGAGATGGCCGACGAAACAAAAAAGATCCCTTACATTTTGAATGGAGGTATATTTAAAATCAAAAAGCGGAAGGGCGACCGTGTAATCGTGGAATGCGTTTGTTGTCCATCACAGCACCGGCTTCGCGGCAATCTGGCCAATGGCGCAGGCAATTTCCACCAGCACATCAAAGTAAGTAGTACCTCCCCTCCCAAGTAGTACATGAAGATGAAATTAATCAATTATTGAATGTTTATTCAACTTTGGCAGCGACGTCATCCATTTTTGATAGACAACGTAACGAAAATGAAAAAGGACAAGAAAGAGAAAGTCGCGGCAGCGAAGATTGCCAAACGTAGACGCAAGTTAAGTTTCGATGATGATAAGTCGCAGGAGTCTGATAAAGCTTCCATAACAGAATTGGAAGATGGGCTCCGCTTGATGCAAGAGGGCAACGAAAAAAACCTACTTCGTCAAGGGATCCAAATTTTGCTTCAACAAATAAGAAAAAACTTTTTGTTACAGCAAATTGTTTCGTAATCTTTTTCTATTAAGAAATACGAATGTGGTTTAGCTGAAGCTGTAAGCGGCCACCATCTTATTTTGATTATACGAATTTATTTAATTGTTCAAAACGACAAACTTGTAATTATATAATTGTAATTATTTAATATATTGTAATATTGTACACTTTAAATTTTATGCTTACATAAAAAATCATGAGTCAACACATTTGGTGCTTCTACTACATATGCATAACATACAAGTATAATAATAATTAATAGTATCTGGAGGGAGTCCAATCCCTATGTCGTCTATTTCCGCCAGTTGGATTTGGATTTGGCTCGGCGCTTTCACCGCAGTTGGAGGCGCTGCGGTGGGCAGTGCTGGCGGTGATTGCTGGGCATCCAGTGTCTCCTCGCTGGTGGTGCTGGCATTACTGCACGCCTTCAGCGAGTTATCCGCCATGGGCAGCGGTTTGGCCACCCCAATGCGGACCACTCCCTTGGGCGCGCCTTTCAATGCCTGGCACTGCCTGATCCAGCGAAGCGTTTTCCAGATTGAGTTCACAAAGAGCAAACGATCGCCCGGAATAAGTCTTCTGTCCAGCTGGGCAACGCCACCCGGCACCAAGGAGCGATAACAATCAGTGTATCATTCGAGTCAAATGGATCCTGGTAATCAGTATAGAGAATGAGAGAGTACTACTACGTAATAATTTTATTTTAATAATAAAAAATAATCATAAAATGTTTACAATAAACAGAGTTAAACTCAAAACTCACTTTGTTTATTTTCATTTTCATAATCATCATCATCATCTTCAATCATCTTTATCATTTTCAATCATTGAACAAAATTAAAAATTATAAAATTCAATCATTCTGTTGCTTGAAATACACATAATAGATAAAGATAAAGGTACTTAGAGAACGCAACTATATATGTATAAAAGAAATATCGAATAGAATAGAACTAGGAGTTTGTTGGTATATCTTTCTTTCTCTTTTTTTTTTGCATTTCTTTTCTTATTTTTCATTTAATTTTAAACTTTAGTTTAGTTTATGCATTTAAGAGTTGCATTGAGAATTACTGTTGTAATTGTAGTTGTAGTTGTAGTTGCGGTTGTTTACATATTGGTTGAGTTGTTTTATATTGTGGCAGTGTGACGTACTTAAAAAAAGCGATTAAAAAATTATTTCAGACATAAACTTCAGACCAGAAGTAAATTAATTTTTCTTGCTTTCCTCTCTTCTAGATTTCAAAGAAATTTGTTTTAGAGTGAGTGGTTCCATTTAACTGAAGCTGCACTGTAAGTTGTTGAAATTAACTCTTTGAAGTTGAGTTTTAATTTCTGTCATTATCCGAAAGTTACTACAGTGCAGCTTCACAAAATGCGCCACTTAGAGTTATCTGCTCTTCTGCTGTTGTGATTGTTGTGGTTTTTGTTTCTGTTCTTTAAATATACAAAACTTACAAGATAATAATTACAAGAAACTTTAGATAGGATTTGTGTTAGGGGTGAGAAGAAAGAAACACATAAATAAATAAACCTATACATACGTACATATTGTATATGTATTTACTTGCTCTATTTGGGACTGCCACCGTACAGAATTTCCCGATCTGGCAGCTTGTTCTAATTGGGGCTGCCACCCTACAGAAATTTCCCGATCTGGCAGCTTGTTCTAATTTAATAAAATCAAAAATTCAGGTGCAACTTTGAAAATTTGACTAAATTGGAATTCTAGCTATTTCTCGAATGCTTTCCAGCCAGAAACAGCTATTTTCGCCCTTAAAATTGGCAGCACTGGTCGTCATAAGCAATGAGTGCTGCCAGCTTTTGTTTATTTGGTCATTTTACAGCCTACAAATTCAAAAAAAATGTTTCCCCTATTTGCATAAAAAAAAATGTAACGTATGAAAACGAAACAAAATGAAATGCAGCCGCTTCAAGAATCATTTTTATTTTTATTTTCTGCAAACCAATGTACGAAATTAAATATTTCAATGCATCGTTTTCTCATATGTACGTTATAAATAAGCTACATTGAATGTCGTTTAATTTAGTTTTACATTGATTGGTGGTTGTGATTTCTTTATTCATTTTACGTTTGTTTTTTTCACTATAGTTTTTCTCATATTTATATATTTATATTTACGCATAAGTATTTTGTATTTTTATATATAGCTATGTACGTAGATGTTATTATTAAGCTACAAAATCATACTCATAAGATGAATACAAACGTTGTGTACTTGCATTTTTTCTCTTACAATTTTCAACAGGCTAATTTAGTTTTTCGTTCATTTATTTTAATTATGATTTATGTTGTTAGCATTTAAAAATTTCGCTATGGGATTGTTTAATTGCTTATGTATTTGTTAATTTGTTGTTTTTTGGTATTTTGTTTCGTTTTTAGCTAGTTGTTCTTGATGTTGTTGTTGTCTGTTGTATTTTGTATCGTAGTATAAATTGTTAAAAATCGCTCACATATTTCAATTCTGGTTCAGCGCGTGTTAAGTGTGTGTGTGTGTGTGTTGGTATGTGTGATTATAGTGTATGCTTACGTATGTTTTGTTGTTGTTGTTGTTATCATTTCGATTCTTTGGTGTATTTAGTTAATATTAAAGTTTACATAGGCATAGTGAGTGTGTGTATGTGTGTGTCTGTGATTGTGTTTGTGTGCTAACTTACAGACTAATACACGCTACACATTTATTAACTTACCATTTAATAAGTATGTTTTACTCTTCTTTTGTATTTGTTGTTTGTTGTTTTTGTTCAATACAGTTAAAGAACTTCCAAGAAGTGTCAATAAGTACAGAATGTACAGTTATAGTTTCTTAAGGTACAGCAATGCGAAAAACGAAAGTATTGCCAATATATGCATGTGTATCAGTGTTGTCTACAGCTTTCTCTCAGTGTATATATGTATGTGTGTATTTGTGTCTGTCTTACAAAAAGTCTGCACATAAAGCGTAACGTTCACTTAAATCAAGCGCTAAAAATGGACATAAAACATGTGCACACTCTTTTCATTTTCTCATATCTCATTTTCTACATTTCTTTATAGATATTTCTTCGCATAGTTTTTTTTTTGTTTTTGTCTTTTTTTTTCATTTGGTTTTGTTTTTATAAATCTTTGCTAAAGTTATATATAAACTATTCCATTCTGAAGTATTGACAGTCACAGGCTATGTGAAGCATGCCTTTTGGGATTTTACCTTTGTTTCTTCAAATATATACTTGTATACATATTTTTTGTATATAATCAATATGTTCTTGTATGCACTATATATTATGTAGTATGGGTTTCGTTTTATGCACTAGATTTACTTAGGTTTCATTTCATCTCACTTGGCGTAAAAAAATTCCATCCTTTTTCTCTTGGTTTCAATTGATATTTAAAAGCGTCTTTGTACAAACACAAACGAAAAAGACATTTGTAAACATTTCTAAATGAAAACATAACATTTAAACTATTTGATATCAAAAGTCTTGAGGCGTAAGTGCAGCGTTTCATAGTAGACCGGTTTCCACATTGTGCGCCGTGCCCAACGTGTTCGGATCAAAGTTAAGTTTATCCCCAGCCAAAACTATCTCTGATATGCATCCGATAATGCCGCTAAAATAGCGCTGGTGCGTAAAGTATGACACATCTGGCATGCCACCTGTGAACAGAATACAAAAGATACATCAGTAAAATATATTCAACAGAATATGTCCAGTTCGGATGATCCACGTACCAACAAAGAGCCCAGTATCGGTATTCAGTTGACGCAGCTTGCCAGGAGCTCGTAGTGTCGAGGTCTTGCGTCCATCAACCTCCAGATAGCCCTCCTGGGAGTTTCTGTAATGTGCATTGAAAGAGTTTTAGGCACAAATCTTAAAGAGAACTTTTAATATAGCTTTGCAGAAGGAATCATAATTTTATCAAAATTTTTACCCATGAAGAATATTCATAAATTTTGGATTAGAATAATAAGTAGTTTCGAAGCTTTTTTTAGTAAAACTTAATACTGATCCCTCTTCCTGCTGCAGACACTTAATATTGCTCACTTACTAAAGACTGTTATAGCTAAAAAAAACACAAATTTTGAGCTAATGATGCAAAAATATATACTGTTCTACTTATATTGTGCAACAGTTTAGTATTCTTATCTTGAATACTCTCTTGTGAGAGTCGAAAGAATTATTCTTTTTACTGAAAGAGGGTACTGAATTGAAAACTTTAATAGAGATTTTCGCCGAATGTTGATTTTTGATATATGACACTTTTTAAACTTTTATTATTATGAACAAATTTTGTCTAAGTCGAAATACTATATCTGTCATATGAACAATATGTCGAAAATCAACTATTAGTCTAAAAAACTTTTGAGATATCTCATCCAAACCCGCAGGTTGTGTGTTTGGCATTGTTTTATTATCTGCCGATTAACTAAATAGACTTAAAATGTTTTAATTTTAAGGCTTTGATTTTCTCATCTGTGCAGTAAGCTATCGCCAGAACCTTTGTGACTTGAATTTAGAGCATAATATAAGACAAGTTTAGAAATAAGAGTTGGCTGCAGAGAATTGATAGTTATAACATATTTATATTTTCCATTTTCTATGGCGAAAAAATGTGCTCCTTATTTAGGCAATCATAAGAATAGACACAGATGCTGTAATTTTATTTCTATACCCTGAGCAAATATAAAACCGGACTACTATCTGTCGAAATTGAATACATGGCAATCTTCTTGTTAGTCCTCCCTACCTTATGGCCCTAACACGATGCCAGAGTCCATCGCTGATCTTGGTGCCATTGAAACGTATATCCAACTCGCCAGCGCCCAGATCGTAACGGAAATGCAAATATCTGTTGAGAATTAAGGAATTGAGATGATTAGAATGACACTATTCCATTGGACGAATCGTTCAAATTTACCCCTTTTCAATACCCAGCGACAAGTAGTCATCGTGCTCTTCTGTGGTGCCCTGTCTGCCCGTCCAGAGTATGACGCCATTATCCGAGTGCGTCTTGATGCGCAGATTCAGATCGATATTGTAGCTGATAACCTGGCTCATGGTCTCTGCATCGTTGTAATGGAAGTAGCTGTCGGTGCCAGCAAAGCAGGCGCCAAAGTTCTTGCGCACTCTCTGCACCTGCGACTGATGCTCCGCGGACAAGTCGAACTTCTTCAACAGACTCCAGTCGGTGTGGGTTTGTGGTGTGCTAGGAGGAGGTGTTCCTCCTGCTGCTGCTGCTCCCTCCACCGACATGGCTGGCACAGACTCCGACTTGAGCACTGGCGTTAGCAGCTCATCATCGCTGTAATCCTCGCTGTACTGCATCTCGATAGCCGCAGTCTTTGAATGTTCCTCATCCTGCTTCGGCGTGTGTGCGTTTGCATGTGTGTTGGACATGATGCGCTTCATGTCCTGAGCAAGCTGCTTGCGTTGGTAATCCTCGGTGCCGTCGGAGGCATCAAAGAGAGACTCGTCAAAGACAAAACCACTCGTATCCGCATCCGTATCCGTATCTGATTCAAGCTCAACATTTAAATTGGGATTCGCATTGTCAACAACATCAGCTGAGCTCTGAGCTTTGCCCATTTGACTGGTTGCCATGGCATCCGCATACTCCTGCTGCTGCAGACTGGCCACCCAATCATTGTTATCATCAAAAGTGAGTATATCGCTGTCCGGATTCGTCTGGAAACTTTCATAGTGGGTGGGCAGACGACTCAGCTTGTGTAGTGTAAAGGCATTGGGCTTCTGGTGGTGCTCATGCTTGCTCACATGCTGCTTCCCAACATGCCTGCTCAGGAGAGTCGACTGTTTCTTCAACTTGCCCACCTCCTCTGCCCTCGGCGTCTGTATTTGCCCCTCAGTGCTTGTGGCACGTTGTGCGGCATTTTGCATGCCTGCATTTTCGTGCACAAAGCGGAAAATGATATCATCTTCGATTTCCTCATTGCTGTGCGCTCCAACTCCAGCAAATGTTGTTGTTGTAGCGGGCCTGCTTGTTGTTGTTGTTGTTGTGGTGGTGGTGGTGGTGGTGGTAGTGGGTGTGGCAGTTGTCGTTGTTGTTGTTGTGGGTGTTGTTGTGGGTGTTGTTGTGGGTGTTGTTGTGGGTGTTGTCTTGTGTTTGTGCAAATTCTTGCGCTTTGTGGCATGCTTCTTGTGGGGCCACAACTTCTTGGGGAGCAACGCAGGCGGCAACGAAGATGATGATGAGGTCGAGCCAACTCCTTTGTATTGTTTGCGTTCAAGTGGTTTGCCATTGTGTGCCTTGTGGAGCGATAACTTTGGCAGCAGCTCGGGTGGCACTTCAGCCGCCTTGTTGCAACGCTCGTTGTAGATGCTGCAGCGGCACTCGTAGCTCTCCATTTGTGGCACGCACTCGGCGAGCGGACCGCACGGACGGGCGACACAGGCGTGCGGGCAGTTGCCGATGTTGCTGCCACCCAGTGCCTCTGCCACAATGCCCAGCGAGTGTCCATTGATGTCAATCTAAGGTGCGAATTGCAATACTCGGGTTAGTTCAAGTGCCTCACAAATAGCAAGATTGCCATGAACTTACGCGCTGAATGCAGCCCACAAAGAAGGACTTGTACTTGAGGTCCAGTGGCAGGTGGTCCACGTGATTCACACCGCCCACAAACAGATTCTGTGCCAGCGACAGATGCCAGAAGCCATTCGAGGATATGGTCATGACCTCCTGATGCTGATCGATCTGTACAACACAGACAAAACCACAAAGGGTCAACATTCAAGCTACTCCTTGGCTCAAAGTTAGCTTTTGACTTACCTTGAGCACGGCCAGACGAGCAGTGCGGGAAATCTTGATGGTGTGCCATTGTCCCAGGCTCAGCGAGTACTCACTCCTATTTGGGGACAAAATAGGTAGTATTTTAATTCGAGAGTGCTCGACTACGAGATACCCTGCGCCCAGGTCTTTAGAAAGTCGAAAGCTTGCTCACCTAAACACTGCACTCACAAAATAACATAAGTACGAGTTACCCTTCAATGCCCGAATTCAATAAAAATAGTTTTGCTTGCCTTCCGAAAGAATGTTATGTATTCTATATCTCCATATTCTTCGCAATGTTTTATTTACGATGTCTTAAAAAAACTTAATGAATTCCTTGACACCTAATAAAGAATCTTGACGATTCATCAAAGAGTATTCAGGACATCTTATTGAAGTGTATGAACAAATAAATTCGCAGACAGACGAAGTTTTTTGACAAAACGTAAAGTTAAATCTACTCATAATTTCAACTAACTTTATGAAGATTTTAGTATCAATGAAAAGGTCATTTATATCCTGTTTGAGTGATACAAGATGTTCCTTAACCCATTAAGTACCCATTGAAAATTTTGAATTTAAGTAAAAAACTCCTTTTTTGACCTTTTTCCTATGGCTTAAACAAAAAATGTTTTGATGCAAAAAGTTTCTTCAAACAATTCTTATAGTGACTGCAAAAAGAATTTTTCAAAAATCTCCTTGCTTATATTTTTTATGAATTCTTGAATGGGATGATCTCAGAAAAATTTTGTATGAAAAGTAGGAAAAAGTGGCTAACATAGTAATTTTTAGCAATTTTCACAAAATCATAAAAAATATAAGCAAAGAGATTTTGAAAATTTCTATTTGCAGTCACTATTAGAATTGTTTGAAGTAACTTTTTGCATTACAAAATTTTTTTGTATAAGCCCGAGAAAAAAATTGTAAGATATGACTCAATTCTACGTCGACATAATTTCAAAATTTTCAATGGGTTCTTAATGGGTTAAGGAAAATTTTGTATCATTCAAACAGGATTTAAATGACCTTTTCAATAATGTTATAGTCTTCATAAAGTTAGTTCAAATTATGAGTAGATTTAACAATAAATTTTGTCAAAATAAATATGCCGACCACTGTATTATCTGAGAGCGATGAAATTTTCAGGCAAATCCGGACTTGTTTGTTTATAAATTGCTTGGGAGTAGAGGAAGGTATCCAAAGTTTAATTTTAATTTGATCTGCCCTTACTTAAAAGCAGCCTAAATACCAAGTTTAGTGCTTCTAGCTCTTGAAATTTGTGACATACGGTCGGACAGACAGAAGGTCGGGTGGACATGGCTATATTGATTCGGCTACTAAGGCTGGCTACTAAGGTCACGTCAAGTCTTTATATACGCTCGTTACAGGCTATCAGGGATTAATCTCAACTGCCAGCTTGGAATCTTCAACTTACCGCACCACAGCTGGACCGCTGCCCAGATCGAAGGCAAACTCCACGAATCCGTCGAGCAAATAGAGTGCTATAAAGTCGCCTCGATGCTCCGGGCCTGAGTAAAGGATCAGGCCATCTGACTGTTCCGGCTTCAGTATGACCTTTAGCTCCAGCCAGATGAGAGCACTGTTGCCCAGCGGCGCATAGCGCAGAAACGAGGATCCATTGAAGGCGGGCACCTAAGAAATCATACAATTTATAAGAGATAAGAAATAAAATACTTTCACCTTACGCTCACCTGAAGATCCATGCGGATCTCGCAGAGATCACCCACAAATCCAATGGGACAAAGACAAACGGCGCCCTGATCCGAGGGCAAACACTTGCCGCCATGTTGGCAAGGATAACGCACACACTTGTCCGTCGAGCAGTCCTCTGAAAGAACAGCACATCTTATAAATACCACAGCACGAGAGAGCAAACAGAAATCCTCTAGACTTACGTATATCGAAGCCATTGATGACATCGCCCAACGGATGATCCGTAAACTTGTAATCATGCTCGTTGGCCACAAAGCGACGGATGCAGCCGGCAAAGCCCTCGGCCAGAGGCAGACGCTTCGCCAGGCCGGTGATGTTGCCAATCCCGCCTAGGAAGACCGGTTCCCTGAAGGTAATCCTTGAGAACAGACCCTGCAAATGCAAATGATAAAGGGTAATGTTTGACTAGTCTAAAAAAGTACTTAATCCTCGACCTACATTTGATCTGCCTTGGACCTTGGTGCCATGATTGAGCACCATCCAGGCATCCCAGCGATGGCGATAAATGATGACCGAATTCCATTCATTCAGCATGATCGTTTCCCTGGAACGCACACTGCCCACACCGGATCCACAATCGAACCAGAACTCCACGAAGCCCTTGTTGAGCAGCAGAGCCATAAAGTCACCTGTCAAATCATCACGTTCCCCGCTCAGCAATATGATGCCATCAAAGGATTCTGGACGGAATTCCAGCCGCAGCTGGACATGCTTGTAGGCGCCATGCAATGCCGCAAATGCCAGCCAGGAGCGTTTCGCAAACCTCGGCACGTGAGCCCTAATATCTGTGCACAAAACCAACAATTAGCAACTGTAAATATCAAGATCAAAGGTTGCAAATTACCTTCCAGGCAGCCATTGCCCGTCTTGCCAAAGGGGCACAGACAGCGGGCAATGGTCGAGGTTGCCTCCAGGGCGCAGATACCCTCGGTGCCGCAGTCCAAATTACAGAGTGGGCTGCAAAAGGGAGGAAATGAAAAAAGGACGATCATTTTAAGAAGTTCATTTACTACTAAATTACTGCATGTCGGTTTCGTAACGGTCCCCGGTTTACTTTGGAATTCGGTTTTGAAATACCGGTGTGATTTCGGTTCACAAAAGACAAAAATTATTATAAAAGTTTTGCAAACGAAAATTCTTTAATTTCAAAAATTATCAATTTAATAAGATCAATATTGAAATGTAAAACAAGATAATTGAATTTAATAGTTGATTACCCTTTATATATAAATCGGTTACTAAACGGTTATTTTATATTGAATAATTTTGGATTTTCGGTATAATAATAATATTTTTGTTTCGGTTTGGGTTTCAGTTACAGTTACCAATTTCAATCGGGTAGTACCGGTTAATGGCTAATCCCTGGTTGCAACTGTCCTTAGTAACGTGCAGATATCAAAAAGCGATAACATGACTTTGTAAAATATTATTGATTAGGACCATTAGCTTCATTTTACAAATTCGATAAATTCGACATATATATGTAACATTCTATTTTGAGCAGTAGCATTTGCTCCTTTGTGCAAGAATGTATCGACAATGGATTCACTATCACATTTATCGATAACTTATAAATGAAAACATTTATCGGTACGCACCTGCTGAGTGTTGTTGGTGGTGTTGTTTTTTCTGATATGATGTTGCTATTGGCAGCATTTTTATTGATATGCATTGCGACTTTGTTGTTGTTGCTGTTGCTGTTATAGTTCTTGTTGTTGTTGTTGTTGCTAGTCATTTGATATGTATGCGAATTGCTGTTGCTGTTACTGCTGCGTCTTAAGTTTAATTGATTATTATTGACATCGTCATAGATGGACATGTCCGATTTGTAGCTATAATACTCATCCACATCCCCATCCCCATCCACCTCCCTATCATCTGCATAATCCACTACATTATGTTGAGCTTCTTTGCTTGTGCTTGTTGCAGTTGTCGACAACGTTGTTGTTGTTTTTGTAGTGGTGGGTCTTGGAGTTGTTGTTGTGGTGCCAGCTGTGGATGCCACCTTAAAGTCAGGCGCATCCAGTTCTTGATTCTCGTTCTCTGAATTGAAGCTAATGCTCTCGGCTGATATGTAATAATCGTTAGAATTGACATTTTGTTGCTGTTGCTGTTGTTGCTGTTGCTGTTGCATCCCATCCAAATTGTCATCGTTGTAATCGTAGCTGTCGCTATTGTTATCCGCCTCCAAATCCGCACCTGATTCGGACTCGGAATCGGAGTCAGACAAATCTAAATTGGAGTCAGAATTTGCTCCATCGGCTGCAAAGCGATTGTTGGCTATTTCCGGCCTGTCGTTGGCCAACTTGGCGCTAAATGAGGCGCCCTTCTGATACAGCACATCCTCATCCGACTTGCCAGGTGAATCCCCGCCGCTGTTTGTCGTATTTATGACTGCAAAACGAGAAGGAGACAAAGGACATTATTAATTTAGTTTATTTTATAATCTTAAAATAGTCACAATGATAAATTGAAATCAAACATTTTACACATTTAGATTCTTATACCCGTTACTAAAAGAAATAAGTAGAAGGGTATATTGTGTTCGTTGAAAGGGAGAAGAAGAATTCTCCAACCCTATAAAGTCTATATATTCTTCTTGAGCTCCTAGATCTCAGAGACGATAAAAGATAGAGCAACCAAATTTGGCAAACAGACTTCTAAAAACCGCACGCAGATCAAGTTTGTATCAAATTTCGTATGATTTTTTTGTGGTAATTAACGTTATCTATTATTATTATCTATGTATTATTCCAGTGAATCTCAGCAAGATCGGACAAGTAGAGAATACTTTTATATATATTAAAATAAATACCGGGTAGCCTATAGTCGGGATCTTGACTAAAGCCATTGCGACTAGTTGTATTTATTTAAACAGTAAATTTATTTATCATACGTTTTATTTCTGTCCTTTATATTTCATGTATTTTTCAGAAATAATTTTAAATTGGATTAGTTAATTAGTTAATGGGTTCCACATGAAAATAGTGTGCACAATTCATTGTAGTGTCAAATGCAGGTTTGTATTAGAGATGGGCACGGGCCTTTTCGGGCTTCGTGTCCCGCGGTCCTTTTCAAAAAATCCACGACTGAAAATCCTAAACGGAACTATTTTCGTTCGGGCCCGGGCCGCAGCAAAAAGCCCGAAGCCCGGTAGGCATGAAAAGTCACGATTTCATACTTTCTTTTTCATATTTTTTACTTTTTCATAAGGATTGATACAATTTTTCAGCTTTGCATCGATATTTTCATTAAGCTTAATTTTCGTACCTATCAAATGCGTAAATAAGAGGAAACAAATATGAATGTCTAAAACTAGCATAGAACAATATCAGGAAAAAAAAGGAAAAAAAAATATTTAATTTGTTTGTATTATATAATAATTTTGGGCCGGGCTTGGGCCGGGCCTTTCTGAAAATATAACCGGGCCGGGCTTGAAAAATTGAATTCGGGCCCGTGCCCATCCCTAGTTTGTATCGTATATTGTTAATATTACATATGTGTTTTTGTGGATCTGCTGATATTTAAGTAATCATATAAATAGCATGGTTCCTTTTGTACATGTAATTTTGTGCAATGAGAAAAGATTTTCGTATTCACAAATAATAAATAAGGTTTAATTCAATTATAAGTACTCACCTTGACAGCTGTAGCCATTCTTGTTCAGCTCGTAGCCCTCGATGCAATCGCACTCATACATGCCATCATGGATCTCATAGCACAGCTGCTCACAGGGACTCGTGTGGCCGCAGTGACCTGGCAATGGTGTTTGGATGGACAATAAAAGCAATTTAAGTATGTGCCTATCTGTGTGTCCATTTAAATTTCAAGTTGAGTTAATATTTTGAGTAGGAAGAGGAGGGGAGCGGGTCATGTGCGTGCTCCTACTCAATGTTGTTGGCCATGGCCATATGGGCTCTTTCTGTCTCTGGGTGTGACCGACGTGTCCGCAATAAATTCTAATGAGCTTTACCAACTTAGAGGCAGAGTCATGTCGGTAATTTACTGCTAAGCATTGGCCACATTTCCAAAACCAGCCCAAAGCAGACGCCACACACACAAACGCATTTCGACCAATGTTTGTGTCCATTTTGGCTGTTTGTCTGTTTGTCGATTTGTATTTTGGCATCGGGCCAAAACTGCAACTGTTGAGCCTCTTTACGCACATGCAGATGCTTTTGCAACTTGCTGCATACACCTATTTTCAATAAATATCTCAGCTTGGCCGCAATTTCAATGCAAGTGCAAACTCCTAAAAGCATGCTATGGAATTCTATTCTGTACAAAAGCTTCTCCCAAATGCAAATGGCGATTGAAGCGGTCCAAAAGCCCAATCAAAGCAAAGTCGAATGCGATGCAAAGCTCTTTGTATAGTTTTTCTTGCGGTTCCTTTTTAATATTTACCACTTTAACGAACCACTTGACATCAATAACTTAAAATGGTGTGCCTATTGCATAAGAAGTGACGAGTAAGCGATTATTTCTTTCTGACATTAACTCCAAATTGTGAACCTTTTACATAAGTGGACCGAGTGTCGAGTAAAGAAAAAAGGTACATCATTCTGCTCGCATCAACAAATCAATTGACATCAATAACTCCACACGGTTTAACTAACGAATAAGTGAGACGAGTGACGATTTAAGTGCAGCGAGTACATTTTATTGACATAAATTACTCCACATTAAGTAGTGAGTCACTTGAAGCGATAACTTCATATCAGAGTTGTTCCTAATTAACTACTTTTTTAATGAAATCGTAATTTCACTAGCATTAAAAAAAATTAGTGCTAATGAAATTTCATTTTACTAGCATTGAAAAAAGTAGTGCTAGTGAAAAATTATTCATAGCAATTGACATTAAATTTACAATTTTTTCAATTAGCATTGAAAATAATTTTTTGAAACAATTAAAAAAATGTTTAAAGTTTTGCAAAATTGCTTTTTAAAACTGTTTTCCCGATACTTATACGATAGTTTTATCCGATAGTTGTCTTTTCAACAAACCTCTTACAGTCAATAACTCCCAATGGTATTACCATTGAATAAGTGGTACGACTGACGATTAAAATGTATCAATTACTCCAAATGGGATGTCATAGCATACAAAAGGATTGAGTAACTTGTAGCGATTACTCCTTCTACTCCTTTGTAAAGAAATCACTTGACAACAATAACTTTGAATAATTTGTCTGAGGTACAAGTGTAGCGAGTGACGAGTAAAGGGTAGCGAGTATTTCATAGTAATATTTGTCATTTCAACTAGCCACTTGACATTAATAGCTCAAAATAGTGCTCCTATTGCAATATTGAAGCGACTAACGAGTAAAGTGCAGCGAGTACACTGATGAATAAGCGTAGCGAGTGACAATTATCGAATAGGGATTGCTCCTTTCTGGTGGTTCAATAACTTTAAATGGTGTATCTAACACAAAGGAGTAGCGAGAAACGAGTAGAGAGTAGTGAGGAACGGCTAAAGGATAGCGAGTACACATATGAATAAGAGTAGTAAATGACGATTCTCATAAAGCGATTAATTCGTTTTGGTGATTCCTTTTATATTTGCTTCACAAACACTTTACATCAATCACTTTAAATGGTGTGTCTGACACGTAATAGTAGCGAGAGACGAGTAAAAGTAGCGAATTAACGCAGCGAGTTGGAGTACTTGTTATTTGTCGAACACTTACGTCATGCTGGCAACAACTACATTTGACTTCATTGTATTAAATAGAACACGCAACTTGGCAACTACACTCTTAAAGAGCTATCAAGTAACACACACACAACACACAAACAGATATCAAGTGCAAGTGTGTGTGTGTGTGTGTGGTGCTAGTTGATTAAGCAACTATGCACTATGGTCCGGATGAAGATTTTTTAGGAATAAAGTCATTTTATAAACATGTTCAAAGTACCGATATTTTGATGGCGATGTATTCAAAACACATCAAGCTCAAATGTTGCATAACTAAAATTTTAACATATTCCAACACTGTTCAGCAATCAGCTGTTGAACAGAGTTGATTCGAACAAAGAGTACATGAAACGGATATTCTCATTTATAAGGTTAATTTGAATTGTCTAACAACACGTATTTAAAAGCTTTATTAACAAAATTTATCATGGATTATATTCATTGTGCTTTGTATTTTGTGTTTATATATCTGTGTTGCTTAAAATCAAAATGCTATATGTTGCCATCTGTAATTTAAAAACTAACCTCGAAAAAAAATTTGTTCAATTAAATTTTATCTTTAATAAGATACAACTAATTTTGTCAGCACTTGTCAGCAATGTGACTATATGCATTTTGAAGATTGATCAATTCTAAAATTGTACTATTAAGCTCAAGTTGCGCATTTTTGCGCATTTTTCACAATTTCACTTTATTTCAGCTAACCTCACGTTATAAAATGCGTATTTGCTTAAAGTATGGCGACAACACATGAGACAAAATGACCAAAATTATGATTTTTTGGCTTATTTTTTTGTGCGCATTGGCGAATATTACAAAAACTTGTGTTTACATATGGAATAAATGTTAAATCTATACAATCGACAAAAAATAGAAAATTCTTGTTTCATACAAAAAGTCAGTTCACGACCGATTTTAATATTTTGAACAATATGATATTATAAATTATAGTATTTCGATCTTGATATATGTTACCCCGAATGTGAGGAGCATAATATCACTTATATACGATCAGTTTGGTCAGATATTTTGGAAAAAATTTAGTTTTTATAAAAAAAATGACTTTTCGACTGATAATTTCTATTATTTCTATATGATATAGTTGTCCGATTTGGATGAAATTTTGCCAACATGTTACAGGCATAGTAACACGCCTAACCTGTAAGTTTGGTCCTGATTGCTTGAATAACAAAAAATTTAAATATCGCAGAATCGAAAATAAAGGCGGCACCACGCCCACATTTCTAGGCCATTTGCGTATTTATATCATAGACCCAATGCAAAAGACTAGACCAAAAAAACTTTATTCGTTCTCGAGTTATTAATTTATTCCTAAAAAATCTTCATCCGGACCATAGTGCTATGTGGTGCCGATTAAAGTGCACTGGACACTCAGCACATTTGCACATGTGAATGTACGTGTATGTATGTATAGTACATGTGTATGTGTCATTCTATGGGACACCGTTAGTACCACCTTCAATTGCCTGTTGTTCGAGTTGGGAATGGAGTTGAGTTTTCACTTGTCGTGTGCCATTGCGTATTCAAATTGGAATTGAAAAATCGCATATTGCATGCAATTGAAATCGAAGTGTCAGCAACAGAAGCAACAGCACATCAACACAAATACTGACAGAGAGAGAGATGGGCGAGGGATAGGATGAGATAGGAATAGGAGTGAGGGAGACAGAGCTTCGAATAGTTTTCCCAGCAGTATGAAAATTGGACAAAAACATTGCATAACAACGATAATTTACATACGCACACAACTGACATGCTTGTCAGTGCCTAAGTGTGTGTGTGTGTGTGTGTTTGGCTGTGTGTGTGTGGAACGCATAATTAAGTCGCTCATTAATGTCAAAGCCAAAAACCAGACTGACTGACAGACAGACAACCAGACAGGCAGAGCCTTCATTTATTGATATACTCGTGCTCAAATTTCACATTGCCCCAAAATTTGCATCATTACACTCTCAACAAGAGAGATGGGTAGCCAAAGTGTGAAGAGGATGGTACACAGAGCGAAAAGAACAATAATATTGAAATTACTAAAGTCAAGTATCTCGATATTATTTCAAGTACAATTTCCTAAGTTTAAAAATGTAAGTAGTTTTACACATAAATACAAGAAGAAAACTAACATTTTAAACTTGATACAAGTGCTTAAAGCTGTGTAACTGAGCCAAACAATTTGTAAATGTAAACTATCGAATGTCAATTGTACATACTAATATCGCTTACTTTCGAATAATAATTTACTTAAGGTATTGTAGGAATAACGACGACTGGTCACACGTAAGACTCAGAAAATAAATTTCAGAAAGAAATATAATAACGCAAATAATAAAATCAGAACATGATACTTGTTCTATACATACAGCAGACTTAAATAAAATTCGTGTCAAATCTTAATTTCTTAATGGCCACTGCTCCCTATAGCACACCTGCATGAACCATTTGGAAATTCTAAGCAAGGGACGAACATATTCTGTGAGTTTTAGCGTTTGCAACCTGAGTTTTGATCTCATATTACTAATTTTCGTACTCATTGCTAGTGAGTCTTGAGGGTTAATTGATGCAGGACTCTTTGCTTCTATATCAAGGTTATTTGTGTCAGTTTCAGTAATTTGTACTTATATCAAGTGTGAGTTTTAAGAATCATTAGTACTTAGTTAGAGTTTATTCAAATTTAATTGTAGTACGACTTTTTCTCTCTGTGTAATACATACCTTGAAATGCCGCCTCCTCAGGTTCGACAATGCTGCTGCCGCTGGCTGCCCAGTGTTGATGATCCCCCAGCAATGACAGCAGCAGGAACAACAGGAACAATAACCAGCTGTGCTCAACTCTCGACAGCCTTTGATGTCCTTGTTGTGCCTGCAGCTGTTGTTGTTGTTGTTGTTTTTGTTGTTGCTTTGAAGTTGACATGTTGTAGTTGGACATTTGGAGTGTTGTTGCGTTGTCGCTGACGCTGACGTTGGCGTTGGCGCTACTTCCACAAAATATTAAGTATACGTACGACTCACACGATCGCTGGCGCTTTTAGACGACTTCGGCGAGCAGCCAGCGTGGAACATGGAGCGTACATGCGTCTCGGCGTTGCCTCTGCGACTGTGCTTCACCTGCTTTTTCCTGTTGATATATCAAACATACACAAGTCAAGGCAAGCAATTAGTACAAGCGAACATGGAGCAAGGGAGATGAGGAGATGGACAGGCAAAGGCACTGGCACTGGCTCGGGTTTTTGGGCTCGAGCATGGGCGCAGGCAAATCAAGTGGTCATTATAATATAACCACAAATTGCTAAACACGCAACGCACACGAACCCACACAACATGATTCATGGCTGTTGCCTGATGGCTCTTGCCTCTTGGTAGTTGGCAGTTGGCTGTTGGCAGTTGGCAGAAGTAAAATCAATAAACGGCGTCATGGCAACGCTACAACACCACAACAAATAGTAGACAGTACGAGTATGACCCCATCCTACCTCTAAATTGTTTCCATTTGGTTGACTGAGCCACTCCTAAGCACATATACATGTATATATGTATGAATGTGTGTACATACGAGTATGGATCGGTGGATACCACCGTGTGGCCCTACCTTAAGTTGTTGCCTTTGGCCAAGTGCCGTCGTGTGGCAAATGCATGTAATTAGAAATCAATACGACAATTCGGCAAAGTGTCTACAGTCAGAAAGAGATAGCAATACTCATAGCGATAGATAAAAAGAAAATTAACGTGAATCAAAATGAGAATGAAAAGAAAATGAAATTTTTCGCATTTCGTTTTTATCCAATTTCGAATTTTTGCCAATTTGCTCTGCCGAATGAAATTGAAATGTCAAATGTCTAAGTTCGAAAAGAAACGCGTGCAAATGCTGTTAAGCCGGGTCACAGACCCATATACTCATACATACATATGTACACACAATACATACATACACTCATGTGTGGCACTTAACCCGTGCTCAAAAATATGTAGCATACTTACTGGGGCAAAAATTGCTGCCACAGCATGAAATCTTTCTTTATTGCTGTAGCTAGTTGTTGTTCTCGTTGATACACCCTACAATAACCGATGTGAGGTATATTAACAATAACCGAACACAGATGCTGAGTTACAATTAAACATAACATACAGTTGTTATTGTTCATTGTACACGCCAATCTTCGTTTTTAACTGATCTCGATGCTAACACTCTCAAATTCTGTTAAAGTGTAATGTTTACAGTGGCAACAACAACATAGGCTCAGGATCATTACCTGTTTAAACTTAATTCAGCTGTTAATGAGCTGACTACAGTTACCAGTTAAAAATTGTTCACAACTTTAACGTTCGCAAATTCTGTTGAATAGTAAATAAAATCGAGTTAAACAGCATTTAAAAACACTTTTAAATGAGTTTTAAGCAGGAAGCGATTTAGCGAATAAAAAGAACGCAATCATCAAAAAAGTGTTGTAAGATTAAATGATCTTTGTTAAACTGCAGCAGTTATAGCAGCACCCAGCATTGTTCTGTTAAGTTCGTTTTTCATTGTCTTGATAAACCGTATATATTAGATATATAGGAAATTTCCTTCTGCTATTTGTCAGATCGTTCAACACATAGGGTTATTAAGCCATTGAAAAAACAGCCCCAAAAAAGATTGGCTTGTTTATATCGCTCACCTGCAAGCTAGAATCAGGGTATTTCCCTATAGAGCACTCTCAACTGTAACTTTCTCAATGTTGTTGGTTTTTTTTGTTTTTGCTTTATTTTTATATAAACTTTTGTATGCCTGCGCTTAAAATCGCGACGTCTGCCTCTGACTCGGGCTGTAGGGCGATTTGGCGTATAAGTGAGAGTGTGTGTGGGTGCGTTTCTGTGTTGTGGTTGTTGTGCTTGTGTTGGTGTTTGTGTGCGTTGCTGTGCGTGCAAAAGTTTTGCAAGTTGGACGTTGGTAGGCTAAAAAGCATTCGCCATTTGTACTGTCTCGAGTTTTTGGGTGTTTCAGACCCAACCAAATGTTGCCGTATTCATTTATATCGATTTTTCCACCTTGGCTATTTGCAGTGGAGCCTTAAACACGCACACACACACACACGCACACACTCAGTCACACAGGCAAACATTGACATACTACCATATACTACAACCCATATATACTTCTTTGTACATTTTTGCGCACATTATATTTTCGTTTTTCTTTCATTTCATTTCAGTTTATCTTTTTATTTATTTATTTTTTTTTTTGTTATTGCGTTTTTAATGGCATTTCTTTCCGGTACGACGCCTCCGAATGGCCAGAAAATGTTGAAGGCTGTCGCATGGACGACGTCGAGCTTCAGTCAAATTGCATACGTTTTAACCAGGCATTCAGGACGGGATTTTTGATGATGGGACTGAAGTTGGCCATGTCCCGATGATGTGGGGCATGTGGCAGCAGCATGAAAACTCATTATTCAGGTAAACGCAGCAAAAACGTGCGCTCATTTGGCTGGAAAATTTTGCACTGGGTAAGTAGTCAGTGGATAAGTGGCAAATGGAATGCGGCAATTGGCAAGTGGCTTGCGGACGCTTTCGAGCCTTTTACTCGGACCAGGCATGGCGAGGCAGAAACTGAAACTAATTAGAGTAACACATTGGTATTGGCCGAATCAAAATTAATGGCACTTGCCTGTCTCTGGCTCTGGTTCTGGCTCTGGCTAGGCCTCTGCCAAAATGTTGATCAACTTAATTACACAGCTAATGGAGCTAAATTAGTACTGAGTGGCATTGATTTAATTACACAAATAAGTCTTAAATTCAAAGTAATGTCATCTTGATTAAATGATAGAACGAACAATAAACTTAAAACTTAAATTCCAATTTCACAGCTCAAAAGTATGCTATGCTTAAGTGACGTTTTGTCAAATCCTAATCGCCTACACTTAAGATCTGGCCCACAATTTATGACACTTCGCTCTCTTTTTATCAGTCTCCTTTGCTGTAAGGATAAAGTATGGACTGAGTGCATGTAAAAGTTTATGAGTCATTTTCCAGCTGAAATCGTAAACTCATAACATTCCTTTTTATGAGGAAAAAAATAAGAAAAATCGCCTTGAACGGCAACTAATGAAATTAAACTCATCTCACTATGAGCACCTTCTAGTAATATTTGTTAAAAACAGTTACCAAATGCTATTTTACCTAAAAATCATTATAGAACACTTTGTGTTTATGTGTTACGAGCTGCCATTTAATTGTATTATTAACTAGTTCTTATTCAATACAGTTGTATTTGGAAATCAGATATTAGTGTAATAAATTGCAAGTTGATAATTGTTTTTACTACAGCTAAAATGCAAGCATTGCTAAATCCCTTTAAGCTTGAAAATTAAATGAACATTTTTTATAAAAGCGGTATTGTCAATTCGATTTGAACTTTACTTAAGGTCAACAATGCATACGCTATATTACGAGTATGTTAGACTGCTGTTATTTGTTCACGGATCATGTGTTCACGGACCATGTGATCAACACTTTAAATTAACAGATTATTTACATAAACTGAATTCACACATGCCTGTATATAACAGCTTAATTCATTTCTGCTAACCGCACAAAGAACAAAAACTACAGTCTGATTATCTTGAATAACAAAACAGAGACCTACACATATTATATGCAGGCTTTTCTCCTTCAATGCTTAGTATAAATTATTGATTTAAAACTATAGCAAGGCCAACAACGACGAACACAGCAGAAATTATATTCTAACCAAATCGAGTGGATTCTTTTTATTATGTTATTGTTGCTTTTTGTGCTGCTGCTGATTTTTTGTTCTAATGTCACGCAAAACTTAATACAGAAAGCCAATATGAAAAGGGAACAGTAAATATACACAAACAAACACACATAGAACACAGAAAAACCAAACTACAAGGAGCATCAAAGTCAATGAGGGAAAAATACGAAAAAAGTTGAAACACACAGAACTACAATAAAAGCAACAACATCATCAACAACAACAACAACAAGAAGAATAAAAACAAAAACAACAAATGTCCGCAAAAGAAAAATCGTTAAAGCAGCAATAAATTGTGTTTTTATAAGGTAAATAGAGCAAAGCCCGCTGAGAGCCAATTGGAGGCGCACCACAAAATACGAGCAGACAAAAAGGACAGTCAGACAGCCGGACAGACAGACAGTGAAAGAGAAAAGGGAATAGAAGGGGGACGAATAGGGCCATTTTGGGCCGAGCAACTCACGCATGACAGACTGACCCAAGTAACGGTACCCACACACACACACATACACGCGTGTAAACATAAAAGTTTGGCGCGCGTTTTTGCTATCCGCTTTTGGTGTCGAAGGCTTTGATATACTTACATACATACACACTTAAATATGTATGTGAGTATGTATTTGTGTGTGTGTGGGTTTCTATCTTGCGCCTAATTTATGGCAAATTCACAGGTGCGCATATTACTTGCGCTCTGTCAAAGACGTCGCGCTGAGATGTACAACAAAAGCAAACAACAGCAAAAAGCAATTTCGAGCAAGGACTAAAACAAAAGCTACACAAACACAAACCCGCACTCACACTCACACATACAGAAAATTATGTTGAAAAGTAGCAAAAGCAGAACGTGACGTGTGTTTGTATGTGTGTACTGCATCGTGTGTGTGTGTGTGTGTGGGGCAACTTATGTCAAAGACATTTCACTGACTGCAAAAGGAATATAGTCGAAAAGGCTGTGAGAGGAACGTCAGCATTATTCGGGTATTGTTATATGTATCTTTAAGTGCAGCAACCAAAAATACCAGCTATATGTATGTACATATGCATTATGGTATGTAGTTTACATATGCGTATGTAATACTTATTTTAATTCCCCCCGCTTACTCCGATTGCCAACTGAAGTGGCACTTCAAAATGCGCTCTCTGCTTGTCCAACATAAATTTCCATTATTTCATTTCGCCTCGTTTCTGCAACTACAGCTACAACTACAGCTACAACAGCAACAACAACAAAAACAAATGCTACTCACTTGTATTGCCTTTGCTTTTTGGCGAGTGGCTGCCTCGTTGATAGCGTCGACGACGGCGACGACGACGATGGCGACGTCTTCGTCTTCGTTGATTTCTGCTGCTTTATTTTCGGCGTTCAGCGATTTTCGTGGTATTTACATTTACTTACACAGCCACACACGCATACTACAAACACAAACATGCACACACACACGCACGCACACACACACAATTTTTAAAACTGTCTTTCACATTGCACATTTGCCACTTATTAAGCTGAATATTTTCTGCTTCTATTCGGTTTACATTTTGCACCACATATTCTAATAAGAAGAAATTTACGTTTATTTTGTTTAGTTTTTAAAATTTTGCTGCTTCTGAAGTTGCTGTCGTTGTTGTTGTAGGTATATGTATGTGTGTATGTGTAATATTTTGGTTGTATCCTGCGAAAGGATGTGTCTGTAGCGGCGCCGTTCCGTTAGCCGTTTGTATGGAGCGTAACGTTTTTACACTCTAATTGACGGGAGACTACTGCGCGTATTGCAGCCAATGCTGTCTGATTGGAACGAAGCGAAAATCTGAAAGAGAGCAAAGTGCCCAACTGTGGCAGTTGCCGGAGACAGAGACAGAGACGGATGTGGATAAGTAGAGAAAAAGCACGCAATGCAACAACAACGAGAGAGGCGAGAGAGTACCACATTTGCTGTTGTTGTTGCTCTTACTATGCCCAAATCGCCATAGTAGTATCCGTTAGCTGATTACACGAGCATATAAACAGGCGCCAAATATGAACTGGCTCAGGGTAGTTTAGGGTTGTCAAACGACTCACGACATAATCTATAATAACAAATAAACAAAATTAAATTAATATGTATAGCAAGATTGATTCTTATTTAACATATATTAAGGCAATCAACCATTTTATTTTCTATTTAACTGTTGTCAGTCAGCTGCATAGGACAATAGTCTTCTCGTAGCTCTGACAATCCTAAACGCAGTCTTACTCACTCCCCCAATACCAACAACCAAGTAACGACCAAAGTCAGAGAAAAAGCGAGATAGAAATAAAGAGCGCGTTCGTTTTGACGCATGCGAGAAACGAATCGAATTGAAACGTGCAAAACACTCCGGGCTCAGAGAGTAAAGAGCGAGCTGTCAGCACCAGAGACGGCTGCGTTCTGTTAGACAACAGTTTGTTGTTGCTGCTGCCAGCAACTTAACATCACAATAAACACCTACAGACGCAACCGAGACTTGAGAGGACGACATACACACACAAAAACACACACACACAACGTCAGATTTGCGTAAGCCCATAATGAACTCAACGACACGCATGAACAACAAAAAACAAACAACAACAAGAGGTGGGATGTGATAAGAGAAGTCGAGAAGTGAAGGGCAATGGGCAGTAAGTCAGCAGCGACAGCTGATCAGGTTGCAAGGGTTGTAATTGTTTTTGTTCCCGCTGTTGTTGTTGTTTTTACCAAGGGGTGCTGTCATAGGAAAGTGACAGAAGAAATGAAATCGAAATAATATACAAGAGAAAAGGCGAAGAGGAGCTTCTGCTCCTGCTCCTGTCGGCCGTGTAACTGAGACTTGACTTGACCATGTGCATAAGTTGGAGTTGTTGCCGGTGTGGGATTGTCTGCGGCGTTGTTGCACACCCATTGTTGTTGCTATACCCGTTATTGGTATATCAAATCGAGTATATTGTATTGCACAAAAAAAACTTCTACACGAGGTAAAAGTCTAGGGACGAAAGCATATTCCAGCCCCAAAATTTCTGATATCCAATTTTATGACGAACAAAATAAAGTTTAACATAAAACTTATAAATGAATTATTTGTTGAATTTCTTTCATATTTAAAAAAAATTGTCAAAAAAAAACAAAACTAAACGGTCTGATAACACTGGATATTTCAGCAACGCAAAACTGTCAGCTACACTCTCAAGCTCTGGCTGCTACGCCTGCCTTGTTGCTGCTGTCCTCTCTTAATACTTATTAAAATATATATATTCAGTAAATAAGCTATATCTTCTGAGCCCCTTAGCAAAAATACCAAAAACGTTTATTTTACGTCTTACAATATGTTGCAATTTAACAAAAATCATTAGACCCATTTTGTCATAAATCACCGAAATGTAAGCTAAAAAATCTTATTTCACCTTTAAAATGTTACCTGAGTACTTTAGATGAAAAGTTTTAAGGTACGCCTAAAAGTCCTCAAAACTAACTTTCCAACGATATATAGGAAATATCTGTAGCGTTTTCCCGCTTCGATTAGATTCGATTCAATTCGATTGTAAATTGATATTGAAATTTAAGTTAAACATTATTTCAATTTGATAGATTTTTTTAAAACATCGTTAAAAGTCTCTTTTAAACTTCCATTCACCAAAATTCCGAATTCTCTCAGCTCACATTGCAGAGCTTTTTTAAATTTAATTTTTACGCCAGTACAAATCGGAAAAAACTATTTGAGTGATATATATTTGATATATCAAGATCTGTAAAATCTATATAAATACATATAAAAATATTTCTTGCGCTAAAACCGATTCATTGATTAATTACAAATAGATTCGATAAATATAGCCGTAAATATGAACGCGATGCGCTAAATTTTTTACCTTTGGAGTTTAGATTTCAAAGATATTATTAATATATATTAAAAGTATGTAACGGGTATCTTATAGTCGGGGAGCCGACTTCAGAGTTGCTACTTGCTGTTGGTGTTGTCGTTGCTGTTGTTACACTGACAGTCAACTTTGCTAATGACCAGAGCTATTCATGGCCCTTGACAATACGCTGTTAAGTCCTTTGGCTTTGCCTTTGCCTTTGCTTTTGCCTTTGCATTTACATTTGCTAGAGCAAAAGGGCAGTCTCTGACATGGATATCATCCTACGTGTATGTGAGTGTTTTTATGTCTTTTGTGCAAGACTTAGTGGGTGCAGTTCAAAGCCCAGCAGTAACTCCCACTTTCCGCTTGCAGCAAATGAGGCATTAATATCCAAACTGAACTGAACTGAACCGAACCGACCCGACCCCAGACTCATGACTGGCTTCCATGTTATTGTCGAGTATGTCATGGCAAATATTAGTATTCCACTTCAATGCTAGCATTTTGTAATGGAAAGTGTTGTTATCCTCCTCCTGTATGTCATTCTCATCCTTATCCTCATTCTGTTCCTCTGCGTCGTCTTTCTTCTTGTCGTCGCATCCATCAACCAGGCAGCCAGTCGAAACTAATGTGTCACATTACAAATGGCGTCTTTCCATTGACAAGCACCTGACAAGCCGCATACCCACCACACTTACCCCACCACACTTACGCACACACACACAAACACATGCATTTTCACGCTGTTCAATAACAAAAGTATTAACAACCATTCACGCCTGTCCTTCACTCATCATCACACAACCATCAAGCAATAAAGCCATACTTTATTCAGTTATAAAGCAGTTAGCATTAACAGAGAGTGAGAGAGAGAGAGAGAAGAGAGAAGCAGCAGAAGCAACAGTTAGCAGCAAAATATAAAGCGTAAACAGCATTAACATTATCATCATTTAATGCAGCAGCAGCAACGCGTTTACATAGAACACCAGGGCCAAGTCGTTAATGTGCTCGTTATTAGGGTCATCAGGAAACCAACTGTCAATTTCCATCACATTCCGCCAGTTGAGAAACTCATTATAGCCAAACAGTCCACAGATTGTAGCTGTAATTTATCACAATTTAACTTATAGAATTCCAATTCTTAAAACATACCTTGCTCCAAGTATAAATCTTTATACTTTCCCAATCCCAAAGCCAGACTGCGTATGGCATTTTGTTCGCTCAAAATCTCGTTGCAGTGACCTTTGGCCAGTTCCTCATAAAGCTTGGGAGGACTCAATGTGGGTGCACATTTGTGATGTGCCAGCATATAAAGCAGAAGTACTCTGAAAATCAGTATTATCTTAAATGAATTGTCTTTGAAATGAGTAAGCGATTAGTCGCACTGGGTTTGATAATATTTGCTCAGTTTTTAACTTTTGAATTGTGGCTCAACCGGAGCCGAAAACTTAAAATTGATCAAAAACTCAGATCTTGTGAAATTTTCTTGCAGAATATTTCAGCTTTTAAAATAAATACCAAAAATAAAATTTATTATTATTGAATAATTTTAATTTTTGATTTTATAATAAAAATTGAAAAGTAATTTTATTATTAGCTATTAATTGAAAAATAACTTTCGTTTTTTATTTTTAATAAAAAAAATTATAAAATAAATTGTATTAAAAATCGTTATTTTTAAAATTAAAAATAAAAGTTTATCCTGTTTCCAGGATACTGCATCCCAAAAAAGTATTTCAATTTTTTAAATTTAATTTCATAAGCTCAACTTTTATTTCGTGGTTTTTTTTTTAATTTAATTTAACATATATATTAACGAGTTCACGAATTAAAAAAAACAATAAATTTTACCAAAGCTTGTGCTGTTCATGAACAGTGAAGTAACGGAGCCACTTTGACTAAGTGAGCTGACTCACTTAAAAAAGAAAAAGAACAAGCATTTTCACAAATTGAGAAATGTTTAAACAAGTCAAGTGATAAGATTAACAAGGTCACATCATTATAAAACTAGATGTTGTATTCGTTTCACCTCAAACCTTGTTTTTTTCACCACAATGAGATAAATAGAGCATGCATGGTGAATTTATATCAAGATGATTTATTTATTTCACCTCGGTATCTTGTTTTCACCACACTGAGAGAAATTAAGTAAGATGTGTAGTACCATACTCTTCACTCCAAGAAGTTCGATGTCGGACTGAGCGAACTAAGGTCTAAAATGAATTTTCAAAACTTTATTATCAACTTACTGATGCGTACGATGATATCCATAGGCAACATCCCCGCTGGTCAACACTTTAAGGCAGTCCAGACTGAGTTTGCACTTCTTAGGGTTCAGATAAACTATATCACGCATGCAGAGATCCGACTGTGTGCCGTTGGGATGTCCCTTATTAACCAGATTCTCATAATTATAAGCCAGCTGCTCGTATTCAGCATTTGCATTCAAGGCGCCATATCTTTCGAGGAATAATTATTTATTAAGAATACAATCATAGTCTACTGACTGCTTACTTTAGACTAGGAGGCAGCAACAACACATTGCGCTGAAAGGCGTTTTCCAGTACTTTGGGAACAAATACAAATTATGATAATATTAAAAGGATCAATTAGCCAATTTGCATACTTACTTTGCATTTCTATTTGGTTTATACTGTCCAGATTCGCATTCTTCATCAAAAACTCCATACGGTGCAGCAGATGATAGTACAACTGTCTGTCGTATCGAGTGGGAGCCACATAACGCATTTTCTCTGTATTATTGAAAATTAATATTATGCACATATCGGGAAATTAATGAATATTTATGGTTAACACACAACACATCTATCAAATGTGCACAGCTCATTAGGCTCACGTTTTATCAGGAATTCGGCCAACAACAATGCAAACTTGGCACTCGCATTGAGTTTCCTGCCACTAGATAATTTATCTAGCAAACCATAAATGCGCTGCGGCAGTTGTTCCTGCGATGTCGATGTGGACACGGATGTGGACTGCGATTGGGACGGGGCTGTGGATAGTGTGAGGGCGCCACTAATAGCGCAAAGTGTTACAATTTTTAAGTAGAAATTTGCGCCCAAGAACATGTTGAACGAAGAGCTTGGATGATTCTATGACTGCCTGCCTGTTGGCCACATCGAAATCACATCGCTTTCAGACTTTGATTTCACTTTTTTATGAAGATTAATTGGATGACATTTGTTCTGTGCTGTGCGCTATGCGTAGGCGAGTAAGAAGTAGAGTAAGAGGTGGCTGGAGAGCGTGTCGGGATATCGAATACGTCTCACTGGTGCACAATATTAAGTTTCGCATATTAATCACAATTTAAAATTGAATACATTACATTGATTAAGAAAGGGTTTGAAAAACGAGAAGTTCTGTCAAGATAACCAACACATGTTCTTTACTTATTGGCTTGAAATGACTCAGCACTTTAACAACAACAAATACTTTTTCCCTTAAACCATCGACAACTTATCACAAAAACAGTTCATTACAAATGTATGCAACTTGCAATTTTCTTTTTGAATTTACCGCCAAGAACAGCCGTCTGCTATCGAAAATCGAAATCCAAAACATCAATTTATCGAAGTCTGTAATTGGATGGAGCAATGCTGTTGGGTGAGGAGCAATGCAATTTTTTATTTAGTTCATTCAATTTTTAAAATTGCAATAACTTTGAAATTAGCTAAAATTTTGATGAAAATTTTAAATTCGAAATTCGAAAAAAATATATCTAAATATTAATGAAGGTTTGAAACTCGTCAACCTAAGGTAAGAGAAGTTAGAAATTAAATTCTAAAAAAAAAAAATATCATAAAATTGAGAAAATTCCAACAAAAACTCTGCAAAAATTTAAAAAATTCTAGCTTCAAAAAAAAAATTCCAATTTAGTCAAATTTTCAAAGTTGCAACTGAATTTTTGATTTTATTAAATTAGAACAAGTTGCCAGATCGGGAAATTCTGTAGGGTGGCAGCCCCAAATAGAGCAAGTAACAGGCGAATGTTTTTTACATCAGACTGTCTTTTGTCTTTTCTTTGTGAAAAATTAGTAGTACTTTAGTTTAATTCGAAATACTAATTAAATACACTAATGTCGGACAACCAGGACAAAGAAGAAACATTGGCCAGTTTCCAGGTAATGAATGCTGCAACAATATCCAGCTAGACGCTGTAATCTTCTGTTATTATTTGTGGGCTAAAACGAAGAAGTGCTGAGTGCGCACATTTTCAATGCGTGTGTATGTGCGTGTGTGTGTGTGTGTGTTCGTATGGGTGTGTGTGTGTGGGTGTCTGCGTCTTGGTTCTTGCAGTGTATTTTTGTTAAATGCAATTTCAATTGAATTATAATGTCACAGGTCATAACTGGAATTGAGGATGTCGGCGAGGCCTTCTCTCACCTGGAGGCTACCAATTGGGATCTTGTGGTAAGTGCGTCTTTGTTTCATTTGCATTGTATCATTCAATTGCGTTGTTGTCGTAATCTTTCATCGTTGATTGTTGACTGTTTGTTGTGTTGTTGTTATTGCTATTGTTGTTGTTGTTGTAGGAGGCAATCAGCCGTGTAATGCCACACGACGATGCACCGTTGGCCAATCCCATACACCCGCCAGAGTCGCAAGCGCAATCGCAATCAGAAGATCCAGTGTCAGTAGCAACTGCGCATCCAAATCCAAATACCAACGGCTTCCGGCCATTCAATTTTGATGAGATGCCCGGTCCTTCACAAGGCGCACGCATGTTTCCATGTAAGTAAAACACACATAGAGAGAGAGAGAGCGAGCGAGAGTGAATTTCTCGCTGAGATGTGCAACGCACTTGACTTGAAACGTAACGTGTATCTACTATAGCGTCACAATTGCTAGCCCAGCTGACGTCGAGCATCAACTTGGATCCCTCCAGGCAGAACAACAACCAAAATATCCTATTATTTAACATACACTTCAACCAGCAGCTCTATCAAATTCGTATGCCATCAAATGCAACCATAGGTGAGTATTCTCCCTGCTCGTACACTATTATCCCATTGTCTTAACTGAATATCCTCCTGCAGAGCAACTCAAACGCAAGATCTTTGATGTGACCAATGTGCCACAATGTCGTCAGGCCTTACGCGGCTGGCCGCCGTCCAGAGCCAGCGAGGCTCAATTGGCCGAAACGCAGCTCTGCAATTTGGGTTTGGCTCCAGAGAATGAGCTCATACTCGTGGATCTAACTGATGATGGTTTCATGGATACCGAACAGTGAGCAGCTGCCACTTGCCCCAAACCAAACATATTCACTCAAATATTTTCATATTTGCAGAGATGAGAGTACACAGCGTTTGGACAAGATGTTTAAACTGCATATTGTCGAGGAGCCGGAGGGACGTAGAACCACACTGAATCTGGTCGGCAGGACGACAATTGAGGAGCTGAAAACAAAAGTTTACTACATTACCAATACACCAGTAAGGCATCAGGAATGGTCTGGCTGGCCCAGCGGTTGTGATAATGAAACCAATCTGGCGGTGAGTATCAATCAAGCAATCGAGTGAAGAGCAGTCAGTGAAGATCTACCAATCCTGTCTTTTTCCCACCTTAGCAATCGGGTATCGAGCAGAGCCATGAATTTATACTGCGCAATATTGCAGACCGAGTGCAAAACAATTCCAATCCAATAACCAGCTCGTAAGTGTGTGTAATTGTAATACTACTTAGTTTTAGACCCATATACATAGGAGGTGACGTACTTTTAAAACATGATTTGGGAGTTCAGTTGAGGAGCGAACGTTTCATGAGAAATATTCAGGGGTGCCACAGAATTAAAAACCAACTATAACACCATAACTCCAAACATTTTTGGTTGGTTTTCGGTTATGTTTTTGATTATGAAATAGTCGTCCAGTTTAGATGACGTATTCCCATTCGGTAAATTACTAAAATAAATTCCCCTTTAATGTCTATTATTACAAATTACTTAGCATTTTTCGGTTTAAGTTCGAAAACTTTGTAAATGCAAATTCTCTGGGCATTTTCAGAATCAATCAATGTTGCTACAAGCTGATGACTTGTCTTTCTATATAAACTTCCTTTGCCTTCTGTAAAACAGCATTTGGCATCAAAAGCATGCATTTCAATGAATTTTGGCACACAAATAATTTCATATAGCTGCCTTTACTTGATCCCTTTGAATAAACAGTTTTCGTAAATAGGTCTGTTAACAATATCAGCTAAAAACGCATTATCATTCAGTCTTACATATATATTCTTGATCAGCAAGTGCGTCCGTCTTTATCTCGGAGACTATGAGACCTAGAGAAATTAAATTCGACACAGAATCTTATTTGATGCTCACGGAAATCGGTGTTTTAAGAAATTTGTCACGCCCCCGTAAATCAGACAAATCTCTATACCACAAATTTCATGATAAAATGGTCTTTTTAATTGTGTATACTTTCCCTGTTATTATAACCAATCAACGCGCTTTGTTTCATTAACATCGGTTAAATATAAGTAAATTAATGTCCTAACTAATCTGAAAATTCATAAGTACTATTAATCAGAGAACGTAATCATTTTAAGTTTTATTTTTACAATTTACATAGTAGTGATTGACTATTTTTTTTGTTTATCAATGATAATGATTATTTTTGAGTAATTTTATAATGATCTGACAGTTATCAATATATTTGAGTGAAGAAAATTAAAATGACATACAATCATAATTTTTGATTTGTATTGTTTTTTTATATCGTAATATATATAGATATAATATATAGCTCTGTTTATATATCTACAGCGAAGTGGTAAATCTTGACAGCGAGAGCTCAGCGGATGAGTTTGAGGATGCAACAGATTTTAACAACTCGGAATACATATTCTCAGATTCGCCTCCAGTTCAGCCGCTCAACAGACATCTGAGTAAGCCAAAGTCAAACTGAAGCTATAGATGATTCTAAAACTCCTTCTTTTTATTGTAGTAACTAACAACACGAACGATGAGACCAGCGGCTCAGCACAATTTGTGGAAAACTACAAGCAACGCTTTGGAGAACCGCATCCAGATTTTTTTGTGGGCAGTTTAGAGAACGCATTGAGGCTCGCCTGTCACAAGCCGGCTAAAGAGGTAGCTACCTAACAAAAGGAAACTATATCAATTCTATAATCGAATAATTTTGTATTTTAGCGTAAATTGTTGGCCATTTATTTGCATCATGGCGAGAGCATACTCACAAACGTATTCTGTGATCATCTCATGAAGGACGATGGCATCATACTGACATTTAGAGAAAATTTTGTGCTCTATGGCTGGGATATGACGTACGAGAGCAACAAGGATATGTAAGCCGACCCTGAATCCTACACCCTGAGCACTGTACCAGGGAAATATTAACATTATGCAAAAGTCCGCCTGTCTGTCTGTATGAATGCCTGAATCTCAGCAAATATAAGAGCTAGAGATACCAAAGATAGCATGTAGAAAATTTAGGATACATAGTAGTCAAGTATTTATGTAAGTTAAGTAGTTTTGCTAGGTGCAACGCTCTGTTTTCTTTTAAATTATAATTATTTTTTTCAGTTTTTTAGTACAAGTTGTTTTCACGTCTAGTAAATTTACGCGAATACAAAGATTGTACGTTATGTGAATACCCAAACTATTTGATAGACACTGGTGTCACAGGGTGTCACAATGTCGCGTGCAATCGACTTTTCTTTCATTCGCAATTTCTTCTAGATCTGAATCTTATATGTAACATTTAATAATCTTTGTCTGGTTCAGGTTCCTGTCTTCTTTGACGGCATGCATCAACAACACCGCCTCGTTAACGGCCAGAAATATCAAACTTGACAAGCTTCCCGCCATTATGCTAGTCGGTAAAAGCCGCATGATGGGCCGCCAAACATGCGAGGTCTTATCTGTGATTCATGGTAAGCTTAAATTGCAGACCAATTCAAGCAATTGAATAACTAATTATATTCTTTCTGCTTGCAGGCAACATTGGTCTGGCTGATTTACAATCGCGGCTATTTGACACAACAGTGTTGTACGAGGAGCAACTGCAGGGCGAGATACGGGAGGAGAATGAGCGTGCTGCACGGGATCAGGTTAAAGCCGAACAGGACATGGCCTACGAGGAGACGCTACAGGCCGACATGGCCAAAGAGGCAGCGAAGCGACAAAAGGAGGCTGCTCAGGCAGCCGAACGTAAACGTATCGAATCCGAAAGAGCCGAAGAAGATGCTAGACGTGAATCCATAAGATTGGTGGTAAGCATTTGCAGAGTAATTTATATAAATATAGTTATAATATAATTAATTCTCTTCTCCTGACAGGCTAAGCAATCATTACCTCAAGAGCCAGCCGAGCATGAGGCAAACATTTCCAAAATACGCGTACGGAAGCCCACTGGGGATCATTTGGAGCGTCGCTTTTACATACATGACACATTGCAGGTTCGTCTCCATAAATTAAGCATACTTATTTTCAGATGAAAATGTGTTATTTAATTCTCTGCTCGTTTGTTTGCAGGATCTTTTAAACTTTGTGGCAGCTAATGGATTTCTGATCGATGAATACAAAGTTTTTAGTGGTTGGCCACGTCGGGACTTAACCGCCATTGAGGCGAGCCAAACGCTGGAGGGACTCAAGCTATATCCGCAGGAAACGGTCATATTGGAGGAGAGATTTTGATTTTGATTATTTAATATGATCAATGTTCGTTTTGAGTTCTTAGAGTTCGTTTTCATTGGATTTAAGTTCTGCATTAATAAGTGAAAAAATTAGTGTTTGTATTTTATGTTAATTTTTATAGAGGAACCAATAACAACAACAACAACAAGTAAACTAAGAAAACGAGAATTGGGCATAACGCAGAAAAAACTGATTGAGCTGTAGTTTAAGAGCAAACGTTTTTTACAATTACAACCGAAAAAAATAATAATGATAAAGTAAATGGCTCGAGCAAATATACAAATATAAATATATAAATACAATACATTTAGATTAGCACCGACTGCGATTTATGTTGCCCCTTCCACACCTCCATCGTCACTTTCTCTATCGCTCTATCTCTCTCCTTAAACGATAGCGGTAGTTACGCATTGAGATGAAACGCATTTAAGTTGGCTTTGTTTTACTTTATCAATAATAAATTATATAACATGTACTGAAAACGCATGCCCTAGGTTAAACTTTTGTTATCCTTCAGCATTTTATACATAACAACATAAAACGGGAGGCGGGTAAAAGGGGGGGTTAAGTTAATAAAATAATTAAGTGGCAGCCTACGAGTATTGACTGTACAGAGCGAATAGAGATTATAAAAACGTCTTCTTCAATGATGCTTGATGCTATTTGAAAGCCTTTTCGATGGGCGCCAGCACCACGAGCAATATCAGCACCACAACAAACAGCGCCAGGACAATGGTATAGACTCCGAGCAGACCCTTCCTCAGGCCACCATACTGTGCAAAAGAAATAGAAAAAAAGTTAGAACAGAAAAAGGTATAAACTCCATCTGGTGTCCATTTACCGGTGCATCCATTTTGCGTTCCATGCTCATGCCATTCCGCATGGCGTGCTGATGATGATGCGCCATGTCGCCCATTTGGAATGTGTTCACACGCTGGCTCTGGTGGCGATCCGATGCAATGGAGGACACCTGCCAATGATTCATACACAAAGAGATCTAGACATTAATGGACGTAGCCTCAAGCTCCATGGGGCGACACATGCGATGAGTGAATTAGTAGCAAATGGATGAGCATTTAATGACAATTCCTACATAAACTTTACAGGCAGGCAAATGCGACGGGGCTGACACTTTATACACTCGGAACATGACTGAGGGAATCCCCAAATCACCTATATTCCCGCACTCCCGCACAATCACACTTACGGAGAATATGAGATGAACCAGCACATGGAACACAACAAATCCAACCAGTATCCAGTCCATCCACTCGGGCAGCTCCGCCTTGGGCAATTTCACAGAAAAGAAGATGGCAACAACTGCAGAAAGCAACAGATTAGTAGTTATTAGCATATGCAAACAAACTGCTTGACTTACTGGCCAGGATGTGAGCCAGATTGCCGCCTAACCAATGGCCCCAGTTGAAGTACGGACGCATCTTGTCATTGGGTCCGGGACGGAAGAGTGCTCCGATTGGTTGGATGAAACAGAGGATGACTGTGATGAGGCCAATTATGGAATGGGCATGCCACACAGCACGCTTCAGTTCCACCCAGATTAGAATGTAGGCGGCGACAGTCAGCGACCAGGTGGTGACCATAAGCATGCGATGCCAGGCGAACCATTGATCCTTGCCGCAGGTTTGGCTGCCCACCCATGTCTGCTTAAAGTAGCGCGCAAAGATGATGCCCAGCGATGTGGTGCCGATCCAGGCGGCAATCATGAAGGCGCCATGCAAACGCACCAATAACATGCTGGAACCGCCCAGTTCCTGAACCACAGCCAGATTAATTGGACTCGACGAGGGCAAAAAGCCAATGTTGTGGAAGCCAACGCTGTTCTCCTTCAGGCCGGTGCCCGAGGCGACCAGCATGTGGTAGGCACCGTTCTTCAAATCGAAGCTGCGTCCCTGCACCACCGTGAGTGGATCACGTTGCACCTTACAGTAGATGACGCCGTCCACGAACGAGGCATTCAAAAGACGCGCCGAATTCTGTGACTGCAAAGGATAATCTTCGATAGAAATTGAAGCAAATGAAACAACAGGATAAACTTACCACGCTGCCTCTGATGGCGGCATAGGGATTATTGGACGTATAAGAGGAGTACAGGTTAACGCGCCCGTTTTCGGGCACACACTCGGTGGTCAGGTCGTCACCCATTCTGGCATCATCCGACAAGCCAACTGCCACATAGGCAGCGTTGGTTCCTATAAGGAAGTCAAGAAAGAGCATTAATTACCACATTTCTGAACCCAACCTAAGAGAACCGGATTATAAACAGAAACCTTTAAGTTATCTACCACTCGAACCGAAACCAGACCACTTTTTTCAAGTAATAATGTTTGCTTCAATAAATACGTCAATTATATTATTAAATTTATGTATAAACATATTTACAATTTCATTTCAGACTATTTCTAGCACAACAGGCAAAAAATATAATGTATTTATAATCACAAAAACAATAAAAAAAAGAAGCAAGTAATTTCGAAATATAAATTATTAAACCAGAATTAAAAATAATGATGTTAAGTAATATAATTGGGAAGACAAATTTTCACAAAGACCAAAATAAAATTTTTTTTGTAATAAATCGCACATTGGCAGTTTTTACTATCACTGTTCAATATGTTGGTCAATGTTTAAGAAAAAGAAACCAGAAAAGAACAAATCATTTTGACGTACCATTTATTCAAAATGATCTACAATCAAGGAGAGTCTAACTTATTAATATTGTGTAGATTTTCCTTAATTTACCCGTTACTTAAGAAATAATTTAAAGAATATATTATACTCGTTGAAATGTATGTAACAGGGAAAAGGAGTGCACTCCGATCAGCAAAGGCGTCTGAGTCGATATAGCCATGTCCGTCTGTTCTTCTGTATTTACAAATAGTTCTCAGAGACTATAAGAGATAGAGGAACCACATTTTTCACACTTACTTCTATGGGTGTGGAGCATATTAAGTTTTTTAGCTTTGCGTCTTTTTTTTTTGTAATTATATATTTTTATTATCTATCGTCATACTTAATAACAGGGAGGTATTGCAAATAGAACGGCAGAAATGGCTGTTTAAAGTTGTTAAAAAAATGTGAGCGCTTTAAAGAATGTATCGGGTATACTATAGTTTGTTTTTGTTGCTCTTACTGAAATATTCAGAACTCGATTTAGGTATTAGGATTAGATCTTTTAAATCTTATCAATTTTGTTACCCGTTACTTAAAAAATAAGTAAAAGTGTATATTGTGTTCTTTGGAGTGTATGTAACAGGGAGAAGGAGGCATCTCCCACCCCATAAAGTACATATATTTTTGATCAGCATCAACAGCCGAGTTGATAAAGCGTGTGAGCGCCTAGATCTCAGAGACAATAAGAAATAGAGATACCAAATTTGGCACACAGATTTCTATAGACCCCACGCAGGTCAAGTTTGTTTTAAATTTTTGACACGCCCCCAAATCGCGAAAAACCACCACACCCACAGTTTTTAAGATAATACAGCTTTTTTTTTAATTAACGTTATCTATTAATATGATCTATAATATCACCTAACCGCACCAAGATCGGTTCAAGTAAAACGGGAGTAATAGCTAACCAAAGTTATTAATAAAGTTATTATTTCAATACAACCACCTAAAAGTATGCAGTAGTTTTTATTAGGTAGTAAATTCTTTAAAGTACTTTTATATATATTGAAGTAAGTAACGGGTATCCTATAGTCGGGATCTCGACTATAGCCTTTCCCACTTGTTTTTCTTTTTTTATATAATTAAGTTGGTAAGCTTAAAAAATTAGGAGAAATGTAGAAAAAACTTAGATAATAATCGGTCCGCGAATCAAAATTTTTTAACAAATTTATAGGCTTGTGAACTTTGCTCTAATTAAGCTCCTGTGAGACTTACCCTTGCCGGAACGCATCTCGAACTCGTAGACTTCTCCACGAACGGTTATGGCGGAAATAATAGTACAGGATTGAGTGGCAACACAACCATTGGGAAAACCAAAGCAGTTCTTGATCTGGCCGCAGCCATCATAGAAGGTGTCCTCGATCACAGGACTTACACTGGGTGCCACATAGCTGGGTGGCACATAGGGAGAACGAGTGCTGGCAATGTTAAAGTTGGTGGGCGGATTGACTGTGGGCAGTGGTGCGGGTCCCGAGATATCACGTCTAACCACCTGCACGGGACTGGAGGGTATGCCCACCCAGAAGTCAGTATATGTCTGGGCAACAGTTGCGCTACAAGTGTATGGAGATAAAGATGGAACTCTTAGTAAAATAAAATAATTTAAGTTTTGACTTCTTTTTTTCCCTACTACTGGTCAATTTCTTTTCAATGTTTAAATAAAAGTAAACTATTTTGTCGTATTATTTAAAGTATTTACAATCATATACAATTAATAAAATCTAGAAGAAAAAAATTAAGTATTCCCAGAATTCATTTAGATTTAATTCAAAAGGAAAATTTAATCGGAGTAACAAAATCAAAGCTACTTTTTCCCAACACTAGCGGTATTTTTCTTTCTTTTACTTGCATCTCTATTTTGTTTTCCTTAAATTGGATTCTTAGATTATATATTGTGAAAAGATTTAAAAGAAATGGGTGTACTTACTTGAACACGACCTGACCAAGGAAGTCCACAGGGGGCTGCCAGTCGAGGCTGACCTGCTGCTTGGGACCGGCATTGCTGTGGGTGGCCGAATTGTTGACGGAGTTCTCGCAGTTCATCAGCTTGATGGTGCCGTCACGTGATGGACTAAACTGCCCCACAATCTGATAGGGAGGATTGCGGTTGCGTGCTTGGATCATGAAGCCACCAAAGCTCAACTCCGGTCTTAAGCCGCTGATATCCACGCGTAACGTCTGTCCCTGGCCGACCACAGACGTGGACGTCTCAATGCCAAAGGGGGGGACACTGTTTTGGGGCAACTCACGGCCGCCGGAATGGAACGGCAGCATTGTGTCGCACACCGTTTCCGGTGCACCTTGAGGCAAGCTCTGGACTGTGGCAGCAATCAGCAGTGCGGCCAGCGCAACGAGCACCACCATCGTCGGCAATGACATTTTTAAGCACCTGTCGGGAGACAATCATTAGTTCACTTATCTAAGGGCGTAGTCAGTATTGCGAGAAGAGGGGTCTATATTGTTTATAATCGCGTTTTTTAAGATATGGCAATAAGTTTACTTGTATGGATACGATGTTAGACTCCACGTATTAATGATAACTAGGTAGAATATTATTATAATCATAGTTATTAGACGTTGTTTATTTTTCGCAATCTCTTATAAGATAATGAGAAGAGCGTTCTGTACCAACACAACACACATAATCCTTCATTTTATTTTATTTTGACAAATTTATTTAATGTGGTCGTGTAAATTATTATAATTATAATTATATTATAAATATATTATAATCCGAGTTCGATTTAATAAAATAAAATAATTGTAATAATATAATAATAATATATAATAATAATATTCATATTCATATTCATATTCATATTCATATTCATATTCATATTCATATTCATATTCATATTCATATTCATATTCATATTCATATTCATATTCATATTCATATTCATATTCATATTCATATTCATATTCATATTCATATTCATGTTCATGATTCATGATTCATATTCATGTTCATGTTCACATGTTCATACATTCATATTCATGTTCATATTCATATTCATGTTCATATTCATATTCATGTTCATATTCATATTCATATTCATATTCATGTTCGTATTCATATTCATGTTCATGTTCATATTCTTGATATGTTCATATTCATGATTCATATTCATATTCATGTTCATGTTCATATTCATATTCATGTTCATATTCATATTCATTCATGTTCATCATTCATATTCATATTCATATTCATGTTCATGTTCATATTCATATTCATGATTCATATTCATATTCATGTTCATGTTCATGTTCATGATTCATATTCATGTTCATATTCATATTCATATTCATATTCATATTCATATTCATATTCATATTCATATTCATATTCATATTCATATTCATATTCATATTCATATTCATATTCATATTCATATTCATATTCATATTCATATTCATATTCATATTCATATTCATATTCATATTCATATTCATATTCATATTCATATTCATATTCATATTCATATTCATATTCATATTCATATTCATATTCATATTCATATTCATATTCATATTCATATTCATATTCATATTCATATTCATATTCATATTCATATTAAGATTATGGTTTTAACATTATTTCTTTAATTTTTTATTGTAAGTCCAAGTTAAATAGATTAGGTTTCTATTAAATTGATGTTTTTTTGAAAGGGGTAAATAATTTTAACAGTTTCGTTAATGATCTTGTTGTACCCAAAAAGTTAGCTATTTAAACTATAATAATTATTCTTTAAAATAGATTTTATTTATCATTGAATTGAAACTTTGACATTCGACAAAGAACGTTGTATTTGAATCAATTTTAATTTCATTCAGGGCTAAATTTTATCCGTCGATAAATAGTACCAAAATTCAAGTTAATTCTGAATACCTTTTAAGAAATAAAATGTCGAAGGTTTGCCAATTATAAATTTCACATCGTCGCAACTTGTTTTGGCTAATTAATGTGATTTAAACGCAACTTTTGGCTCATTTTGAAAGCTTCGCAATTTCTAACTATTTTTCTATTGAGGTATGAGTATATGGAAAAGGGGAAATGGCCTCCCTTTGGTCCCCCCTCAACTACGCCTTTGAACACAATCAACTCTTTAGGGGGCATCAAGCGTGTCCCCGCCCAGCTCCCAACTGATGTCTGACGTCTGATATTTGATGTTTGATGTCTTATGTCATCCCAAGACTGTTTAATTACCATGCAAAAATATAATTGCAATCGTCGAAGCATGCGTGTGCTTGCTTATCGCACTTGTACCATGGTAACATCATGTCCAGATACAGGTCTAGTCTTCATATCATGAATTGCTATCGTTTCGGATGTCAACGCACTGATAAGAATTCCCAATGCAGATCGATGTGCTCGATGCTCTGATTCATATTCAGCGAAATATATTACGAGTACATATCAGTTATGAGTATTTAAAATAGTTATTAAGTATTACATTTTACATCGTTTAGCTGTTAACTTTTTTTTTATCATTTGTTTGCCTTTGTTATGCTTCGGTGCGTATACGTAATATTCCAGCGAGTGGCAGCGATAAGCGACCAAGTAATTAGCTTACACCGCATTAAATTAACCAATTAATTATGGAGACAATTAAAATTATTATTATTATCATCGCAAAACGTGTTCATCATATTTAAGTTACGTCATTTCCTTCATCAGCTCCTTGGGCACATGACTCAGAACTTGATATTTCCCCAAAGAATGACTAATTAAACGGTTATAATTAAGCATAGACACAAATTTCCTAGTGAATCAGCATAAATACAATTTAAATATGCAAGCGCAGCCAACTTGACAGGCAAAAGGACTGCCGACCTTTTTTTATGAATAATTTATATATTTAATTGAATATCGTTCGTCACCAAATTGGATAAACATTTTTGGACATGGAAGGACTTTCGTCACTAGACTTTTAACTCGTAAAAAGTAACAGGCACTTTATCTTAAATTATATTAGAATTAGAATAGATTAGAAATTAACTAAAAGTAAAATAAAAACTTTGCGCCCTTGCCGATTGTAAAAATTTTGTTTATGTTAAAATCAGTATAATAAACAGAAACGAATAACGGATTCAGTAAGGTTTCGGTTATGTTTGTGTTTTGGTTTTAGGATACCAGTTATATCTGTGTATATCGATTTCGAAATACCGGTTCGATTTCGGTTCACAAATAGAAAAATTGGTTGAAAAATAGTTTAAAAATAAAAACGCTATTAGTTAAATAACCATAAGCTTATTGATATTAAAAATGATATACCCGTATAATAATAAGAGCAATATTTAAATTTATAATCCAAATTAGTTAAAAAACGATGATTAAACCTTGATTCTTGATTGACCGTAACAATCCATACATGAATGGTATCGGTTTTCGGTTAGGGTTTCAGTTATGATTCCCTATTTTTATCGGCTAATACCATTTAAAGTTTAAGGCTGTGAGCCCTGTCGATTGCAAGTAAAATACTATTACTAACTGATAGATATATACCATTATTAAAAAATATACACATTTAGCAAATTCGTTCAGGCAAATTTTTATTTTGCAAATTTAAGAATTCATAAAATTGTGCATATAAACTTGGTAAAATACCCTACGAAAATAGAGAAATAGCGTAAAATGGCAACATGACGTGAATGAGTCGAGTTTTACCCTCAGTGAATGGTGTTGTCTGTATTCAGTTCATAGCGCCATGATCACCGCAGATCACCGAGTACCGAGCACCGATCACAGAGCATGAGCTAAGCATGAGCTAAGCATGCTAATTAAGCACCTACTCATCGACATGATGACGTTGTCGTGGTTGTCGTCGTCATCATCATGGACTGGACGTGTGGAGTTGAGGGAAATAACGTTTTGTATAAAGATCTAAAGAATGCGAACTGAACTTGAAATTAAAAATCTTGAATGCGCCTAACCTTGAAGTGTGTATTGTAGTGAGTCGTGTGTTGTGTGTGCCTTGATTTAATGCCTATACGAATAAATGAGTAAACAGGCTATAACAACTTTTCTTTGAAAGTTATTTTGTTTTCGAAATGTTAATTGAATTGCGCGAATTAAAGCGCAAATCCGACAGACTCATTGTATAACGCCTTTTTGGTGGTTTTAGCCCAAAATCAAGCCATACCGAATCAAAGTGAACTCAACCTCACAGTTGGTTTTCACATTAAACTTGATGGAAACCTTGAAAGTAAAGGCATTTATGTCTTAGCCTGATTCATCTAATAAATAACATATAATCGTTGTCGGTATCATAAATAAATTACATTCCCTAAACACATTCACTTTTTGAACTTGGAATGGAATTCAATTTGAGAATTTAAGTTTTAGTTTAGGTCATAAAGTGAAAACTTCAATTTCACCCATTAAAATAAAAATATTGGATATACAATTTTTGGCCCATGTACTTACTTACGTGTACCTAGACATGTGTGTATGTGACACTGGGCATTGGCCCCAAAGAGTCCATGACGGAATTCAGCTTTTGTTTTCGAACGTGAGACAAAACTGATTAACCGTTTGCAACTTGCAAGCCAAAAAAAAAAATTATAATAATAAGAAAAACAATACAATACAATGGAACATTATGTGGGCTTATACACTCGACTCTAATCGCATAGGGGCTACATAACGTCTATAGCTTATGCCAAACGACAGGCCCATGCCCTTGTTAAAGCCAGTTTGACGTTGCCAATCACAATTTTCAACTTGTCTACCGAGCTGAGTACATACTCATGAGATATATATGTATATATATATAAATATATACATATTACTTGTATGTGTACAATCGTTTAACTGAGCGTTACGTTGAGTTGACAGTTGAGCTCTAATTGGTTTTAAAAACATTTGCAAAACGCATTTCAGTTATGTTGACCTTTGTCAAGAGGTTCGTAAACCTTCTGATTTTTAAAATCCCTCTCTCTCTCTCTCTCTCTCTCTCTCTGAGGCACTTGCTTATATTTTTCGAGTACAACATAAATCTAAGGAAAGTCATCTTGAAGTACATAAAAAACATATTTTATCAATCTCTTAATTGCAAAACGATAAGATTGCAATTTTCAAACTACTACCTTCACAGTGCCATCAAGAAAAAGAAGAAGAAGAATAAAAAGCAACCCTATTTTAACCCAACTTTATTATTTTAAATCAATTTTGTTGTTAAAAGCACAGAGCTATCGGGTGTTTGACCCACCGAGTGAGTGAAGTGGTGGAGTGGGTAATATGGTGACTGTCAAGCTACTGGACTTCTAGGCAAATGTTGGTCATTGACGCAATCTTCGCTTGGACATCGCGTGCCACAACTAACAATTGGGTTAGCCGTTATTAGACCTTTTCTAGGTATACAAAAACTAAGAGGTCGATAGTTCTGAGTATAGAACAAGTATGAACACTGCAGTCGAGTCTCCGACTATAAGATACCCTTTACACAATTTAAATATGTAAAAATTGGATACTTGAAGCTTAATCTTAAATGGTATGAAAATAATTGCAATAAATTTAAAAAACAAGTATTTATTGCATATCTTAAGGCAATAACCATTAGATTAGTCTATTAAATGAATAAATAAATTTTAATAAGAGAAATGATTCCTTTCCCCTGTTACTTACATTGCGATGAATATGATATACCCGATTAACCGGAATAAAGTGAACTATATGGTAGATTAATCAATTTAAGCCACTAATTTATGTTCCGGGTATTGATAATACATAGTTATGTCTGGGAACCGATAAAACATATCTTAAGTGACTATGCGTTAATTGTAATCATTTTATTGTTCTAGAAAATCCAAAAACAAAATTTACCAATTATATGGCGGCGTGGGTAAGCAATAAAAAAAAAATCTAATTTTAGCTTAGACCATTATTATTCAATGTCTAGAAACTATAGTCAATAGATTATATATTATATATATGTACATTTATGCAACAATAATAAAGCTAAAAGGGTCATAGATCACTCATCGTTGTGAATCTCTATCGCTTTTCGTAACTTGTTGTTGTAGATATCAGAACTATTATTAAAATTGCTTTAACAATCATCCCTTATATAAATTAATGATTGTGCATACCCTATAAAAATCGGTAATATACAGAAAAGGGTATGATAACCATGTCGAAATGGCAGAAATATTTATCTGTGACTGTAAGGTCGTCAATTTAGTGAAAATACATTTTATTGAAGAGATATTTTTTAATTTGACATAAATTTTTACATCAAATTATCAAATAGATATAAAAGATATACAGTGGTCGGCATATTTATTTTGACAAAATGAAGTGAAATCTACTCAAAATTTGAACTAACTTCTTGAAGATTTTGGCATCAATGAAAAGGTCATTTAAATCCTATTTGAATGATACAAAATTTTCCTTAACCCATTAAGTACCCATTGAAAATTTTGAATTTATGTCGACGTAGAATTGAGTTAAATTTTGAAACTTTTTTTCTCGGGCTTAAACAAAAAATGTTTTGATGTTTTTCTAATAGTAACAGGACAACTGCAATAGTACACAGGGTAACTTCCAGTCGAGCACATCCAACTATTTCTAATACGTAAATATGTATGGATGTTCTTATGTATGTCAGCACGTGAGTATTAACTTCAAACTACAACAATATTTGCAAGCATTGGATTCCATTGGAAATGGCAGTTAGGTGATATCACAGGTTAATTGGAAGTATTGAAGTTGAAGTTTTGGAAACGCTTAAGTGTTTCTTAAAACATTCGGAGAGCAATGGCATTAACATGTTTTATGTGTCAACTGTGATTTGTCATACACGCACACACACACACACACACACACATAGACGCGTGCACAAGTTGTAAGTGTTGTAAATAGAAAGCGACTTTGATTTATCAGCAATTTAGGAATTGTGTGAAACAACTATGCAACAACAAAAGCAAAACAACAGCGACAAGTGGAGTGGAGTGTGTTTTTCGATGTATGTGTCTGTGTTTGTGTGAGTGCTGGAAGAGTGTGCCAATTGGTAACGGCAAGCGTCACGTTTGCGTCCACTCCCCACTTTGTACTTGAGATAAACACGTTTGCCTCTCTTCTTCTTACACGCCCTCACACAGTTGCCACTTTATTGCTTTGTGCCTTATGCATTGCACTTTGCTTTTATTATTACGCCTTGTTTACATCATCGTCAGCTGCAGCGCAGCAGCAGCAAAACCAAAAACAACAATTAACCACAACATCATCTGCGTTTTTGCATTGCGCATGCGCGGGGCTTGACTTTGCATTTGAGTCAGGTTTATATTTTTCGTCGCGTACATATGAAAAAGCTGTTTTTTTAAATTATTATTTGCCATTGTATTAGAATGCACTGCGTTTCAGAAATTGCCATTGAAATTTAGCCAAGTAAATTCGTTGTGTGCTAGAGCAGCCGGCGCGAGAGTGAGAGAGAGAGATAGGAGCACACTGATACACTGATAGACACATACCAGCACACAGCATCATTGTCTGGCATAACTGGAAACCGGTTTCCAGTACACCTTTACCGTAGCCAAAGCTACCACAATAATACGAATATGCGACATAATTGTAAAAACATAAAAACAACACAGGCTTATTGTTGCCATCGCATATGAATATTTATTGTTGTTATTGTCTCATTTTGCGCGAGTCTCTCACAGTCAGTCTACGTTAACTGCGACTTTGGAATCTGTGTATTTTTCTTTTTTCGTTTGTAATGAACTGAGCCGCAAGTTTGTCTTCTAAACTTGAAACAAGTTATTCGTTTATAGCACAAATTCCGCAAACTTTGTTATGGGTGCGGCTTGTAGTTTTTAAGTGTAATTTCACTTTCAAATGCATTTAAGCTTCATATTTGCATTTTGCATGTTCAGGCGCACTAACTATTATTGACCAGTACTTATTTTTGGTAAGTAGAACACGCGAAATCTATCTCATTAGCAGGCAGCATTTTTGTTGCAAATGCAGAACATTAAACTTGTTTGTCAAAAAATCACACACTAACCTAGAATTGTTGTTGAAATGCTTCACAAATTAAACCGTATATGGCTTTGGTATTTTACTCCGTTTCAATCGCGCACAAGACTGCGCGCCTTGAATTCAAATCTGCAACTGACACTCCAATGTTCCAATTGGGCAAGCGCATGCTGCGTGTGACAGAGGTGAATTGCATTCGTGGTGAATTCCTATTTACCATCCATCCCTCGATAGTTGCGTACCCGTGATTATCGATTAACGATAACAAGAAACATCTGATGTGTTCTTTTTTTTTATTGAATAAAATTTTCAATTAGCGCTGCCCAAAAGTGAAAAGAGAAAATGTGCTATAAACTGCTTATAATTGCACTACTTATTGGCCTAAGTAGTTGTGAAGTCGTCATCGGCCAGGATGAGCTCGTCGACGAAGTATCCGGCTACTACACAATCGAGGGCAAAGTGTATGCGCCGGAGATTGGGCCCGGAGCTAACCAGGGATTCGCAGTCACATTGCCCAGTGGAAACAAGTGGCAGACGGATCTGTCCATAAGCATCAACAACGGAGAGTACAAGGGCTTTGTGCGCGAGGATGGACAGTTCATAATCAGTGGAGTTCCCTCTGGAAGTTACGTACTCGACATTTACCACCCTGACATATTCTATGAGCCCGTGCGCGTGGAGATCAATCCAAAGGGCAAGTTCCGGGCACGAAAAGTGAACTACATTCAACCGGCGCAGGTTGTCCAAGTGCCATATCCACTGAGGATGAAGCCGCTCATGCGATTCAAATATTTCCAGACGCGTGAGCAATGGAAGGTGAGAATACATTAATTTACACATTTAATCAATAATATAAACGTTTACTTGTAGATCACCGACTTCCTGTTCAGCCCCATGGTATTAATGATGGCCTTGCCCTTGTTGCTGATGTTGGTACTGCCTAAAATGATCAATGATCCCGAGACAAAGAAGGAAATCGAGAACATGCAGTTCTCAAAGGTAACACTCTTGACTGCAAATGTAAACCTTGAATACAAATGTACTTTTACTTCCCACAGATGACCAACGATATGCCGGAGATCAGTGAAATGCTGACATCATTCCTCGCAGGAAAACAGCCAGAGCCGAAGGAGAAGAAGCCAGTTACGGCCAGCAAACAAACAAAAAAACGCAATTAAGATGTGTTCCTTCATTGCCAGTGGAAGGGAACTAGAAAAGTAATTTGATGAAGCCCTAAGCTAATAGAGAAACTACTCTCAGTTTATAGTCAAATATCGAAACATAAATAAAAACTTTCATACCAAATCAATGTGCATTTATTTAAGAAACCCGACCGTCTTGGGTCGCTTGGGTCCCACACGGTCTTCCTCAGATTTAAGCATCTTTACCAGCAACTTGTTCAGTTGCTCACCCATGGAGAGACCAAGTTGAATGCAGTTCAGCATGGTATCCCTGTGCATAGAACCGCCGCCAGTCATATGTGTGCCGGAGAGATATGCTGAAAGTATTTACAAGTTATTAATCATACTGGAATATTGCCTATTTTAGTACCTGTATCATTGCGCATGGAGACGGATACAACCATGCTGACTGCACTGCAGACTTCCTCCTCTGCAGTTGGATCTACCAGACAGTAATCACCAATTTTGCACACTGTAACTAGCAGAGGCACCGCATCAATGCCTATCCGTGTGCAATCGTACGGATTATCTGATATTATTAGGTCCGTAACGCCGGCATCCAGCAGAGTAGCCGTAACCCGGGGCAACTTTGTGTTGTAGAGAGCTGCCTTGGCAGCCAGGGAGACAGCGTCATGCAGATTGCCACCACATTCGAGGATCTAAAGGGAAAGTTCATTTAGAATTGACAGGAAAGTGTACAGTAAGCACTAACCAGAATGTCTATGTACAGTTTCCAACATTGCTGACCCGGAATTAGGCACAAGGTGCGATAATCGAAGGCCAACGGCGATTCGTAGGCGTTTTGAAGGGACAGTATCAATTCTTGGGCTAAATCTGAGCCACCACGGCCTTCAAACTCTGGTGTTGCATTCGCAGAGCTGAAGTAAAGAAACATCTGGGTAGTATAGCTGTCAATCTTTCAGGAACTGCAATTTCCCGCCTTATGTCTTACCAGTCGACAAAGAACTCCAGTTTGCCAAATTCAGGAGTTAATGGGTTTGGCACATCAATTTCTGTTTTAACGCCAACTAAAATATCCGTATTTGCCAATCGCAGGCGTGCTGAGCCACTGGCATTGCTGACCAGACCAGTTTCCAGCTCCATTGGCCGGTAATCTCGACGAGAACGTCCATCACAGCGTAAATCCTCCTTAAAACACAATTTGTATAGCTTATTTCCGCAAGGGCTTTACTACTTACTTCAACGCCATGTAATATAAAGGTTTTCTCTGCTTCACTGAGCGCAACGTATGCCATTCCTTTCAATAAACACTCGCTTGAAGTAGAAGAAAATTGCTTTAAACTGAATCAAAACAAAGTCAACATGTGGATGACCGATATCGATAATAATATCTATCGATATGTACTGTTGACTTTCATATGCATGCCTGCAAGTTGCGTTATACAGCACTATGCCGGTTTGGCTGCTTCGCAACACTTGCCAAAAACAAGCCAGTCATTTCACTCTGCATTTTGCTGCACGAATTACAAATTTTAAAAAATCATCATCAGAATGGGTCCCGATTTTGAGTTCACCGACACCCCCGTCAGCACTGGCGTAAGTCCTACAACTAGAATTGTTTTGAGCAGAATACTACAATTACAATTGCTTACTTCCAGACAACTATTATGGCCGTGGAGTTCGATGGCGGCGTTGTGATCGGTGCCGATTCTCGGACCAGCTCTGGTCCCTATGTTGCCAATCGTGTGACCGACAAATTAACCCAGATCTCGGATAAGATATACTGTTGTCGCAGTGGATCCGCAGCAGATACCCAGGCCATTGCCGACATTGTGGCCTACTCCCTGAACTACCACAGGAATCAGACCAACAAGGAACCGCTGGTTTGGGAGGCAGCATCAGAGTTTCGCAACTTTTGCTACAATTACCGCGATTCCCTGTTGGCTGGTATCATTGTAGCCGGTTGGGACGAGGAACGCGGTGGTCAAGTATACAGTGTGCCACTTGGTGGCATGTTGACCCATGAGGCTTGCACCATTGGCGGCTCGGGATCCAGTTTCATCTACGGATTTGTCAGAGAGCATTACCGCGAAGGCATGCCAAAGGAGGAGTGTGTGGAATTCGTCAAGAAAGGTGTGTACATCATAAGTAATTATTAAAATTCTGCTAACGATTCCCAACTCTTCTTAGCTGTCCAACATGCCATCTACCACGATGGCAGCTCCGGAGGCGTGGTGCGCATTGGTATCATAACAAAGGACGGCATTGAGCGCCGTTTGTTCTACAACACAGAGTCTGGCCAGTCTACAATTGCGGGCTCACAAAGCTTTGTAAACTAAATGGGAATAAAAATGGAATGGATTCTAAATTCACAACTTACGGAGAGAATATAATTTGGTTTTTTTTAAATGTATCTATTGTGTTTCATTTGGCAATGGGTAATTAAAAAAGTCACAAGTCCTTACGTACTATATGATAATAAATAGTCGATGTAGCCTAAAAATACAGTATAAATCTATGACATAAAGTAGTTATCACATCCTTAGATTCAGTTCATTTATAATTATTGTTGTTGACTATGAGCGCGAGTTTATAGACGCCTGCTCTGGTGACATATAAGTAGTCTCCATGGATTTCGACGTGATTTGCTTCTGCTTAGTGAAACGATAATAGATCTCTGGGGTCCACACGAGTACGACCAGGAGCAGCAGCACGCTCTGTGCGTATAAACAGATTACATACGAGTCTGCATAGTCCCGAATCCAGCCAAGCAGTTGACCAACTGTTATCACAATGATACCCTTTGAAATCATGCTGAGACCCAGACCACCGGCTAGTTTGTCTGCTCGGCAGTGCGCTGAGATCGTGAGATTGTTGTTGATCACAGTCGCTGATTTGGTCATGCCAGTGAGCACAGACATGACCAGGATGATGTGCAGATTTGTAGTCTGAGCCAGACAAGCTCGGGCAATCAGCATTCCCGCCGTCCCCAGTAGGAAGACAACACGATAGGGAATCCTCAGACGATCGGTAATGCAGGGCAGCAGCAGGCGACAAATTATGTCCGCTCCAGCCACCACGGACATGCAGTTGGCCACCACTTGGCTGTCGAATCCAGCTGTCTGCTTCAGGAAAGTGGGAAAGACCATGGTGAAGTTAATTGTAGCTGTATACACCAATGCCATGCCAACGATAATGCTCCAAAAAACAATGTCCTTCAGCAGCCCCAAGTCCATGGCTTGGGTTAAACGATGTCCCATTTTGCTGCACACAGTCTCTGACTTTTCCTTGGGTGCAATCACACTGCTTTCAGCTGGTTCTATTGTAATTCTAGTCTGATTCTTGTCCTCTTTATCTGCCAGCAGCTTCATGTGCTTGCGATTGTTGTGCTTCATTGGAGGATTTAGGGGTTTCAGAAACATGGCTCCCAGCAACTGAAAAAGACAAAATGACAGTCAGTTAAAGAAATCTTAATAAGTCAAAGAAATGTGTATACTAACCCCAAACAGTGATAAGGCAGCCATGGCAAGGACTGCGAAACGGAAGCCATGGTTGTGCAGGAAGTAACGCACCATGTGGGGAATGAAGACCTGACCCATGCCAGCTCCGGCCAATGAGAAGCCCACTGCACGTCCTCGCTTGCTGCTGAAGTAGGAGTTAATGGCCATGAAAGTAGATGGGGAAATCAGGCCAAGTCCAAATCCGACAAAGAAACTATAGCCAACAATAAAGTGCCAGGTCTGGGTTGCCATCGAGCACAAGGCCAAGCCGAAGGAAACCATTACACATCCTGTGGCAGCAACATTCCGTGGCTTAAAGCTCTTGATGGCCGGACCAATGAATAAGCCGGAGAAGTTCAAGGCCAAACTGTTGAGATTGGTTATAAGTGCTGCGGTGAATGTGTCCTCATTCAAGCGTTGCAGTTCTCCCACGAATAGTTGTCCAAACACCGATAATATCGACTGGTTCGTCATCTAATAAAAGCAACAAATTATTACACATTTTCATCACAATTACACAGTTACAGTAAACTCACATTGATGACGGCCACGGCGGCGACCACGACCCAGCCAAATCCACCGTCGGGGACCATGCGACTTGTCTGGACATCCATTGCGTATTATCTGATTTATAATACAAAGAGCACTTGAGTAAGAGCCACTGAAATGTTAAGAAAGATAACAGGTAAATAGCGCATTTAAACAATTTGCTAATTATATTTAATGGGCTTATCAGCTTATCAAATCTCTTTATCACATTGCTTGAAATTCGGCTGTCTTTACACCAGAATCCGTCTACCTCCTATACGTAGGGGAAACAACCTCTGGCCAATGGGTTAGACAACCGACTCGAATTGTACGTTAAAATCGTTACAGCAACAACAATAACAACAGCAACCGCAACAATGATAGACAACAATAAAATAAAATAAAATAAACAAAGAACCAACTTACACTCAAGCATTTGATTAAGCGCTGACAAAATGCGAGTGCAGGTTATGTTCATTTTAAGCATTTCACTCTGCACATTTATTTAGATTAATCGTCACAAATCTAATAAAAATTTACATTAAATTGTTTAAATTAGTTCAAAGTCAAGTCGTGTCGCCCAAATGTCAAAGCTGCCAACTCCCCCGAAAAACACAACACACTGTCAATATAGTGGGCTTTGCGATAAGTTGGCAGGACTGTTTAGGTTAAAACAGCTGTTCGTTTGATGCCCGCTGTCGGATTCTTGACATTATTGAACACATTCGGTGTATTTTTAAGCGCAAAAGCATAGAAAATGTGTTTTCTGTGCACACAATGTACGGAGGACGCCGTTGGCAATATTCAGTTTGGGTCCAACGAAGCCGCCTTACTTGATGTGAATAAAATCATCGAAAAGCACTTCTGGATGCAGGTAAGAATTTACAAAGACTCCATGAACTATATTTTAATATTATCATTTAATTATTAGACTAAGGATGCCATTGGACATGTGTGTAGTGCTTGTTGGAACCAATTGTTTGCATTTCACAACTTTTATATGAGCGTGGAGCAGGCACACAGGCTGCTAGGCAATCAGATTCCAATTGGCAAAGAAGCCGAGTTAAGTGAGCAAGTGGAAAAGGAAATTGCCGCAATCGCCGCGGAGGTGGAAGTGGTGATTAACGAAGATGTGGTCAAACAGGAGAATGTGCTAGGCGAGAGCGTTGCGGCTGCAGTGAAGCGGCGACGTGGACGCCCTCGCAAGCAATTGCCACCTGAAACAGGTGCAACAGGTATCGACAGCAGCGAGTTGAAGGCCGTGCTGGAACAGATCAACCTCAACGAGATTAAGATTGAGTTTCCCGAGGCGGACTTGAGCATAGCCGATGTGCTGCAGGATCAGGAAGAGCAAAACATGTCAGACTATCTACAACAAAGCGGCTGTGAAAGCGACGCTGATGATGATGATAATGATGATGATGATGATAATGATGATGATAATGATGCTGATGATGATATTGTTACTGCTCCGATACAGAAAAGGCCACGAAAGAATAAAAAGCGTCGCAACGTCACAACGAAATCAAAATCAAAGGTTGTTAAAAAGGTGAAAACTGAAGGCATTCATAATATGAAGAAATCAAGAGAATTCAATGACTACATACGAGATCACTATAAAGTGCAGTGTCCCATTTGCAACGAACCCTTGGATGGATTCTCCGAGCTGCTCGTCCATGCGCGCAATGATCACAATCAGCGCGGATACGCAGTCTGCTGCGGTCGCAAGTTCTGGAAACGTGGCGTACTCGTCGATCATCTGCGTCGTCATCAGGATCCGGAACTATTCAAATGTCACATTTGTCACCGCGTCATGGGACATCGTCGCAGCTTGGAGCTGCATATGCGTATGCATGACATCAAACAACGTGGACGACTTCATCAATGCGATCAATGCCCAAAGAAATTCTTCAGCTCCGTCGTTTGCGAGCGCCACAAACTGACGCACATTCCCAAGGAGCAATGGCTTGTCAACTGCACCAATTGCAAGAAGACGTAAGCCGACATTATCTATCTGCTATATATATAAAAATTCTTTGACCTGACTGACTCACTGATCATTGCACAGCCCAAACTATAAGACATAGAAGACTAAAATTTTCACACAACATAGATAAGACAATTATATTTATATACATTTAAGCACTTCAATTGAAATTTGTGTTTGCAGCGATATCTATGTATATAAAATTCTTGACCTGACTTACTCACTTACTAACTGACTCACTAATCATTGCACAGCGCAAACCATAAGACCTAGGAGGCTGAAATTTATTCTTGCAGCGATATCTACCTTCTTTATATATAAAATTCTTTGACCTGACTTACTCACTTACTAACTGACTCACTAATCATTGCACAGCACAAACCATAAGACCTAGGAGGCTGAAATTTATTCTTGCAGCAATATCTATTTTCTATATTTATAAAATTCTTGACCTGACTTACTCACTTACTAACTGACTCACTGATCATTGCACAGCCAAACCATAAGACCTAGGAGACTGAAATTTAGACACAACATATATGAGACAATTATCTATATATACATTCAAGCAATTTAATTTAAATTTGTGTTTGCAGCTTCCCAACGGAGTATCTTATGCAGCAACATGTGAAGCTGGTGCACCTGAGAAAGTTTGACAAGATCTGCGACGTTTGTGGGAAGTCAGTACGGGGCCGTGAGGCCTTGGTCCGCCACATGAAGGAGCACACTGGGGCACCGCAACAGGTCATCAAGTGTGACCTGTGTGACTCAACGTTGACCACGAAATACGGTCTGGCACGGCACATTAAAATGATGCACACCGCCGAGAATCTGCAGCCAATCCAGTGCGAATATTGCCTTAAAGTATCACCCAGCCTTCAGGCCCATCAGCATCACATCAAATACACCCACAATACGGCACGTACGCACCAGTGTCCGATGTGCGAGAAGGCCTTCAAGCGTCCCAATGAATTGCGCGTAAGTTCTTTGTGCAGTGATTCAGTTGTACAAATAAAAATAAACAATTTCTATTGTGATTGCAGGAACACATGACAACTCATACGGGCGAGGTGTTGTATACCTGTCCGCACTGCCCAAAGACCTTCAACTCGAATGCAAATATGCATGCGCACCGCAAGAAAATGCACTTTAAGGAATGGCAAGAGTATCATCATCAGCATCACTCACGACGACGCAACTCGAACACAATCATCTCCGTGAGTGTGCGCAAGACAACGGAGAGAGCGTCCGCTGGGACAACAGAGGCGACTAACGAGGTGGTCGTCGAGGGATTGGAGTGTTGATTAAGTGCCCTTTGACATAATAATAATAATTATAATGAATATGTTCACAATAACATTGAAATCACTCTCAGATTTCGGCGTAATCAGTGTATAAATTTTAAAAAACAATTTGTAGCTTGTTTAATTGAAAAGCCAAGCGTTTAATGGAAAAGCAAAGTCTTGAAACCGGTTCAAGCCAGTTCACTGAAAGCACCGAGCTCATCATGAACTGGTATAGTACAACAGAGCTTGGTCTTATCACCACATTAAGGTCGAATCTGGTACCGTTGCGTCGCCACATATGTGTGTACATATAGCGCATGGTTCAGTATTCGGAGCAAATAAATTAATATGTTTACACCATTATTATTGAGCGGACTTCTATCGATCAGAGCCTAGACAAGACACTCATGGTGTAGTGTCTGTCATCGGTCGGATGAACCGGTTTAAGTCAGTTTAAAAGTGGATTCTAAGCCTTATCAGTGGATTTGCATTATCAGTTCAAAGGTACGATCGGCGTGTATGTTTCTTGTTGTTGCTGCTTATATTATTATTGCCCGGCAGCATCTTCAAACTGTGCCATCGGTTCACTAAGCATGACATAAAGCAATTTTTGTATTGGTGGGTTTTTAATTTTAAATAAATTCCGGTGAAATCCTGTTTACCTATGGAATATTTTGTGTTTTTTTTATAATAATTGGGACTTTTCAGACCATTCGTCTGGTGGAATTGGAATTGGAATTGTGAAATACATTTTTAGTCACGTTGCAGTCTAATATTGATTGAAATTGTGAATTTTTATTGACAATTTGACAATAATGCAGGCGTAACCAAATCCGCATCTGCAACGTCAACTGCACAAACAATTATGCATGTGTGATTAATTAAAAAATTAATTTTTCAACTTACCTACTAATGAATCGTAGCGTAACTTCGCACTAGTTTTCTTATATTTGTTAAAAACAAGTTAATTTAATTTATGACTATCACTGTTTACACGTTTTATGTCTTCAAGTTGATTGGGGGCTTATTCAGAAGTTCCCACCGAAAAACCTTATCACTCGACGAGTAAATATTGTTTGGCTGTCTGGTCGCTGTGTTGTGGTATTTATTGGCATCACCTTAACAGCAACCAACACAACACAAGAATTGTTTCCAGAATACTTTGAGATCAGCATTCAAAAATTGCAAGCACTAGTTTTGGCGCCAAATAACCGCATGGTGAAATTGATAAGCTATAGACACCTCACTTCGTAGCAATCAGCTTTCAACAGACTTGCTGCATTGCTGTTAACAACAGTTAAATAAATACTAGATTGATTTGATCTTTTTTTCTCGCATTTACTTTTTTTAATACAGTCAATCTTTTTTTTTATTAAATTTTTTTTTTATTTTACGAAACAGCGAGAAAGTTTCAGAATGTATAATTGCCCTCGCTGTTAATAACAGCAAGGGAATCTGTTAAGTTTTACACCGGTGGACACCCCAAACGACAACGCCAACCGACCCCAACACTGACGGCCAAGCTTGCCATCACTGACAAAATTTGCAAATTTTAAAATGCAAAAAAACTCAATAAAAGTTAATACATTTTATGAAAAATAAAATTTTGAAATTAGACAAAATTAAGCTTAACATTTTAAAAAAGGTTTGAAGTTCGTCAACCGTCGGGAAGAGAAGTTATCTAATTTAACTCGAAAAATAAAATTATATTATATCAAGAAATTCTAAAAAAAAAATTATGCAAAAATTTAAAAAATTCTAGAAAATAAAAAATCCCAAATTAACTACAAAAATGAAAAACACCCAATTTCGGAAATGTACTTGTTTTTTTTAAGTACAAAAAAACAAACTAGATCGGAAACTTTTACCGCATGGGCAGCCCTTGGTTTTAGGACTCCACGCCGCCATTATAACGGGATTTGTTTGAAGAAATGGCGGATCATACAAAATTAGCACCAATCCCCGTATATTTTAAAAGGGAATATATTTTACGTAAGGGAGCGGAAAGGGAAAAGAATGAAGGAAAAAAAAACAGTCGCTGCTGCCGCTGATCAAAGAAGGCGTCGGCGTCGTGGTCGCAATGACGATGATAATGATCATGATGATGAAGCAGCAAAACAGCCGGTGGAGGAGGAGGATGAAGAAAGCGAGTTGGAGGATTGCTGGAGCTTCTCTGGCTGTGTGCATTATGCGAGTCGCACGACATCCAAAGTCGAATCCCAATCAATCAAATAAATAGAGGGTAAGAAACTAAATGGAAAACCAATCCTGTCAACAAATCCTGGCCGTTATTTTAATATATAATTTAAACAACAAACAGGATAACAATTAACTTAATTAAATCTTTTAAATCCAACAGAGTCGTGTTATTTATTTATCCAATTTCAAGAAGGAGAAGGAAGGACAACAATTAAACTGTTATTTATAATCTGGAAAACATCGTTATTATGAATATCATATTTAATTAACGAAAATGTGATGGAAATTTAAATCAACAAACGAAATATTGGGAAATATGTTTTGTGACCTACAATCAGGGATTTAGTTCGTTCGTTCAGTTCAGGGTTTAGTTCAATAGAATCCGAACGACGTTCATACGAATTGATTGCACTGACTACGACGTGTCACACACACGCGCACACACATCCACACAAGTGTGTTTATTTTTATGAATAATTGTTTTTATTTTACGTGCTAGAATTCATCACAATGGTCGACGATAGCACCAGGAAAACACTAAGCAGCATTCCATTGCTGCAGATAAGAGCTGGTCCACGTGAAAAAGATATTTGGGTGCAACGCCTAAAGGAGGAATATCAAGCACTGATAAAGGTAAGTAGTTATAGAAACGATATGACAAATACGGAACATTGATAGGTTTATTTAATTTAACTGCAGTATGTGGAGAACAACAAGCAGTCTGGCAGCGATTGGTTTCGCCTGGAGTCGAACAAGGAGGGCACCAAATGGTTCGGCAAGTGTTGGTACATGCACAATCTGCTCAAATACGAATTCGATATCGAATTTGACATTCCCGTTACGTACCCGACAACGGCACCGGAAATAGCATTGCCGGAACTGGACGGCAAGACGGCTAAAATGTATCGAGGCGGTAAAATCTGCTTAACGGATCACTTCAAGCCCCTGTGGGCTCGCAATGTGCCCAAATTTGGCATTGCCCATGCGATGGCATTGGGCCTGGCGCCCTGGCTGGCTGTGGAAGTGCCGGACCTCATCGAAAAGGGCATCATCACATACAAGGACAACTGCTGAGGATACGCCTATTGCACGCTCCAACTCTGACTTTAAGAACAAAACTCCCCATAGACAATTTAGACACGTTTTGATTTTCCGTATATAAAAAAAGCATTTTTTATCTTATTTTGTACTTTGTTATTTCAATTCACTTGAACAAAAGTTTTTCAGTAATTCTTAAATAATTCCATTGAAATTTCTGTATATATTTTGACTAAACTGAAGAAATGCTCAATTTGTCCATATTCTATGCGATTTTACTTTGTTATACTGTTGTAAAATCTACTAGAAATGTGTAACGAACTAAAGAAGGCGTGGCAGAGCCCGTAAAGTATATATAGATCATTTACTATAACTCACAAAATACAAATTTTGATTGCAGATACATTCGGTATATACTTTTCTATTGTGTAAAAGTTGTTTATTTATATCTTGTATAATCTTCATGTTAAGGACGAGATATCCGAAATATTTAAATTGAAAATTTTTTATTGGCGTTTTCTGCAAAACCATTGTGTTTTAAGTTATCATGATTAACTTTTTTGCTGCAGGCAGAAACCGAGTTTCAGAAAGTACAACTGTCTATAAGGTATTATCCTGTATATATCTGATGAAATTTGGTTAAAATGAGACCATAATAACATATAGAATACATAGAATCAATGGCTCAAAAATTAAACGTTATTAGGGTAAATAATTTTAGGTTTTTTTTTGGCATTCTCCTACCCAATTCCAAAGATTATGTTTATGGTACAGTCTTAAACATATTTGGTTAATATCGGACTGTCTCGAATCAACTATTTCGGGATTTCTGTACAATTCCGGCATTATTACCGGTACGTACCGTTACAACAATTAAATTAAAAAAAAAAAAGTTATAAAACAAAAATATATTAACAGATTTGTACATACCATATTTACGCATTTTATCGAGACAAAGCTAACTTAAATTTTAAGAATTAGTGTAATAGAAAGCAAAATGATATACAGTACATAGAAAAAAACATCGAGTAATTTGTTATAAAGTGTATCGAAAGCGTACCGGTACAAACGTATAGTTTGCGTTTCTTAAAAAATAACTTATTTTCGTCCAGGTACCGGTACTTAAAACGAAACCGTTAAAATCGGTTAACGGTTCCGGCTTATTCCCTAGTTTAAATGTATGTAACAGGAAAAAGTGTGCGTCAATTTTTTCACAAAAAATTTTAGTCCAAAATTATATTTAACTGTCAATTCTAAGATGTTTTCACAAAAAACCATCGCTCTAAAAATTAATTCTTTTGAAATTGTTATCAAGAGTGGCCCAAATTTTCAAAAAATCAAAGGGCTAATTGTGCTTAAAACATAATTTTAGACTAAAAACCAGGGAACAATACAGGAACTGGTACCGTTAATGGAAATTAACCTTCAAATCTGTTAACATATTTTTGTTTTATAACATTTATATATGTTTTGTTTTAATTTATTTGCTGTACCGGTTCTGGTAACGGAACCGAAAGAAAAATAAACCGAAATAGAACCGTTTACCGAAATAGCTGTGACGGGACGTACCGGAACCAAACCGAAACCGATATTTATGATGATGAATTTAAGGTAAGAGTTAGTTGGCGGTCTTAACTTTTCCTTTTTCATTGAATTTTAAATATTTATAATCAAATTTCTTAGAAGATTCAGTAAAAAAGATCATGTTGCATTAATTTTAAAATTCAGTTAAAAAGAGACCGCTAACTAATTTTTATCTTTAAGTTCGTCGAAAAACGTCCTATATTTGGGTTTTTAGACCCCGTACTTAAAAAAAGTACAGGGGTCTATTGGGTTTGTTTTAACGAATATGTGCGTAACAGAAGGAGGCGTGGCAGTATATATATTCTTGATCAGCATCAATAGCCGAGTCGATATAGCAATGTCCGTCTGTCTGTCCGTCTGTATGAGCGCCTAGATCTCAGGGACTATAAGAGATAGAGTCACCAAACTTGGTATGTAGGTTCCTCTATATTGCAAGCAGATCAAGTTTTTTTCAAAATTCGGCCACGCCCCCTTTATCGCTCACAAATCGAAAAAAAATTTCATATCCAAATTATAAGAACAATTTAAAAGCTAGTGACACCAAATTTGGTATGTAGATTCCTCTATCTTGCAGGGAGGTCAAGTTTGTTTCTTTTTTGAATCTCACCACTATATCATATAGCGGCCATAGGAACAATCGGTCGAATATCAAGTTTTAGTATGGAAAACTTTTTTGTTTTATGAGATATCCTAACCAAACTAATACAATAAGCAAATGATTTAGTTTTAAATATCCTGTCCAAAGTTGGTTCAAATCAGACCACTATATCATATAGCTGTCATAGGACCAATCGGGTTAAAATCAAGCAGGGACTGAAAATAATGATTATTGTTAAAAATAGCTACATAAAAAATCAGCCATAAGGAGAAGTTCAATTTTTGTTTTGAATGTACCAAAATTGTTGTTATTTGTATATCTCTGCAAATAGCTAATAAACTTTTATTTGAGTTATAAAAGAAAAAAAATCAAAATTAATGGTTATTTAAAGACTTGATTTTTTAAATCACATTTAAGAATTATTTGTGATCAAAAAAATTAAGAATAATAATTATTATTGATTTTTATTTTATTAATCTTTCATAAGAGTCTTTAATTTTTTTTTGAATAAAAGTCTTTAAAGACTTTGAAGACTTTTATTTTGATAAATAAAATAAAAGTTTTTAAGGACTTTTACGATTTGAAAACTTTTGAATAAAAGTCTTTGTCAATATCTTCGCTTATACTCAAGATAAAACTTTTAAAATTACAACACCAGTAAAACCTACGACATTCTAAGAACCTTTATCCTCTACTAACCAACTACGCTCTTTTTCGCACAGCGGGATCAATTCACAATTTTTTGTTGCCATAATCATATCTCTTAATCCAATAAAGATATTTTAATTTAAAATAGTGGGAAATTGGCGATAGAAGGCGGCAGCTAGTTATCTTTCATCAATCTAGTGAATTTGTTAACGTGAGTTCAAATACTATTATTATTTTTTGGACTCAAAAAATATTTTTCTGTTATTCCAACTACTTCAGTACTTTTTTTTACAATGTAATAGGGGAAAATTTTTCCATAGTTGATGTAAATAAAAGAAACAAAGTGTGTATTTTTTAAATTTTTATCTTGATTATAAGCGGATATATTCACAAAGACTGTTATTCAAATTTTTTCATATGACAAAAGTCTTTAAAGACTTTTATTTCATTCCTCAAAAATAAAAGTCTTTTGAGACTTTTAAAATTTTAAAATCAGAAAGACTTGAAAGACTTACTAAAGACTAATAAAATAAAAATAAAAAATAATGATTAACTTTAATTTTTATTTTTTTTTAAATAAAAATAACTATTAATTTGTATTTATAAAATAAAAGTCTTAAAATAACCATTAAAAGTGACTTTTTTTGGATATTCCTCATAACAGTTATGGTCCCTGAAATCAAGTCTTAGTATGAAAAACTTTTTAGTTTTTTGAGATATCGTAACCATACTTATAGAATATGCATTTAAGTCAGTCTTATACATCCTTACCGAAGTTGGTCCACTATATCATGTAGCTGTCATAGGACCGATCGGGGGAAAATTAAGTCTTAGTATGAAAAACTTTTTTGCTTTATGAGATATCGTAACCAAACTGATAGAATAGAAATAAAACTTGGCTTTATATATCCTGTCCAAAGTTGGATCAAATCGGAGCACTAACCAAACTGATAGAATATACATAATACTTGGTTTTATATATTCTGTTTAAAGTTGGTTCAAATCGACCACTATATCATAGAGCTGTCATAGGACCGATCTGGCGAAAATCAAGTCTTAGTATGAAAAACTTTTTAGTTTTATGAGATATCGTAACCAAACTTATAAAATATGCATTTAAGTTAGTCTTATATATCCTTACCGAAGTTGGTTCTAATCGGTCAACTATATCATATAGCTGTCATAGGACCGATCGGGTAAAAATTAAGTCTTAGTATGAAAAACTTTTTGTTTAATGAGACATTGTAACCAATATGATAGAATATACATTTAAGTTAACTAAATATTTTTAATTTTTTCCATTGTTAGTTTTTGCATAGTAGGTACGGGGTCTCCGACAGTCGAGTATGCTAGACTGTAGCACCGTCCGACTAGTTTTTTTTAGAGTAAGGTCGCCGCTAATAGACAATGTCCAATATATAAAATACGTATACGTATTTTTATAAAAATGGGAAGCTCGAAATTGATTTCAGTCCCATGGATTCTTGGGCAAACCTTCTTAGAATACATTTAAGATTAAAAATTTAAAAACAGATATGTCGCGAAATGTGGATATGCCGATCCAAGAATGGATTCACAAATAATTTGCTTACGTGATTTTAAAGTTAATTCGTAATAGCATTTCCTTTTGCAAAATAAAAGTAAAGGAACAAAATTTTGTGTGTTTTTATCCACATTTGATATATTTATGCAATAATTCCGTCTTCGTGGTTTCCAAATCAAATTTAAAGTTAGAAACTTGTTGATCATTTCCCTTTTTATATTAAAATATTACTCTTATCAAAAAAATTTGATTAGGCGACATCCAAATTTCTCTCATAGCTCCAATTTAATAATTTGGTATTTGAGGGCCATGTGCCAATTCCCAAAGGGATTTCAGCTTGAACATAACATGAAATTTGTGGAAATTCCAAGTTCCCAAATGTGATTTACGTTCTAAATATGTGGATAAGCATACGTATATAAATATATGCAAATTCATTGGGGATCTATACCTAAAGCCCTATATTCACTCGAAATGAAACAGCCACGATATTAATAACTCGACATATTTTCTTTAAATGTTTATATGCTTGATAAGCCGGAGGAAGATTTGGAATTAAAGCAGAATCTATTTCAAACTTAAATGCTGCTCCTGTTTTTAAATAAATATGTAAAATCTTTAACTATTTCTGGGTAGGCTTCAAACCTACATTTAATTTTTATACCCGTTACTTAAAAAAAATTTTAAAGGATATATTGTGTTCGTTGAAATGTTGTCTGTCCGTCCGTATGAACGTTAATGTTGATAATGTTAGAGACTATAAGTGCTAGAGCAACCAAATTTGGCAGACTTCTATAAAGCCCATGCTGATGAAGTTTATTTTTAAATTTTGTCGCGTTCCCTTCTGCCCCCAGAAATCGCGAAAAGCCACCACATCTTTAGTTTTTAAGATATACTATATTTTCTTGTTAATATCTTTTTGTACTAGTGGAAACCGTTTTCCCTCTTTTCTTTTGAATCAGAGAATTATGTGTGATCCCTTAAATAGTTTATACTTTGCATTCAATATAAACCCATTAATATAGATAGTTTTTTTTAACATATTTGTCCATATGTATTATGAAAGTCATTAATCTTTGCGGTTTATTTAGTCAAAAGTCAAATTGAAAAAGATCATGTTTCAGTTTCATGGTGTCTCTTAGCGTAATCCTAAAAGTCTAAAGAGTAAGAATTTCATTTGGTTGCTTAAATTTGATCAGTGAGCTTTGATACGAGCCTTCAGTTCATGTGATTGTTGCGCTGGCGCCAATTGTCCGACCAGATTGAGCTTGGCGAGGTAAATGGATCATATTGGGTGGGCATGTTCTGTCCCCGATCTTGTTGTTGCTGTGCGTTGTGCGATGTGGCCAGTGCATCGATATGATTATTGTTATTGTTAGATATTGGTGCTGCGCCTGTGACAGCTCCTGTTCCAGGTCCCGTTCCCGTTCCTGCTCCTGGCAACTGACAATTCTTGTTATTGTAACTGGATTCAAGTCCTGGCGGTGGGCGAATGACACCCACACCAGGAGTTATGGTATGCGTTGGCGATGTACGCATCACAGCCTGATTCGGCCAGGCGGCATATCCAAGTGGCGTCCAGGTTGCAGCTGGTGTAGCATGATTCATTGGCCAATTGCTGCCCTCCATGTTGGACATGAGCAATAGCTTCTCCTGCTGCTGCAGCTTCCGTTGACGCTCCAGCAGAAGTTGCTGCTGCTGTTGCTGCTTCAACAACTGCTCCTGGCGTTCCCACTGCGCCTGCTGCAACTGATCCCGTTCATACAAGTTGCTGCAAAGGTCTGCAAGGGTGGAGGAAACAAAATTTAGTGGAGGATCAACAGCTTGTACAGAACTGCTTACCATTTAAGGCTGGCAAATCCAAGTTGTTCATGTCGATAGCGGATGGCTGTGAAATATCAAAGAGCGAATTCATTAGCGCATTGCTCGTGACCGTTGCCTCGGGAGTCATCAGTGGCTCCCAGAGCGATGTCACCGCCTGTGGCACCTGTGCCGGGCAACTCTTTCGACTGCCAATGGGACCCAGTTGACTGCTTGCCAGATCACTTCCTGCCGGATTCCAGTTAAGACCATTGTCCACATCGGGCAAAGGCTTCGTTTGGAGCACATCGCGAAAAGAGACGCGACTGCTGGTCTCCCACGGCGAGGTGATCATTGCATCCGTATCCGACGTGGATAGCGGCGAGATGTTGCCAGTTCCACCTGCATGGTTGCCGTTCCCATTCCCATTGACATTGCCATTAAAATTGAGCTGCTTGTTGCGCTGCTTTCGTTCCGTTGTCTTCTTGCCCGTTCCCGTTCCCGCTGCCGATACTGAAACCGATCCCAACCCGTTAGGCGAAGCTAACTTCTGTTCCTTGCGTCGCTCTCGACCCGGAGTCTTGCCCAGCTTCTTGGCACTGCCGTTCTGCTCCTTGAGCACACGTTCCTTGGGCGCTTCAACATTCGCTTTGGCTGCTTTCGGTGACATATTCTCCTGCGGTTTGGCACTCGGACTGACCTTGGCCTTCTCCTGGACATCCGCGGGCGGAGAGTCCACCTTTGGCTTGGGCGGGGCTCCAACTGGCGTTGTGGGCTTCGGTTTCTTTGGCACGCGCACAATTGTGGGAGGCGTTTGGACTACGGGAGTTGTCTTCTTGCTGGGCTTTGGCGAACTAGTTGGTGGCTTTGGTTGAACAGTTGCTGGAGCAGACAGATCCAAGCTCCATGCAGTCCACGACTTGGGCTTGGTCGACTTGGGTGTGATCACCTTATCCGCACCAGAAGTTATTGTTGCTGTTGTTGTTGCTGTTGTGCGTTTGCGCAGCTCCTTGAGCTGACCATTCCGGAGTTTCTGCTGTTGTTCCGCCTTGAGAGCAGCTGATGTCGCGGCTGCTGCATCATCCGGAGCCTGCATCTTGACAATGTTGCGCAAGTTGAATGTGGGCTGCAATGGACTCTTGTAGCGTGCCGCATCGTAGGCACTCTGCTGGGCCACAATCGCCCTTGCATCGAAGACGGCAGCCAGAAGCACCAGACAGAACGTGGCCAGGAGCACCATAAGCGCCGCATTGCGCAGCGCCGACTCCCAATGGGGGCGTGGCATGCTGGCGGCACAACGCTCCACACTCTCCGCCGGCAACTGGGCCAGGAGCTGATAGTTGATGTCATAGCTGAGATTCGTTAGGAGCGTCAGAGTCCGTTGCACACGCGATGCCGTAAAGTCCGTGCTGAAGCTAATCTCCACCTTGCGGGTCTCGTTCTCACGCAGCTCGAATCCCTGGCAATCGAGCACCTTGAACCCGTATCCCTCACATGGCCGCTTCCCAATGAGGAAGCCCTCAATCCTAATGGGCAGGACGCCAGCATTGCGAGCCGTAAAGCTGCGAGTGGCCACCACATTGTGACTTGAGGAAACATCCTGATCCTGATTCCGATCCCCAGTTGGTTTCAAGGTGCCATCGCAGCGTTCGAATGCATCTCGCTGGAGTTCAAAGAGCAACGGAGTGCTGGAGCCGGGTCGGCGATTGCCAAAGCGAAACTGGGACTGGACAGCGCGCGCCGTTAGCCAAACGGCCTCGTAGAGCGTGAGATTGCTGCGAACGTGGAGCAGGGTGCAGTACTTGTCCGCCTGCTGGGCACTGAACTGCACGGGAATGGTGAGCGTGGCGAGGGCGGGAAGAAGCACAGGTCCACCGAAGGGGGCATCGGGCAGGGAGAAGACATCCTGATCGGTCAGGTAGCAGCTGCTGCTGCTCACATCGATCACCTCGTGGGGCAGCGACAGTTGGGTGCGACGGGCAAACGCCGGATCCGACAGAAAGTAGTCGAGGAGCAGCGGTTGCGCTGTGGGATTGCTCATGGTGATCCACTGCCGTTGCACCTGACCAACCTCAATGGCGGGCGTCGGCGGCAGTGGCTGATACTGCACCAGCTTCGGCCACTCGATGGCAATGCTAAAGTCCAGATCCAACGGAGGCAACTCCTTGCTATGGAGCGTCAGGGACATGGAGTGCAGCTGTCGCTTGAACTGGCGATAAAGTTCGGTGCGTTGTCGGACCTCGACGCCATCGTACAGCAGATTATTGTTCGCCTGCCCAGATCCCGCGGATCCTCCAGCTCCATTGTTGGCAATCGGAAAGATCGAGTGCTCGTTGAACGACGGACGAATGTAGCACGTGGAGCGACAGACTGCCGATGGCTCAAAGTAGATGCGACCCACTTTGGTCAATGTCTGTGCTCCGATTGTTGTGCCCTTGGCATTAAAGTCCTTGAAGCGCAATCCAGGACTTGAAAACGTCACCGACTTCACATGCACCGGATGCAGGAAACTGGAGCGTATGCTCAACACCGCCGAGCAGATCTTGCCGGGAAAGCACGACTTAAACTGCAGCTGCTCGTGCTCAATGTCCAGCTGTCCCACCGCCGCCTTGAACTTCACCGACGTCCGGATGAGCTCGTAGGGTGTCCAGATCTTCAACGTGCCCGCACTTTCCTCCGCCACATACGTTTTGATGGACAATATGAAGACGGCACTTTCGCCCTCGCCAAGTTGGCTACAAAACTGAAAGCTTGTGCTGTTGTCCTGCGCATCCTTTGGCTCTGTGGCATTTACGCCGGCGGGAACGCAGCCCAGGAAGGTAGCATGAAAGTAGACATTCATTGGCGGCTTGAAGTACCAGTTGGTGATCTTGATGGGCATAGGATTGTCGTTGCGCAGTACGATGAAGCCATCGCGTGAATTCTCCGCAAATGGCACTGTGCCCAGATCCAGATCCAGCCCGTAATCGCTATCCCTGGGCACTTGGAGACTGAATGCTTGTGTGGACACGTGCAACCGTCCACTGCATGCGATTACGGGCAGCTCGAATATCGTCACATTGCTCTCGATGAGCAGCATAGACTTGAATGTGGCCTGCTCGTTGAGCAGATGCAGTTGCAGCAGCTCCACGGATTCGCCCGGCTGCAGCAGAAGCTCCTGATCCAGCGATGACATCTCCAGCAGTGCGGAATCAATGGGTTCCGTCAGACTGAGATTGTAGATCATCAGGGGAAAGGCAAAGTTATTTCGCACAACCAGAGTACGCCGTGTTTCCAGTGGCGTCTCCTCGCTGCCCAAGCTGGTGATGAACAGCGTCACATTGCGATCAAAGGACAAGCCACCTTTGAAGATGTCGGCACGTATCATGACCGTGAACTGCTGTTGTTGCTCCTCCCCAATCACGAGCAAATCATTCAGACTGGCGCTCTCCTCAAACAGCTTGGGATCGAGCACAATGCTGGCATTGTGTGGATCGTAGCTGAGGCCTGGAATATCACGCAGATAGTTGCCAATAAGTTGGCGCTGTGCTGCATCCACGGGCTGATTTTGCATATCCAGCTTGATGCGTACCGCATCCGCGTGCTGATCTGTGGAAAGGCGTCCAAAGTCCGCTAGAGGATTGCGGGCATAGGCGCCGTGTTTGGGCAGTATTTCGAATTCGACGGGTATGACTAGCACATTCTCGTTGAGATGCTCCAGCGGCGATGATTCGTCCGCCGATTGCTCAGCTATTTTGATACGTATATACGCGCTGTGGTTGCCAGCGGTGCGTCCGTGGAACGAGATCCGTATGACTGGCTTTAGCGAATGTGGCGGGATTTCCCATAGTTTTTGTGGTCCTTCCGAGACACCACTGGGCAGCTCCAATTGAAACTCGCCCCCGCTGCTGTAGACCTACAAAAAGAATGTATATAAACTGATGGTTATCATTGAACTTCGAGTGACGCACTCACCTCGAGTATCTGCAGCGGCCGCTCGTGGGGATTATACATGTGGATCTCTGGCGTGAGTGTTGCATTCATTGGCGCTTTAATGCCGACAAGTGGCTTCAAGCGATAGGGACACTCGCTACCCTCGCCACGCACCTCAAACTCGGCACGACCGAAGGACGTTTGGATGAGCAGACCCGTTGATATGGCACCAAGTTGACGGGGTAAAAATACCACGCTAAATGTTGTGTTGCCTTGTGGCGGCACCTCGCGCGTTCCAAAGAAACTGCTGTAGAACACTGGGCTTGGCCCAGCGACAGAATTTAGATGAACGGTGCGATTTGTGTGCTGATTAAATAGCGTCACAATCTGCGTTACCGTTTGCCCCACCGACCACTTGCCAAAGTCTATTGCCGGCGGCACAAAGTTTAAATGTCGCAACAGTTCAACCTGTTCGCGCGTGTGCGGCTCTGGCAACGTTTGCGACTCCTCCAGACTGATAAATCTCTCCTGTATTCCAGCCAGCACCTTTTCCCTGCTGCCCGCCATTTGCTGGTTGCCCCTGACGCAGTTCGTAACCATCAGCAGCAGCGCTAGGTGCTGTAGCAGCAGCAGCAGCAGCCTTTTTGTGTACATCCTTATTGTGATTTTGTTGTGCTGCGCAAGATGTTTGCTTCTTAATTACGGCTCTCAAGTCTCCTTTAGCCGCAATCCCTGTTCACATTAAGTACTAGTTTAATTATATTACTCAATATCGCTTATGTTATCGCTGATTTCGATTCTGAGAGCATTAACTTTGTCAGCTGTTTCATAGGGCTGTCAAGTCGTTCGAATAGTTCGTTTACAGACATAGTTGTTCGTTCGTTCACTATGGTGTGCAGTTCAATCGAACCTATTTCTGAACAAATCGACGAATCCGGTTCCGGATCGTAAAATGGCCCGCTTGCAATTTAAATGTGATTTTATTTTTTAATCTTTTAGTAATTAATGAATAATTTAATGACAATTTTCACTCAAAATTAGACATAAAATAAAGGTGATCATTTTAAATTAAACATTTCAACAAAAATTCTGCAAGCATTTTAAAAACTCTTTTCTTAAAATTGAAGAAATCCCAAAAAAAAAAAACATTTTACAATTGGATCAAAAAACTGAATGGAGCTTTTATCGGGAACCAAGGCTGCCACTTCGTCTTTTGAGCCCAAGGTGGCAACTAAACCAAACGGCATATAAAAAAGTCTCAAGCGAAAGAAAGTTGCGGTCTAGAAATTATTAACGAAAAAGTGAAACTGCTGTAATACATAATAGTTAAAGTGAGTTATTTAAAGTGTAAAAATATTGTGCTGTAATATACTTTGTTAGTTTTGCTTCCAATGACGGCATTTACAAATAAACATGAAAGGAATAAAAACACTCTCACACACACGCACTCATACATATAAAACCATGCGAATTTGTGGCAGCCACCAACGAACGACGCATTTGGTATCCAAAAAAAAAAATAGAAGGAAAAAAGTAGAAATTGCATCACTATTGATTTTACCCACTTTCACTGGCGCCCATCCTAAATTAGCATCAGCTGTGAGCAGTTGAAATCTAAGAAATTTTGTAATACACGTCAGAAATCCGCCGTGAACTTCGACAATTACGCGCTCTCATGTAAATTTGGAACTTGGCAACCGCAACCTGAACGATATCAGCGGGAGCGGGAGCTTTGAAACGCAAGCTCTGAATTTGCAAAGTCATTCGATTCCATTGTTAGGCGATAGCCTAAAATATGTGCAAATTAGAAGCAGAAACAGAAACGTCGCTTGATCAGTTGTTGTAAACAGGAAAGCCAATATGTGTGTGAGTGAGTGCGAGTGAGTGTGCGTTTAGTGTCTCTAAAACGTCAGCGTCGCAGTCGGCGCCGTTGTCAACGTCAATTTACCTGCATAATTCACAAGCCCAAAATCTGTTTTAGGTGAAAGTTGTGTTGTATTCACCTGCCCTTTCCCTTGCCTATTCAAGATGCTAAACCGGTTCATCTTCATCCCATTGTCTGTAACTGTAAAATGTTGAACAACATTTGTAGAGATACACTGTCCAACCTGAACTGAGTTCAATTAAACAAAATTTGTGAATTACAAGCGACATTCTACTCACACAGATTCCAACAACTTTAAATAAAAACCTAGCAAACACAATAACTTAAAGCGGACTTTAAAAGTAGTGGAATTAGTAGTAGTAATAGTAACTGGAATAGTAGTAGCAATAGTAGTGGCAACAAACAATTAAAACAACTGCTTGTGTTTTTTTTTAATTCCTGGACTAAAAATAATAAATAATACTTGGCGATAACAAAAAAAAAAAAAAAACAAACCAGAAATCCGAACAAGCCCACGAAGCATTGGTGTCGCTCGTCGTGTTGAGATTCGTAAATGGCATCGGTTTCTGGCTCGGTTTCGGATTCGGTTTCGGGTTCGGTTGTTGTCTTCATCGCTGGTTGGGCTTGCATATTGGGTTTCAGTTTACTTCAGGCTAGACAGTGTGCAGGTTGCCACCAGGTTGCCTACCGTTCTCACATATACATATATCTATATATATTTATACAAATATTTACATATAGAAAAAGGCGAGGAAACAAACAAATAAATAAAACACAAACGCACGTTCAGTCAGTCAATAACAACAACCAAGGCAGGTGCTTAAAGAAACTGGGTGCACTTCCATACACAAACACACACTCACACACATACACCACACCTTAAGTTGCGCCTCTCTAATCAATTCTAAGTAAATAGAATCAAAGTTTTAAAGTACAGCTAATACAAGTACTTGACACAGTCAAAGCAAAGTCAACAGAAACGATATTTAAATACTCACGCCTATACACAATACACAATTACAGAATTTACATATTTTAAATGCAAAAACTATAAAAAAAAAACAAAAAATATGTGAATTTATTTAGTGAAAACAATTACTTGACCAACTGTTGTTGTGTATTGTCTAATTACAGCCACACTAATACAGCATGTCTGCGAAAGCGATCACCGAAGCCACCGGCAAGGATATACTGAATCGTCATCTGAATCTGCACGGCGCCGGCGCAGCCACCTGTCGTTTTGCCACAGTCAATGACGAGACGGATTGGTCCAAGCTGAGCATCGATCATCCCTGGCTACTGACCACGGTAAGTGCTAGACGCCAAACTAAAACTTAAATAAATTACCAATAACAGCAGGCAGTAGATAAGACTTGTCAAACAGTGCCACCCAGCAAACAAATCTAAAATTAATATTTGAGCAATTCCCCCATTAAACTTGACCTTGAACTGATGGCCCAAGAAGCCGGCTAAGGCCACGTTGTGAGCTGCTGCTGCTGCGTCGCTTTGCGTCGTGACTAAGCGTCGCACTCACCCGACTCGACTTGCGGCATCAATGCTCCGCATGATTCCCCAATCAGCGATAAGCATGGTGCGAGTATTTCCACTATATATGTGTATATAAAAGAGAACTAAATTGAAAGGCAATCGGGTTGATTGAAGACTAGCAATTGATATGTGATTTCAAACATAAATACGAGTATACTCAACTGACATAATACCAGACAAAATAGGAGACACACCGATTAGATTACAACTATATATATATTCTTAGATCTGTCGTTCTGTCAAGTCTACTATCAATTCTTTGCTCCTTTTTTTTGTTTCCATTGTAAAATATGGCCTCATTCAAATTTCTAGATAAACGTCATTCAAGTGTATTCCATTACTATACATTATATCAGCTTTTTAGATCATATACTATATACGAGTACCTATCGTTTTTTTAGGGTCAAACTGTCATGCCATTTGTTTGTTTCCATGCTGTAAAATATTTGCTAATATTTTCATTTAAGTGTTTGTCTAAAAATTTTTCGATTAGATTACTTCTATATCATCTAGTTGTGGCGTTTTTAGGGCTATTTCCGTATTATATATAATATCAAATTATTTCCCCAGACACAGTGTTTCCAGGTTCCAAAACCAATCATATTATTGGCGCGGAGAAATTCGTTTTGATAGCGCGCATTTTTTTTTATCTACTAAACAAACATTCTATGTATGAGTGTGTGCTTAGTGTATGAGTGAGTGTGTTGTGTGTGCGCTTATTTGATTGACGGGCGGCGGGTGGCGTGATTATTTGATGATTTGATTATTTACTGAGGATTATCCGCAAACACAATTAGTATAATGTAATTCTGTATACAGCATACATTGTTTGTCTCAAATCTTTGAGATCTGTAGAGATACTCTTAAAGATCTTTGAGACCTGTTAATATGCAATTACACTTTGAAGCGAATCGCCTGAGATTACACACAAACGTTGCCCTCAGATGATTTTCCTCTTCTTTTTTTTTTTTGGTTGCTGCTCAATTTACACTCGTACGATCTTCTAATAAGCACATCTCACTCTGTGTGTGTGTGAGAGTGTGTATAACTTGCGTATTGTCATTGTCAATGACGCTGACTCTCGACTGACCTCTTAGCGATTGTCATTCAGTCGGATCTCATCTTAAATCTCGCATCCCGCTAATAACATTTGAACTTGGCAAGGGGAAGTGGAATCTCTAATAGGTTCATTGTATCATTTACACTGAATAAGTAAGGAAATTTTTTGTAAAGCGTGCACGACTTTAAGATACCCTGTCCCCAGACCTTAGGTATCTCAGCACTTGTTTACACACCTTCCCTTAATACTATGGTAAAAGAATTAATTTTATAATTCTAGGACTAGAAAATGCATAGGAATTATGGCAAGAAAAATAGAAACCTTACATATATGCCACTTTCAGAACCACTTTTATATATATCTTCTATAAAGTCCAGAGGTACCAAAATGATTGACAATATATAGAAGGAAATTTTTATGTAAATAATTACATGTGTGTACTTACAAATTTTTAAGACTACTGCCGTAATCTATAACACGTATATTTATCTTTTTGTTCTTATTTCCCGGACAACAAATTTTTAATTAAGTTACCTAAACAAAGTTTTTAGGATAATAAAGTATTGATATATTAGGTTATAATTATTATGAAATTTTAACAGCTTTTTTAAGTACACGACAAAAATAATAGGAGATTATAATAAAGTATTGATATATAAGTATAATATTAGAAAATTTTAATAACTTTTTTTAAAACACGACAAAAATAATAAGAGATGGATAGTAAATTATTGATATATTAGTATATAATTATTAGGACATTTTAAGTACATCATTACAAAAATAATAAGAGACGATACTCGTACTAGAAAATAATTATTTTGCACACGTCTTAAATCTAGGAAGTAACCAGTATTTGAAATTAGTGCATCTCTAAGATCTGTTGGTTTAAACGGAGTATATAATCTCGGCTGTTGATACAGATCATGAATCGTACATACATATACTTTATTGGGTCTCCCTCTGTCTGTTACCTACATCTACACAAACAAGTTATACCCTCCGTTAAGGGTATACTAATTAGTATAATTTAAATCTAAATTGTTATTGTTGTTGTTTTTGTTGTTATAGCCGCTAGTGGTTAAGCCGGATCAACTGATCAAGCGTCGTGGAAAACTGGGCCTAATTGGCGTCAAGAAGACTTTTGACCAGGTGAAACAATGGATTGGAGAGCGTTTAAACAAGGATCAAAAGATTGGCAATGCAGTGGGCAAGTTGCGCAACTTCATTATCGAGCCTTTCATACCCCACACAGAGGTAAGTCCTGGATTTGTTATACCTAGTATAGGCTCGAAATATAGCATCAATCTCCAATTATTCACAGGCAGAGGAGATGTACGTGTGCATCTATTCGCACCGTTCGGCGGATACGATTCTATTCTATCACCAGGGTGGCGTTGATATTGGCGATGTGGACGCCAAGGCTGTCAAGCTGGAGGTTCCAGTGGACAGCGCCTTGTCGCTGGCTGATGTCAAAACGACGCTACTGAAGGCGGTTACAGATGCGTCCACAAAGGAGCGCATTGCCAAATTCATATATGCGCTATATAAGACATTTGCGGATTTATATTTCACGTATCTGGAGATCAATCCTCTGGTGGTGACGGCCGATAGTCTTTATATACTGGATTTGGCAGCTAAGCTGGACTCGACCGCCGATTTCATATGCCGTCCAAAGTGGGGCGAAATTGATTATCCACCGCCATTTGGCCGTGATGCGTATCCAGAGGAGGCGTACATTGCGGATCTGGATGCGAAAAGCGGTGCCTCGCTAAAGCTGACCATTTTGAATAGAAACGGACGCATTTGGACAATGGTTGCCGGCGGTGGCGCTAGTGTCATTTACTCGGATACAATTTGCGATCTGGGCGGCGCATCTGAGCTGGCCAACTATGGCGAATACAGCGGTGCCCCTTCCGAACAGCAGACGTATGAATACGCTAAAACAATACTTAACCTGATGACCTCGTCACCGAAGCATCCCGATGGCAAAGTGCTGATTACCGGAGGTGGAATTGCCAATTTTACCAATGTCGCCGCGACCTTCCAAGGTGAGCCGGAGCCCTTGTCTTATCAGCAAGTCATTTGAATTAAATCACCTTCAACTTTGTCAGGCATCATTACCGCCCTTCGTGAGTTCCAGCCCAAGTTGGTCGAACATAATGTCTCGATCTTTGTGCGCCGTGCTGGCCCCAATTATCAGGAGGGATTACGTCGCATGCGTGACTTTGGCGGCACTCTCGGCATACCATTGCATGTCTTTGGCCCCGAGACTCACATGACCGCTATTTGTGGCATGGCGCTGGGCAAGCGACCCATTCCTCAGGTGGCCAGCGTTGAATTTTCCACGGCCAATTTTCTGTTGCCCGGCGGACAGCAGGCGCAGGCTGATCTAAAAGCAGCGTCCAGTGACGGACTCAGTCCAGGTAGGTGAAAAATCTAAAACCAAAGTCATGTGGTAGCATTCTCCCTTTTCCCGATCCTCCTTCACGCACCCAAACAACATAAACCACCTATTATATTATGTGTTTTTGTAGTTTTTACTTTGTCCTAATTTATTCTTGTTCTGGATCTGCATTTATATTTCTGTTTTCTCTGTATTTCTTTTGTATGTATTTGCATTGATCGCCCTCGTCCAACCAACAACAAATCAACAACCCACAAAACCATAAACAATTTATTCTGAACCGTTTGTTCCTTCGTTCGTTCGTTCGTTTGGCCAAATCGCACCTCGTCCTCGATATGTGAACTGAAATCCCCAACAAAAAAAAAAAAAATCAAAAATCAAAACCCAAACTCAAAATTAAAATCAAAACCAATAAAAATTCATATCGTGTTTCGCATATTCCCGCACCACCGTAATTGTATTGAATGTTGTCAATGTATGTGTATATATATATATATGTATGTGAAATTCTATACTCTCTCGACTATTTGCTCGCTCTCGCTCTCATCATCACATGATAATACCGATAACAATAACTGTAATGGCATCGACATCAACATCGACTTGCCACTCATTTGGGAAAAACGATATGAAAAAATCAAATCAAATATAAATAGCGTTGCGCTCGACAACAACACAATCGATTAAACTACCACCTATCTCGGCAGATGAGAGCGATGGAGTCGCCGCCACCAATAATCATCAGCAGGGCAACAGCAATGGATCGAACTTGAATAGAAAGTTCTTTTCCAATACAACCAAAGCTATCGTCTGGGGCATGCAACAGCGTGCAGTGCAATCTATGCTTGATTTCGATTTCATTTGCAGGCAAGTCTCATCAATAACTATTTATATTTAAAACTATATTTTAACCATGATCAGTTGACTTGGCCACTTTAAATAATCTTCCGACAGAACAAATTTAGAAAAAGGTCTTTTAAGGATACACTGGAAGAGCACTGTGTTTAATTTTCGTCCGATCGTTTTAACTTTATAGTAGTCCGATATTTACCAAATTTAGTCAGGATAAGAGTTTTCAAAAAACAAATGAGTTTTTCATACTAAAGATTGATATTCGACCGATCTTTCCTATGGCTGCTGATTCGATCTGATTGGTTCCGACATATGTACTGACTGTGACAAGAGACGAAACTGTGCTAAGTTGGATCAATAACACATCACTCAACAAGTTCCGGGCCTGACATATAATTGGTGCCACTAATAAAAAAATCAATGTTTTTTTTCGAAAGTTCCATCCTTTATAAGATCTGTGTCCAAATAAGAGCTTAATTGGATTATTAGTTTGTAAGTAACGGTCACTTAAAGAAATTTTTCGAAAATGGCGTCGCGCATTGATAGAGAAGCGATGGAATCAGGGTATAATCTTAGAAAAATATAACATTAATGAATAAAATGGAATTTTGTATAAAAGTTGCTGTTTTATAAGTTAGACCCGAGACTTATTGAGTGATGTGTTATAACTTCAAATCTAAGAGACAAGTTTGAATAGGGACAGGCCAGGACATGGCTATATTGACTCAGATCGCCGTCCTTATTTCTGACCAACTAAAAAAACCAAAAATTATAAATTTAAGTAAGTAGGAAGTTGTATTTATTATATAATTTTTTTTTTTTACACATTTTTAAATATTTTGAGCACGCTACGTGCTACTTAAAGCATTTTCAAAAGCAATTTCAAGAATTTACAGAACAGGTCAGTTACAGATTTTTTACATGGCAGGGTTCGAACCCAGTTATATTTCAAACTGTAGTTCTAGTAATGTGATAGGTCGGCTACTCTAACAGCTGAGCCACGGGACCACTCGTTTATTATATTGGAGAAAAATACCAGTGAAGGCTTCTTGCTCGGCATAGTTTGTACGACAAAATAGAAGATGGAGAGGCTTGTCTGATCAGGCGGGACGTAACGAAAATTCGAATGTGTATAGCTAGAACACAGGATTTTTGAAGAGCTATAATACCTTGGCATTTATCTGAGATTATTTTTATTCATTTATTTTTGGTATAGGCGTGATGAACCATCGGTGGTTGCCATGGTGTATCCATTTACGGGCGATCACAAGCAGAAGTACTACTGGGGTCACAAGGAGATATTGATCCCCGTCTATAAGAAGATGTCCGATGCCATACATAAGCACAAGGAGGTGGATGTTATGGTTAACTTTGCTTCATTGCGTTCCGCCTACGACTCGACCCTGGAGGTCCTCGAATTCCCTCAGATTCGTACGGTTGCCATCATTGCCGAGGGCATTCCAGAGAACATGACCCGCAAGCTGATTATTGAAGCCAACAAGAAGGGAGTGGCTATCATTGGACCTGCGACTGTGGGAGGCGTTAAGCCGGGATGCTTTAAGATTGGCAACACCGGTGGCATGCTGGATAACATTCTTCACTCGAAGCTGTATCGTCCAGGCAGCGTGGCTTACGTCTCCCGATCGGGTGGCATGAGCAACGAGCTGAACAACATCATCTCGAAGGCAACGGATGGCGTTATCGAGGGCATTGCCATTGGCGGTGACAGATATCCAGGCTCGACTTTCATGGATCACATTCTCCGCTACCAGGCCGATCCCGAAACGAAGCTCATTGTACTTCTGGGTGAGGTGGGTGGCACGGAGGAGTACGATGTGTGCGCTGCTCTCAAGGATAGTCGAATCACAAAGCCCCTGGTCGCCTGGTGCATTGGTACCTGCGCCAGCATGTTCACTTCGGAGGTGCAATTCGGTCACGCCGGTTCCTGTGCCAACTCGGATCGCGAAACGGCCACGTCGAAGAACAAAGCTCTGCGAGATGCTGGCGCATACGTGCCTGAATCGTTTGATACTCTGGGCGAGCTCATTCATCATGTGTACAGCGAGCTGGTGAAGACGGGACGCATTGTGCCCCGCGAAGAGGTGCCGCCACCAACAGTTCCCATGGATTACTCATGGGCCCGTGAGCTGGGACTCATCCGCAAGCCAGCCTCTTTCATGACCTCAATTTGTGATGAGCGTGGTCAGGAGCTTATGTATGCAGGCATGCCGATCAGTGAGGTACTCAACAAAGATGTGGGCATCGGTGGCGTCATCTCGCTGCTTTGGTTCCAACGCTGTCTACCCTCCTATGTGTGCAAGTTCTTCGAAATGTGCCTGATGGTCACCGCTGACCATGGACCCGCTGTCTCTGGCGCCCACAATACCATTGTGTGTGCCCGTGCTGGCAAGGATCTGGTTTCCTCAGTCGTTAGTGGACTGCTGACCATTGTAAGTAACTAATTAATCATTATTTAAACAGTTTTCTAAAGTATTGTGATGTATTCATAGGGTGATCGTTTCGGTGGTGCCCTTGATGGATCCGCCAGACAATTCTCTGAGGCCTACGACACCAACTTGCATCCCATGGAGTTTGTTAACAAAATGCGCAAGGAGGGCAAACTCATTTTGGGCATTGGACATCGCGTCAAGTCGATCAACAATCCCGATGTGCGAGTCAAGATCATCAAGGAGTTTGTAATGGAGAACTTCCCACAGTGTCCGCTGCTCAAGTACGCGTTGGAAGTGGAGAAGATCACCACGAACAAGAAACCAAATTTGATTTTGAATGTAGATGGCGTGATTGCCACCGCATTTGTCGACATGCTGCGCAACAGTGGCTCCTTCACCAGGTGATTATCTTGTAGTGCAATAACTAATCTGTTTGATTGCTAATTATGTCTTTTAATTACAGTGAGGAGGCACAGGAGTACATCAATGTGGGCGCCATTAATTCCCTGTTTGTGCTGGGTCGTAGCATAGGTTTTATTGGACATTATATGGATCAGAAGCGACTCAAGCAGGGCCTGTACCGTCATCCATGGGACGACATCTCGTATGTCATCCCGGAGCAATACAACTAAGAGCCGAGCTTGTCCATTGATATTATAAATTGTTGGATGTTGTTGTAGTTAAGCACAGATGTTAACCAACTGCTTGTGGCGAGCATGGAAATGTCCATGGCATGTTCCACAAACAATCACACAAAAAACACACTCCATTAGCTGTGTAGTTGAGTTTATATTCTTCTTCTTAAAAAAACAAAAACAAACAGCTCAGCTTTTCTTTGTTTGTCCCCTTCTCTCTCTCTATCTATCTATCTATATATACCCTCCCATTCTTAAATCTCTTAGTTAAATACATTAAATATGATAACAGTTTCATAACTAAGCCTGCATTTACATTCATATTAATTATCAACATAAAGTTATTAAGTTACGAACGTTTCATTGTTGACGCTCCTATAGGCTATAGCCGGGTTTTTGGAAACTAACAAAAAAATTATGAGTATATAGTGAAATCTTCTTGAGCTCCAAACAGCAACGACACTTGTCATTATTTTTCATACTTTTTAAAAATTCTTATTTTAGTTTGAATGCAAATTTAATTTAGTCAACGAACAATAAATTGTTGCAAAATGCTAAATTTTGTTTATTATTTTGGCAATTGATTCCGTTTTCTTTTTTAGAAACATGCTCGCTGGTATAAAAGTGGTAATTGCACTTATTAGAAATGCACCAGTTCCTGCACTCAAATGCACATTTACTTATAAATAATATACACTATATATTTACAAATCACAGGGCCTATGTGAACATTTTTAAAAAAGTGTTTCGGTCAAATCGAATCTGTGATTCCTTTCACAAAGGTTCAATTTCGCTCTCCACACTCGGGACCGTTTTATCCGACGTCTTGTGAAGTGTTTTTGCTTTATAAAATTGAAAGTTTGTTTACTTTGGCACATAAATTAAAACGCACAAAATTTCACAAATTAAAAAAAATGGATTTTTCTTTGACTAGAGACAATTGTCTCGGTTTTATTGTGGAAAACAAACCAATTTAAATACCCGCGTCACATCTTTGCGTTGGTCTCCTAATGACCAAGCTATCTAAGCTTAAAAATCTCATATTAATATTAGGTGTAAGCATATAAAGCAGCCTCGTGCGAGTATGTAATGAATGCAGCTTAAACCAAAGGTTAATGACTACAACCTATGCCCGGCGAATGAATGCCTTTCACTTCCATCATTTTATCTGATTCGACGCATTTTGCGGTCCAATTTTCGTTGTTTCTTTTCATCCAGTTCGGGCTCCTCATTGGAATTTTTCTGCGACAGCCAGGGCTGTATAATAGTGCCCCAGAGCATCCACACCGCGCGAATCGGAGCCAGCAATAGTACTAGCCAGAAGTAATTCGAAATTAAGGCCATCAACAGTGTGCCAGATGTAAGAATGATAAGATCCTTGACATTTCTACGGTAGTGAATGGGAAAACGGTTAAAAACATGAGGCTATGTAGGAATCTCTCAGATGCTTACTCCGCAATGCCTCCTTCCATATTTAAGTCATTTCCAGAGTCAAGAAGAGCCCCGCTCTCCGAGTATTTAGCACGGGACATGAATACCATAAATTGGTAAGCGGCTCCTAAGATAAGAAGCGATACGGCCAGCATGAACTAAAACGATTTGGGCTTATCATCACTAATTGTTATGCGTTAATCTACTCGTGATTAACTCACCACTGTGAGTTTTGTGATCTCAAACAGCAAAAAACTTAAAAGGACGGCAGGTGCAGCGCATCCAATCGACATGTTCCTATAAAATGCTAATGTTGTCTTGTTCTCCTCCACGATTTGTTTAGCGCCCTTCGTGGCCTGTTTACCTTTTTGTTGTGGCTGTAATTGGAATAAATTTTTATTCATAATATCAAGCCAATCGCATGTATGTACTCACAGCCATTTTTATTAATTATTACTATTATTTATTTATCAAAAACACGTCCAGGAAAAAGACGTGGCAACTTAGAGTTGTATCAAAGCGTTCGGACGTTGCCACCTGGCACAGAAAAAATGTTGCCAGACCTTGGATTTCGTAAAAGATCCTTGAAAATGTTCAAAAAGATATTTTTGGAAAAATTTGATCTTTTGGAGGAAGTGTCTGTTGTATCCAAAATAGAGGGCGATATTTCATGAATTAAGCCGAAAAAATTAGTTTGGGGACTTAGCTAGTTTATTTAAAAAAAACTTTGTAATTTTCTTACAAAATGATGTTTTTTATTGTTGTTTTGTGGAACTTTTCACTCTTATGGTCCGTTTATCAGCACTACTTTTGCGATCTGATTCCGATTCTGAACTATGCGGTTTATTGCATGTTTACCAGCACTATTTATAACGGAACGCTGTAAGAAATTGTATTTGAGCAAAATGTCGTGCGCAGGTTTCAAACTTTCGATGTTAAAATTCTATAAAATCAGTGAGGCTGATCCTAACTTTTTTCGGACTTTTTACGAAGTTGTCGTGCGTCGATTTCGCAGCAGATCGGAAAGAAGAAGAAAGTGAGAGTGCAGTTTCCAAGAAAGTGTGCGTATTAATACTTTATCGCGGGATTGAGGCTGCCGATCGAGGACATATGCAACTTTGTTGTGTATGATACTGTCCGCATGCACTCCGAAACAACATTTCTGGAGACGGAATAGACTGGAGTTAAGCAAATAGTCGTCCTACTATCGGACGCCGATTTAAAATAGTAGAGATATACGAAGCAAAAGTGGGAAAAAGAAAATATAATTGTGGACGAGTGGTTGAAGGCCGGTGGGTGTTTGTAGGAATTGAGAGGGAAAGTGGGGCCTTTTTATTGAGCGAGTGGTATGACGAAAGCTGATGGGAACACCATTAAGTCCGACTACTGGAACGCGTATGATTGTTTGGAGGACTAAGGCTTTAACCACCAAACAGTTAACCACTGGAAGAACTTTGTCGATCCAGTAAGTCAAGCTTACACTCAGAACATTGAACGACTGTTGCGGGACCAAATCCCACGGGCGCAAAAAGGTGCACTATGTTGGATACCTGGTGAAGTTCCAGTTCCAAAAGATAATTGTGGCGACTGTACAATGCTTCAAATGTTGCTGTTATTAATGAGGATGTTTAGTTCGACTAGAAGCAAAATTATCGCCGCAGGCAAAATTAAAAAAAAACGAGCGTTTAAAAAAAAATTTACCTACGGCTAACTTATTTCATTCGAAATAAGTTCAAATGAACGGTAGATAACAAAAATTCGATAAAAATAAAAATAAAAACAAGAAAGTAATCAGCTTGCACTTTTCAACAGTGTGGCAACGCCGAAACGCATTTCTGTGCCACTTGCACCTTGGACTTTATTTTAGTTGGACTTTATTTCAGTCGACACAAACAAACATGGATAAGTGGGTTCAGTTAAATAACCAAGCAGCCGGAAGAGATAAAATTGCGAGACTTATCCAATATGCGTCCCGTGCCATGTGGGATTCACTGGAGAGCTCTAATGCCCACCCTGCATTGGTAGACAATTTCAAGACCATTGAGTACATATTGAGTACATTCCGAAAACGTAGGTTTATTTGTTATTCAAGTTTGATATTGTACTTATGTTTTTTGTTGTATATTTGAACAGTACTTCGTTTTGGAAAGGGCTTGGATGTCTTCTACGCTAGTCTGCGTGCCATACATTATCCAGATTTGACAATTCGTGTTACATTAACTATGAGCAAGATTTCCCAAGCCTTATTCCTGCTGGCTGATCATCTACTTTGGCTTGCTCGCACCGGGCTGACCACTGTGAACGCTAAGAAATGGTCAAAAGTGGCCAACAAGTATTGGCTGTTTTCAATTATAATGAATCTGTGTCGGGATTTTTACGAAGTAGTGCGTGTCTTGGATCTGCACAAAGCTGGATGCAAAGGTGGCATAACACGCTGCAAGATTCCAACCAGCATTAATTCACCAGCGGACGTTAAACGTTTGGCTCTGCAATCCTACGTTATGGTATTGGCCCACAAAGATATCTTTGTTGATACTGTGAAAAATATGTGCGATGTCTTTATACCTCTCACGGCTTTGGGTTACACAAGTATGACACCGAGAACTATAGGCATGCTCGGAGCGATATCGTCAGCAGCTGGACTATGGGCACTACTCGATTCAACAGCCAAGCTGTCACCTTCATAAAACAAATAATTTTATGCATATCTACATACTATGTATTGTGTTGTACTGTTTGTTTATTATTACGTAATTTGTAAATTGACGATTTTATAAAAATGCTTAATGTAATGTATATAAACATTTTTGTCTAATTCGACATAATCCTTATCTACCTCAATTGTGTGTTGCGAAAAGTTGGCTGCATGAAAATACTACTTTGCGTTACGTTACTCAATTACATACGAGCACAAAGTAAATTCTTCTGGTTTATTCTAGCTGAAAGTTTTATCCATCTTGGCTAAAATCGGGGGTGTACGCAAACACCGGCCGAAACCGAGAACGGCGGCACAGCTGATTTTTAAATGTAGTGTTGCCAACTTGTTTCAATAGTTGTGGCGCAAATTGTATCAAAATATGCAAATTCAATATTTTAAAAGCTAGAATTTTAAAAATTTTGAAGAGATTATGTTTGCAGATTACACAACTTCTTCCCTTGAGGCACAACAAACTCCCATCGTTCATAAAAAATTTACCTCTATTTATCTCATTCCGAATTTAAAAATGTTCATTAAATTGTTAATTTTCTGTCAAATTATTGTTAAACAACTTCATAAATTAAAATTGCGCGCCGTTTGCATTTTTTAATAATTTTTTTTTTTTTTTAAGCGTGGTACCACTTAAATCCCGGAAAAAGGTCTGTTCCCTATTTTCAGATCAATTTGCAGTTTGCTTGTGTTTTTGTATTATGCGCTATTCAACACTGTCGAGCTATCGACTGTTTTTATTAGAGAAACAGCTGTTTTGGCTGAAACACCGTAATTGTTAATAAACTACTGTCCGCATTCACGAAGCGTTATCTATTGAGTCCATACCGATGCGTCATTGCTGGCCGTGAGTGCGTGTGGGCTGACAACGCATTTAAGTAGTGCGTGTCCCCGGTAGTCGATAGAATGCACTACTCATACTCCTCGCTGGCTGCTCCAGGTGGCGTGGATCAGCACAATCGGTGCCTGGGCAACCGGGCCTGGTGTGTCAAGGTGCGTATGCATATGGAGTTGTTGCCATGTGATCAATGTATAATATTTACTGATACAAATTTTGCAGGATATTTGTGGGATTGTGTGCGTGATTATGACATGGCTTCTCATACTCTTTGCGGAATTTGTGGTCTGTGGCCTGATACTGTTGCCCAGTTATAGTAGTTACGCCGCTTTCAGTACCATTAATATGATTATATTCCAAGCGCTTGCATTCCTCGCATTTGTCTCACATTTGCGCACCATGCTCTCCGATCCGGTAAGCCACATCAATCCATTCCAATCCATTGATTAACTGCATATTTCGATTCCCTTCCAGGGTGCTGTGCCGCGTGGTAACGCCACCAAGGAGATGATTGAGCAAATGGGCTATCGCGAGGGTCAGATGTTTTACAAGTGCCCAAAGTGCTGCAGCATCAAGCCAGATCGAGCACACCACTGCTCCGTCTGCCAGCGATGCATACGAAAAATGGACCATCACTGTCCATGGGTGAACAATTGCGTTGGCGAGAACAATCAAAAGTACTTTGTACTCTTTACAGTACGTATCTCAATATTCGAAAATTCACAATCATCTAATAATTATCCATTACTCTTTAAAGTTTTATATTGCGTCGATATCAGTGCACACGCTCTTCCTGGTGATGTCACAGTTTGCGGAGTGCGTGAAAAATGATTGGCGAATATGCTCACCTTACTCCCCACCAGCTACCATATTCCTGTTGCTCTTTCTCACATTCGAGGGCCTGATGTTTGGCATATTCACCATCATAATGCTGTCTACGCAACTGAATGCGATACTAAACGATCAAACGGTGCGTCTGGCGAACAACTACAGAAATGTATGCAATTATTTATAATTATCTTAATCGATCTCTCATCATGCAGGGCATTGAGCAACTGAAAAAGGAAGAGGCGCGCTGGGCTAAAAAGTCGCGTCTTAAGAGCATTCAATCGGTATTTGGACGATTCTCATTGGCCTGGTTCTCGCCCTTTACGGAGCCATCATGTCGCAATAAATTCAGCTCGCATTTTTATTCAGTCTGAGGCATCGCTCGGGATTCCCCAAGGATGTTAGCTTAAACGAACAATAACCTCTACGCTCCTCGACCCTGTTAAATAATTGTCACCTGTTGACTATTGCTGTGCAATAATCATAGTTGTAGTCCGTGTGTATCTGTATCTGTGTGTGTACAAGTATTTACTTAAACTTAACATCAATGGACATGTGTTGCTTTTGCCTCATCAGGTGCAACATGATTATACTTACTAATACTTAATTGTTTAACTACTCGTACCATAAAACAAGAGAGATTTTACCTTGTGAGAGCGTCGTGCAAGTATTTATTTTATAGAGAAAAATAATAAACATTGAAAACATGCGCAAACTTTTCAGTTGAAAACAACGGGATGCAACAGCTCTTTTACCAGAAATAATAATAGAATAAAAGACCGGAGAGGAGAAGAGAGCATCTGCTCTCAGAAGAAAAACGAATTTCTCCGACAGCGACAACGACAACGAAAACGAAAACGAGATTCGGGCATGGACTTGGCAGATGCCTTCGTTTAGTCTGAGAAGAACGATCGGAGATCCAGGAGGTGTCTGCTGGACGTGGTGCGCTCGTGTGGTCTCTTTTTTGTTGTATATATTATTTATATATATGGAAAAGTTTGTTCGTTCAAGAGATGTGTCAATTATGCGAGTGTGTGCGTGTCGTTGCTTGTCTGTGCGTGTATGTGCCTGTTGGAAGTAGCATATCATGGCTGCAGTTTACAAAATTATATTAGAAAAGTGCAAATAGTCAATTGAAACTATATATACATTCGTATTAAATATAAAATAATCATATACATATACAGCTAATCTTTGTGTTCAATATTATATTTGAAAATTTCATTTTTCAGTTTAAAACAAAAAGAAAATCGGTTTGAAAGTCTTTGACAACGTCGCCGCCTGTTCCATGTTTGTGTTCTAAATATAAAAAACAAATCGCCGCCTTTAAAAATATCTAAAGAAATTGCACACACCGAAGAATCCCAGATCCCAAAATTCCCAATAAGTGAAATAAGTTTAAAAATATATTTGAAAGAAAGTCCTGTAAACCAGACCAAGTGTGTCTGCGTGCGTGTGTGTGCAAGTGCGCGAGTGTGTGTGTGTCCATGTGAAGGTGGCCCTGTTTTGGGGCTAATTATATAGCAGATCGTCTAGCTGAAGCTGAAACATGGAAGTTACACCGGGAACAGCAGGTAAAGCAATTTTAGGGCAGACAGGGAGACGGATGCGGAGAGGAAGAGAGGTGGCGGGCCAAGGGTGGGAAAGAAAGCCAGCGACTTTTCCATTGTGTTTTTTTTAAATTTAATTTCTTTGACGAACAGACAATAGACTGAAAGTGTGTGTATTTTTATGATCGCACGGCCTTCTCCCTGTCCGTTTCCCTCTCCGTCTGGCATTTTCTGTGCGGTTACGTAATGTGGAACAGACTATGCAATACTTTTCATAATTCTGCGCTAAATAAACCTTTTGAATATACTACATTAGAATATAATATAAACATAATTATTAGTTAATTAGGAGCGAACTGTGCATTAAGTGAATTATTTTGATCTTTGCTAAACCTATATGTTAATACATATATATTTTTATATGCAAATATTTTAGTATAGTTTTTGTGTATGAATAATATTTGGAACTATTTTTAGTGCAAACTTTTGGTAGACAGTTTGCTGTGCCGCTTGCCGGTGATTATTTGCGCAGGAAAATATATTTTCACATATATTTGTAGGTTTAGTTGTGTGGAGCTGCACAAGTTGAAAGACTGCAACCACATTTAAGTCAGTATGTCCATTTATTTATTTTTATATTTGTACACTTTTATATTTATTTAAAATAAAGTCAACTTGGAGCAGGTAAATAAAATTGAAAATCAAATAAAAAAACTAGTGGGAAAGGCTATAGTCTAGATCCCGACTATGGGAATATCCGTTACATACTTTTAGGAGTTTGTATTTCTTCAAAAATTTTAGCAGCTATTTCCGCCGTTCTGCCTAACCGATTTTGATGCATTTAGGTAGGATTATATATAATAATAATAGATAACGTTAATTACCAAAAATAACGCTTTATCTTAAATCCAGTGGCTGTGCTGTTTTTTTTGCGATTTGCGGGGGCGGAAGCGGGCATGAAAAAAATTTAAAACTAACTTGATCTGCTTCAACGCCATTGGTGTCTGTGTGCCAAATTTGGATGCTCTAGCTCTTATTGTCTCTGAGACCTAGGCGTTCACACTAAAAGACAGACGGACATGGCTGTACGACTCGGCTGTTGATGCTGATCAAGAATATATATACTTTAAAGGGTCCGAGATACGTCCTTCTCCCTGTTACATACATTCCAACAAACACAATATACCCATTTACTTATTTTTTAAGTAAAGGGAATAATTAGGACAATTTTCTTGAATTAGAATTAAAAATAAATTGTATAAAAATTTAAAATTTAAGTTGAAAAATTAGCATTAAGAAATAAAATATTTTAAAGTTTAAAAGTCCTGGAAATTTAATGTGTAGGAGTAGAGGGTATAAATCTGTTGATATTAAATGCAAGCACTTATAGGCATTGGTTTTTGACTAAAACTCCAATATAATATGTATCTTAGAAATATTTAAAATTTGTGGATATACTCACAGGTAAATCACTAAAATCCAATTAATTTTAAGATTGAGCTTGGTACTAGATTTGCCAGGAATACTGAAGGTATGACTAAGACATTTGGTATATAGGAATGCTTCAATTTGCGAATATATTCACAGGCAAGTCGTTAAATGGCAGTTAACATGAGTGCAACTTGGGAGAAACCCAAATTAAATTATTAATAGTTAAAAGTTATTAAGATATTTGCTTATTTTATTTGTAGAACCTCCTGGCCGGGATACAACGGTACACAGAACCCCGCGTATTACGTTTAGTGATAACTCCAGTTCCCTTATACGATGCATACCCAACGAACGTGCAACTTTTTTTGTGAAAATCGATTGCGATGAGGACGAAGAATCTGAGCTGCTGCCCTTCAAATTCGAATGGTAAGTCGTACAATCATATGAAATGCTCATATGTATGTTATAATAAGTATATTAATAATTTTAAGTGTGTGTGTGTGTTTTGTGTGTGATTCACTCAGTTGCTGTGCATAATACTAACAGATTTGCGCATTTAACATATGATTTCGCCTTCACGCTTTGCCGCAAACAAGAACTCAACTGAGATGATCCCGGCAGTAGCGGAAGATGCGAGACTCTCTACGGAGACTGCGTCCAATTGCGTTTGCGCCCAGAGCGTGTTTTCTGCCGGGCAGCGGACCAGAGTTCCGCTCATCTTGCTCTGACCAAATTCGTTGGATTCTCTTGGGCGATCGTCAAAGGCAGCCAGTTCCACTTTGACGATCGCCGCATTAACATATCCGTTGCCCAGCAGCCAGGCATTTTTTCTATATTCTCGATCGGTTTAGGTATATGGGAATATACATAAGTGTGTATGTGCGTATGCGTTTGTGCGGGAGTGTGCGTTAAACGCTGCGTGTACTTGATAAATGCGACTTGTGCAACGAAATCAATCAATTTTATGAGAATTCCCAGAAGACAATGTAAAAAGTAGTGCACGCACAACTAAATACTCCAACGGGGGTGTGCGACAGTGTGTGTGTGTGTGTGTGTGTGTGTGTAGCTGGGCTAAATTTAGCTGCATTAACAAATCAAATAGCGAGCAAGTGAGAAAATGTTGCAATGCTATAGCATCAAAATGTTTCAAATTTTATGCCCAAAAAGTGTTGAAAATTAGTATAAAAATAGTTTTTCCGTTATATTTGTTTGTTTTTGTTGTTTTCAAATTAAATGGAAAATTACATAATCAGACAGCCAGACACGGGGACTGTTGGACAGACTGTGCAGCAGCCACGCCAAACCACGAGATCAACAAATTTGCAATAAATAAATACAAAAGCTAGAACCTCAAAGAAAACGTAACAATTCTCACTGTCTACTTGTAGTTGTCTTCTGACACATTCTTCATTGTATCTCAGACAGAGAACAACAAAGTTATTAGCTTTAGAAAATGAAATGCGTGGCATTCGAAAGTTGCGCGAAACCCAAAAATAAATTGCCAAAAACAAAAGGAAACAATAGAAAAATACAAGAAAAAATAATAAAAGCAATTTATACATTTTTTTTTTTCAGTGAGGTGTGCGTTGTGTGTGTGCACTACAAAATAGAAATCACAAAATACAACTAATATAGTCGAACTGCTTCGTATGTGCATTTATTTATAAACATTCTTGTTTGTGATTGATATATTTTCGTCATTTTTCATTTACGATTCACTTTTTCTTATTTTGTTTTGTTTATTTGCTAATAATCATAATAATGCCAAAATAAATAAATGACTTTGTTAAGCTAAATGTGCGCACGTGCTTAATGTTTATATGATTATTAATACTATATATTTTCTTTTGTTAATTACATAGCAACTTTGAGTGTGTATGTGCGTGTGTGTGTGTGTGTGTAAATAAATTATAAACATTTAGTATTTTTATAAAAAGAATGGGCAACGGGTGCTCGAAATGCTGTAAGTGCAATGAACACAAACAAATTCATGGCACGCTCTCCTCGGCCTCTGCCTCTTCGGTCTATAGAAAAAGGTAAACACATACCTTCCATTTATGATCCATGGCAATTCCCCCCACTCTTTTGCCATAACGATAATCCGTTCCATGTTTCACAGGAGCCGTAACGACATACCCATCGAAAACTCGGATCGCTTTCGCATTACAAACACGAGCAATGCCGTCCAGCTGGCCGTGGAGCATGTGCAGCGCGAGGATGCGGGACATTATACGTTGATTGCCCGCACGAAGAGCAACGATGTCGTGCGGAAGCATATCGAACTAATTGTCGAGGACAGATCCACGGGCGAGGATCCACCCGTGTTTCTGCGACGACTGGTCGATCTGTCCGTTAAAGTGGGAACACGCACGCGTCTACTTACCGAAATACGCAGCTCAACAGATCTTAAGGTATAGTAAAGTTACAGTTTAGAAGAGTTTGGAATCTCATAGAGATAGATTCCATTTACACGATATCCCCTTTGATCACAGAATGTTCAAGGCAGCGAGGGATCCTATTTGAATATGTTCCATAATCAGCAAAAATTTAGATACATCCTAGCTAAATTAGTGATTGAAATGTTTTTTCCCCTTAAATTTAATTAAATCAGGGCTGTTAAATCGGAAAAGAGTATAAAATTTCATATTCATTAACACTTTACTAAGAACTTCTTATACCACGATGATAATAACTGTAGCCATTTATTTATTTGCAATCGTAAATAAGTCGTGTAGTTTTGTTTTCTTCATGAAGATTTTTATGTGCGCCTCGGATTCTGATTTTCCAAAACTTCCCTAAAACTTTCCAGAGAGGCGAGAGTCTCGCGCAAGTTTTGTTATTTATTATTTTTTTATTATATTACGTATTTTTAAATAAATCTAAATTTTTTTTAGACCCCGTACTTAAAAAAAGTACAGGGATCTATTGGGTTTGTTTTAACGAATATGTGCGTAACAGGCAGAAGGAGGCGTGGCAGACCCTATAAAGTATATATATTCTTGATCAGCATCAAAAGCCGAGTCGATATAGCAATGTCCGTCTGTCTGTCCGTCTGTATGAGTGCCTAGATCTCAGGGACTATAAGAGATAGAGACACCAAACTTGGTATGTAGGTTCCTCTATATTGCAAGCAGATCAAGTTTGTTTCAAAATTCGGCCACGTCCCCTTTATCTCTCACAAATCGAAAAAAAAAATTTCATATCCAAATTATAAGAACAATTTAAAAGCTAGTGACACCAAATTTGGTATGTAGATTCCTCTATCTTGCAGGCAGGTCAAGTTTGTTTCTTTTTTGAATCGGACCACTATATCATATAGCGCCCATAGGAACAATCGGTCGAAAATCAAGTTTTAGTATGAAAAACTTTTTTGTTTAATGAGATATCCTAACCAAACTGATACAATAAGCATATGGTTTGGTTTTATATATCCTTACCAAAGCTCAAATCGGACCACTGTATCATATATCTGTCATAAAACCGATCAGGTGAAAATTATGTCTTAGTATAAAAAACTTTTTAGTTTTTTGAGATATCGTAAGCAAACTTATACAATATGCATTTAAGTCAGTCTTATACATCCTTACCGAAGTTGGTTAAAATCGGTCAACTATATCATATAGCTGTCATAGGACCGATCGGGTGAAAATAAGTCTTAGTATGAACAACTTTTTGTTTAATGAGAAATTGTAACCAATATGATAAAATATGCATTTAAGTTAACTAAATATTTTTAAATTTTTCCATTGTTGGTTTTTGCCATAGTAAGTACTGGGTCTCCGACAGTCGAGTATGCTCGACTGTAGCACCGTCCGACTAGTTTTAGTTGAATTTCCCAATTTATGCTTATTTATTCATTGAATCGAGCCTAAACTTTTTTTGCAGAAGTTATACGTATTTCATATATTGGTAATTGTCTGTTAGCGGGGGCCTACCCATAAAAAAAATAAATACCCAAATAGAGGTCGATTTATGATGAATTTTGAGATAAGAATAAGTTGGCGGTCTTTTTTCAATTAAATTTGAAAATAATGCAAAGTTAAAATTTTTTTGAATCTTCTAAGAATTTTGATAAAAGTGCTTATGCTTAAAATTCAATTTAAAAAACTAGCTAAGACCGCCAACTAATTCTTATCTTAACATTCATCATAATTCGTGCTCTATCTGGTTTTCCTTTATTTTATTTATTTTTTTTATTTAATATTGCCATTCTATAGCATTCCGATAATATTTTAATTTAATGGATCCTTGAAAAAACTTTTCCCTACACAAAAGCCTTATAATATTATTTCTTTAATAATTATTCTTAATAAGTCTTTAACCATTTATATATCAAAATTAGCTTACCTGGTATCGAAACGATCGTAGGATTTGCGAAAACGATCGCATCACAGAAACGAATGAGGGCACATTTCACTATCTCGAAGTGAGTCCAGTCATCTTAGAGGATGGTGGCCAATGGATGCTAATGGCCGAGAATATGGGCGGTCGCAATTCCTGTTTGGCCACGTTAAATGTGCTCGTCCCGAAGGCTTACAAGACTCCCGAGTTTGTCGAGGAGCTGCGGGCCGTGCTTACCGAACAGGGCACAGTATCGCTGGAGTGTAAAGTTGTGGGTGTACCGACACCACATTTGCGTTGGTTCAAGGACTCTAAGGAAATCAAGGCTGGAGATATCTTTGCGCTGACCGCCAATGCAGATGACCCCACATCGCTAGGCACCTACACTTGCGAGGCCAAGAACTGCATGGGCGTTACTTACTCCAGTTCCAAGGTTCATGTCGTGGGTCGGGGCAGTCGCGAGGGTTCCCTCAAACCAGCCGACAAGTGGGTATCTGAAAACTCTTTCCCAGCCAAAAGTTACTTACTCTCTCTCACTTTCCATCTCTCTCTTTGTTCTCTTGTGCAGTGTTAGCAATAATGCGCCGCCGCCGATCTTTACGAATGAGCTGAAAGACATGAGCGTTCGCATTGGCGATACCATCATACTCGGCTGTCAAGGTGAGTTCTCAGCGCGTTGGCGTTCAGCTTTTGGCCAAATGCCAATAAACAATTTAAAAAAAAATCGAAAGAAGAACCATTTTTTGTTTATTTTTCCTTGCACATCCATTTCTCTGTATATATATATGTTTCCATATCGTATAAAGTACTTATACTTATATATTGTATTGTATATATATTTTAGTGCCTATATAGTATATATATACAATTCAGGCCGACCGGCTAGCGGCGCTTGTTTTGTTTTTAGATTGTGTGCTCGTGCTCTAGAAACTTGAACTCAATGAAATTCGCTTGGAATGCTGTTGAGGGGGAATGTTTGGATTGTTGTTGAGGTGGGTCAACAACATTCCCAGCGAGAGTCGCCAAATGAGACGAGCAAAACAAAACTAATAATTGATAAAGAGCGCATGGCTCTCCCACATACACTTCCTCTCCTTCTATCTCTCTTATAAGACAACATGACGTATATACAATTAAGTTTCCTTCTATATGAGTGCATGACGGATACGTTATATTGATTTGCGCTGTCAAGCGAATATGTAAATATGCTGTAGGCCGTATGCGTAATGCTAATATAAAATCATTCATTCAATTTATAAGAAATCAAAGAATATTTACATATCAAAGAAAGGTTATCAGAATTGGGAACAAGAACTAAGAACACAATCTGTAAATGATATACAAATTACATACCAAATTTGAAGTCTCTATCTCCTACAGTCTTTAAGATAGACTCGTTCATACAGATGGACGGATGGACAGACAGACAGACGGACATACATTTATGTCCTTAATACCCTTTTTTGCCCATTTTCAATTTTTCTTTTTTTTGGGAACACCAACATTTGATTTTGGGTTGCTTTAGCGCTGATATAAAGTTGTAATATATGTATATTAAATAGATGAGAACTCATACAGGTGTGTTCGACAAATCTTTAGAGATTATGAAGAGAATTGCTTTTGAAAACAACTGTTCAAAAAGTCGATGTTTTTTAGAAGGCCGTGTTTTCATTTCATGAAGGATTTCGCAAAGTTTGCTTGACATCTACGTCCATGTAAGACCGTAAATTGAGTGGCCAGTTGGCGTTCGTAGACAACTTCACGTTTAACACCTTGTCAAACGGATCGTCCTTCAGCACAAAGTCTTTTTCAATAACACTACAATATTAGCTCGATTAGATAATTGAAAACGATTATAGAAATAAGAAGCAGATATACATACTCACACTATAGGGACATGTATGGTTTATGTTTGAGAAAGGCATGAAAGTCCGTTGAAAATAATAAAATATATTAAGTAGATTTGGATGCTTCATGTAGTGACAAAAATCCAAGGTGACTTTTAAGCGAAGTGGATGATAATCATTTAGTTTTTTCCATTTTCACCAAAACCCTCTTCACAGGCGGCTTAAGAATATTGAACTTCACGTTTATACTAACAATACCACGTCCAATAACCTTCAGCCTGCAGATCGAAATCTCAACCAACGACTTATCCAATATTTCACATTTAATGTTCGTCTGACGAACAAAAGGAATGCGACTGAGTAAAAAATCCAGAACTTCATTTTGAAAAAATAAACGAGAAATGTACAAATCGGTTTAAATAGATATTTGTATGCCCATTTGTGGGTGATCGATAATTATTACAGTTAATCACATGGAACCTAGTTAATAACTCGTTATCTATAAGAAAAAGTCTCTCTGTTCTCTAATCTCTTTGTTTATAATGAGTTTAGATAATAAGTTTACCAAGGCTGCAAACCTTCAAAATTTTGTTAAAGGTTCGGTTCGGCGGTTGGAACCATAAAGCAAGACATTGGTTTTGTATGCAAACTTCTTTACATACCGCCTGAACCCAAGGTTTGGCTTGATTTAATCTCATACAAAAAAATACTTTTATTCAAATTTTGATAATAATCTAAATTTATGCATCCTAACTTCGGCTCTCTGATTTTTGTTGTCTTATATGAATTTTCTAATTCGTCCATTCTTATTTTGGATTCTATAAATTTTGTTGTTGTAGTTTAAGTTTTGTGTATTTATTTTATTTATTTATTTTATTTATATTTCGTTTGAGGGACCAATTTGAATACATTTAATTTTCTTATTACAGTTGTGGTGCCACCTTGGCCCAAGAGTGTCACCTGGTACAACAAGGATGGTCGGGTGGAAACTGGCGAGCGTTATAAACTGATCGAGGATGGCCTCGGCGTCTATATGATCGAGATAAAGCCATCGGAATCGTGCGATGCTGGCGATTGGAAGTGTGTGGTCAGTAGCTTTGAGGGCTGCGTTGGAATCTCATCTTCTGCAGTCAACATGGACAGTGCGTCAAGTATCCGGAGATTTCAGCTTGATTTTTTGCCTAATCCATTTTATTTGCAGTTCCCAGAAACTATCGCAAGCCCAGATTTATGGAGAGTCTACGCGCCGTGCTGACCGATGAGGGCCTGGTCTCATTTGAGTGCAAAGTTGTGGGCTTTCCGACGCCTGTGCTCAAGTGGTTCAAGGATGGTCACGAACTGAAGCCAGGCGATGTCTATCAGCTGACAGGGACCAATTCCCTGGGCACCTACTGCTGCATCGCCCGAAACTGCATGGGAGAGACGAGCAGCACAGCTGTACTCACCGTCGAGGACATCCAGAATCAGTTGACGGATGAGGAGCGTTTGGTTTTCACCCATCAGAATCAGGCACCGAAATTCTTAACTGGACTCAAGAGCACAGATGCCAAGATCAATGAACCTTTTCAATTCAAGGTTGTGGTCAAGGCCACACCAGATCCTGTCCTAAGCTGGTTTCGGGATGAGTTGCCTATTGATCCGAATGAGCGATATAATCATTACCGTGGCGAGAACGACGATTGGCAGCTGGACATTAAATCTGTTGAGTTTGTCGATCAGGCCGAGTGGAAATGTGTTGCCGTCAATGATTTCGGAACGAGCATCACCTCCTGCTTCCTCAAGCTGCAGATCCCAAGGCACTATAAGAAACCGAGGTTCCTCGAATGCCTGCGAGCTGTGCTTACCGAGGAGGGAGCCGTCAATCTGGAGTGTAAGGTTATTGGCGTACCTCAGCCGGTGCTAAAGTGGTACAAGGATGGCGTTGAACTGAAGCCGGGTGACATTCATAGGATTATTTCTGGTCAGGATGGCACATGTTGCCTGGGCACATACACCTGTGAGGCGAGGAACTGCATGGGCGTGGTGGCCAGCTCAGCATCACTGCTAGGCTTTGAAGAGGCTCAACGGAGTCAGAAGACGGAGCAGTTGCATGAGAACGAATTACAAAGGAATTACTCTTTGTCCACTATACAGGAGGAGCGCACTTCGCAGATGTATGAGACACCAGTTGGAGATATAACCATTGATGAAAAGGGCGATGTCTCCTTCTCCTTCGATGGCAAAGAGGTTTCCGTGTCGCTTTACGAGACACCTGATCTAACCGAAGAGGAAGCGCTCAAGATTGTCGAAATGTATGCGGATCAGATATCAGAGCATGTGACGGAGCACAATATTGTGGAGCTGCCGCCACTGCGTTTCGTCAAGGAGACATCCCAATCTGGCAAACTGCTTATGGAAGCAGTCGTCATTGATATATCCCCCGAGTATTTTACTCATGATGAGGACATGCGAACTGAGGCGGATATGGACGACATATCCATAACAGAGATCACTGTGCATGGCTCCTCCGGCAGGGAGGGAGTCTTCGACAAAGAAACCGAACAATATGCCCAGCAATCCTTTGAGAAAATGGAAGAGGAACTCTCATTATCGGCGCCAATCAGGAAGCGCAAAAAGTCCCGACCAACAGAGACTGAGGAATTCTTCAGCTTATCAAAGGCCTCCGCTTCGGGCAGTCAGGGCGATGGCGATGGAGATGAGGAGACATCTGATTTGCAAACCTTTGCCAGTGCACAGATGTCTACATCACAAAAGACAGTTGCAGCGCCGGCAACTTCTGAGGGAGAAGCTGCCGCTCCCCCAAAGCGAAAGAAGTCCAAGAAACCCACGGACAGCGATTCATCAAAGACCACAGAGGATGAGGCCAAGTTACTGGACATTTCTGGCGCCGTTGGCGATGGTCTCTTGATGACACCCACTTCTCATCTGAAAGCAGTAACGGATGAAGCGGAAATCAACAATAATCTTATTGCCTTAGTTCCTTTGGCCAAACTGCTGAGAATCATTGAGAATCATCTGACTGTGGTGGAGACTGAAGTGATGGAACAGTCCACCATGATGATGACCCCAGCAGCTGCAGATCAAAGTATTGCCATCATCCGCAACATTTTAGAACCCATCAAACAGATCGAATCAAAGCTGAGAGTCTACTCGGGAGAGACTCAAATCGATGCACTTATCCAATCCATGGAGGATGACATACGCAGGCTACACATGGGTCTCCAGGTGATTGAGAAATGTGTGGAGATTGATGAAACAGGCGCCACTCTTATTCAAAGAACCAGTGTCTGCATCATCGACAGCGTCGCGGAGCACATGAAGCGGGCGCTGGAGGAGATGAAGATTGTCAGCGAGAAATTTGAATCTGAGACTTTGCGATCACAGATCAGGATAACAGCAGATGATATACAGCAGGGACTGGAGATTACCCAAGGTACAATCAGATCACAGGCCCTTCTGCAGGAGGCCCAAGAGTTGGAGGCAGCCAAGCACTTCTCGGATGCCGTGGAGAAGATGCAGGATGTTCCCGAAAGTGTTTCCTTTGCAACGATTTCGGAGGCCAATTTACCCAGCGAAGCGAGCGCCTTAAAAGAGATTTGTCAACCTGTGGCCAAGATACAAGAAGCTCTCGAACGTGTCGAGATGGAGCTTTCGCTGGAGGAGAGCGAGGAGGAAATCTACAAAAAGGTGCACAAAAAGGTCTTGGACAGTATTGTGGAGCCCATCAAGCAACTCCAGACGACACTCCAGTCCATTGAGGATAAAACAGAGTCTTTAACTGGTTCCGAATCAATGGAACAAAAGATTAACATGGCCATTCTCGATATTGTGACTCCGCCGCTCTTCGAACTCAACAAGGGATTGGAGCTGATTCTTAACGAAAAATCGGACAGCATTGAAGCTGGTATGTTTACAGTTCAGACGGTGGAATCGATGGTCCCTCCGCTGCAGGAGATTCAAAATGGTCTGGCCCAGTTGAGTCAAGATCTTGAGACGGGACAGATAGAGCGGGCAGAGGAAGCCACCTTGGATCTGGCAGATACGCAGAAGCTATTGCAGTCCATTGCCCAAGCTGTGTTGCATTTCGAGACGAATATTGAAAGGATATCAGATCGTCTTACTGACAATGTAAAGATTCGTTTACAGAATCTAAAGGATGAACTTTCAGCTTTAATTGGCACCATTCTGGATAAAGACATAACACGGCATCACGTGGATCTGCTCGACAAGCTCAAGCGTCCCATTGATGAACTAAACTATTGCATACGTCAGACGGAGGTGAAGTCCACATCTGGTTCATTGGCTGATTTGATTGAACCCCTCAGCATGCTACAGGAGAGTACGCAGAAGGGACATGGAGTCCTATTACGCGAACGGGAGCCCGATAAGCAAGCACTACAATCCCTTGAAAACATTCGTAATATCATACGCAATGTCATAATCGATATTGAGGAGCACGAGTTTAAGATGCTACAGCAGGAGATCCAACAGGATGAGCAGCATGCGGCGCAGCAGGATAAATCCTTTAGTGCGTTACGAAAGGTGCTCGAAACGAAAGTCTCCCTGGAGGAGGCCATTGGTAACATTGAAACCCTGCAGCTGGCATTAAACAGAATCAATGAGGATTCCAAAGCTGCACCCAAAACCAGATTCTCTGCAAATGAAGCTCAAGTTGCTTTGCTAAGGATTCTACAAATAGCCAAGGGATTAGCCACATTTAGCGAGTCGGAAACCACACTAAATTCAAATGAGGCAAATACCACTAGAATCCTATATGAAATGAGTAAAAGCTTTGCTGATCTGGCCAAGACACTGGATAATCCGGCAGCTGAGAATAATGAATACAACGATGTTCTGGGTAATTTTAATGATATTCTGACCCAGCAGAAAGACGAAAAACTGAATTGGAATACACTTGCGATTGCAAGTCCCCTTACGAGTTTCATACAAGCCCTGGGAAATCTTCAACCCCTGAAGGGATCTGTTGAGGATCTATCCACACTTGACGACATTTCGGTTTTAAAATCCATTGCTGAATCGCTGCCCACGGAGCCTGAAGTATTCGTAGAAGAGGAAAAGAAAAGAACTTTCGAAGGGGAAACCGTCAAGAAACCAACTGAAGTCTTACTCTCAGATCTTAATCATGGCATTGCCTCAGTGCTGTCTCATTGCGAGGATCTCGATGTGACCTCTTTGCGTTCCGATGCAGCTGAACCACTTCAAGCCGCAATCCTTAAAATGCAAGAGCTGCAGAACAGCATTGCGTTGGTGCAGGAGACAAACCTTGCCGAGGCCGCCCAATCCATATCAGAAGATACTGATCCTGGCACTTTCGCTGCTGCGATTTGCAGCTTGGAACGTTGTGTTCTGGAGGTGGAGGAATGTATTGCCCACAGTGGAGCCGAGAGTCTAACAGATCTGGAACTCTCCAAGCTGAAGACACTGGCAACTCCATTGCGCGATCTCAGACAGTACTGCGAACAGATTGATATCCAGGCCATGGAGCAAGCTATCGATATGTCGACACAAGATATATCGGAGCTGAAGACAAGCGGCCATAAGAAAACTGTGGAGGCCGCTGTCAAGGAAGAGGCTATCATCGAAGCAGAACCCAAAGTGGAACTGTACGATGTGAAACAGGGTGTTGTGAGTGGCATAAAGCAACTGGAGGCCTGTTTGGAGGTAACCAAAAAGGACAATAATGAGGAATTGCGACGGGTCGGTGAAATTATGCAGCAATTGAACTCTGACTTGAAGAGTATTCAAGAAGCCCTCAGCTCGGATAGCGATCAACAGGAAACTGTATTGGCTCAGGCGAAAATCGCCCAAACCATGTTCAAATTGAAGGAGTGTTTGGTTCATACATACGAATCTGGTTTGGTGGACTCCCTGGAGAATGTGGAAAGCGCTTTCGAAGATATTCTGCTCTCTTTACCCGTATTAGAGACGCAGTTGGCCCAGGAGATGTATGCGAAAATTGAGAATACCTTCAAAAACTTCATTAAATACTCTCAGAAATTAGCTAGCAGCCAACAACAGTCCGTTGGAAACCTAATCTCATCATTTGAAAAACTATTGGAAATTATAAAGGCTGTCGCCGATTCACCCAATGTCGATATTGACAAATCATCAACTTTAATGGTTAATCTGCAGACCAGCCTAATGACCTCATTCCGTGCCCTCAATGAGATCAGCGAAGTGGCTGACAATGATCACCTGGGAGGACTCCTTAAAACTCAGAGTAGTCTTGTTGCGGTCTTTGACTTTATTGAGAACAATGAAAACACGATTCGCATCATTGAGTTACTTCAGGAAATTGATGTCATATCTGCGGAACTAAAGAGCGTCTCTCTGGTTCCAATCGAACCAAGATTGCCAATCGATATCAGCATGATCATAGAAAATGTGTCTACGGGTAAAGCGTTTTTAACTCAAATTGAACAGGGCCTGCAAAACGATCATCCATTGAGTGTAATGCTTCTGGATGAGAACACGGAAGAATTAAGTCAACTAGAGGCCACACTCATTCAAATTGAAAATGAAATTCTCTCCCAGACTGAGCTAACACAAATTACATCGGAGCAACTCACCCTTATTGAGACGGTCCAGCTGCAAATCAACAATCTTCAGCAAAAATTAACTCTTCTTAATTCATCCCTTGAGGCACAGCTGCAGGAGGAGGAAAGGGGAATGAAGCAACAGGCAAATAAAGAATCCTTTAAATCAGAGCATGAAAAGGAAACAGAACAACAATTCCAGGAGGAGGAGATAACTCAGCAACAAATCCTGGAAAAAGCAGAAAAAGTTTATGGAAAGAAAATAGAGATAAAGGCGAAAAGAAAACTGAATGAAGAGGTAAAAGATGCAACACCAAAGAAGTCAAAAGATGAAATCGATGCAGAAGTGGCTCAACAACCTGATAAATCAATAAAAAAATCAACTGATGCAATTACTGATGATCTTGCGATATTTAAACAGACACTGAATAAAAAGCTTTTAGAGTTAAAGTCCCACGAGAGGAACAATGAGTTAAAGCTCGTTTTAAGTAACAGTAAAGATATCTTCGATAACTTGCAAGATTCGGAAAATATTAAAAAGGGCACTTTCATGCTTAGAGAGCATATAGTTCATACCTATGATGGGAAATCTGCTGAAGATCAAACGGATAAAGAAATGGTTGAAGCTTTTATCGAATCACTCCTTGAGTTCTCACCAACTGCTGCAGAAAATATTAGTAACCACTACCTGAAGGAAATTAAAACAAATATTATTTTAACTAAAGCTTCTATAAGACTAATTGACGACAGTAAAATGGATGCGAAGCCGTCTTTACTTTTGCCAAAACTCGTTAATCTTGAAACCATTGCCGAAAACATCAAGTCTCATCAGCATATTGAAAAATCCTCTGAAAAGATGATTCATCTACAACAAAATTTAATGGACATTTTTGTAATTCTGGATGATCTTTTAAATGACAGGACAGCAATCTTAAAACCTACAATTGACGATATTAAAAGTACTCTAGTTACAGAGTATGATTACATTGAGAAGAAACAGGGACACTTGCTTACTGCTACCGTGGTAGAAAAAATACACAACATTACTAAAAAAATGTTGAATGTGTGCGAGGAATTACAAAAGGTTAACAAGGAGTTGATTGATGAGAAGTCAATTAAATCTATTGAAGAAAAGAAAGAGGAATATAAGCAGGAGCAAAATAAGAAGATTGCTGAAGAAATGGTCCCCAAAAGTGAGAAACAAGAGGCTAAGGAAACTGAAGCTGAAGTGCAAAAGGCGAAGATTCTCGAAAAACAAACCATTGAGGAGAAGAAACTGGATGATAATCAAAAGACCCAGGAAGAAAAAGATGCTTTGAAGAAGGCTCAGAAGGCAGAGACAACTGAAGTTGTTGCTGAAAAGGTTTTTGAAGGAAAGGTTCCAGAATGTAAGAAACCAGACGTTAACGAACTCGAAGCTGAGGCGCAAAAAGCGAAGATTCTTGAACAACAAACCATTGAGGAGAAGAATTTAAGTGATATTCAAAAGAAACAGGAAGAAAAAGATGCTGAGATAAAGGCTCAGAAGGGAGAAGCATCTGAAGTGGTTACTAAAAAGGTTTCCGAAGAAAAGGTCCCAGAAAGTAAGAAACCACACATTAAGGAAGCAGAAGCTGAGGCGCAAAAAGCGAATATTCTTGAACAACAAACCATTGAGGAGAAGAAATTGGATGATAAACAAAAGAAACCGGAAGAAAAAGATGCTGGGAGGACGGCTCAAAGAGGAGAAACATCTGAAGTTGTTGCTGAAAAGGTTTCCAAAGAAATGGTCCCAGAAAGCAAGAAACCAGACGTTAAGGAAACAGAAGCTGAGGCGCACAAAGCGAATATTCTTGAACAAGAAACCATTGAGGAGAAGAAATTGGATGATAAACAAAAGAAACAGGAAGAAAAAGATGCTGGGAGGAAGGCTCAGAGGGGAGAAACATCTGAAGTGGTTGCTGAAAAGGTTTCCGAAGGAAAGGTCACAGAAAGTAAGAAACCAGACGTTAAGGAACCCGAAGCTGATGCGCAAAAAACGAGGATTCTAGAACATCAAATCATTGAGGAAAAGAAATTGGATGATAAAAAAAAGAAACAGGAAGAAAAAGATGGTGAGAAGAAAGCTAAACAGGCAGTGGCATCTGAAGTGGCTGCTGAAAAAGTTTCGGAAGTAAAGATCCCAGAAAGTAAGAAGCCTGACGTTAAGGAAACAGAAGCTGAAATGCAACAGGCTAAGATTCTGGAACTTCAAGCCATTGAGGAAAAGAAACTGGCTGATAAGCACAAGAAACAGGAAGAAAAACATGCCGACAAGAAATCACAGAAGGGAGAGACAACTGAAATTCTTGCAGAAAAGGTTTCCGAAGAAAAGGTCCCAAAAAGTATGAAACAAGGCGTTAAGGAAACTGAAGCTGAGGCGCTCATGGCGAAGAGTCTTGAACAACAAACAGTTGAAAAGAGGAAACTGGATGATGAACAAAAAAAACAGGAAAATGTCTCGGAGGAATTGAAGCCTGAAATAAAGATAACGGAAGCTGAGCAACAGGAAGCGAAGATCATGGAACAAAAGGACTCTAAAAAAGAGAAACAAGAAAAGAAACAAAAGGATGCAGGAAAACAAAGAGACGAGAACCGGGTACAAGATACTTTGAATGAGAAATTCTCAGACTTAGTCGAATTATCGAAATCACAATCTTCTAATGAAAGCTTGCAATCCATTCTAACACTGAGTAAGGATATTATCGAAAATATTGAAGATTCTGAGAGAGTTTCCAAATCTATATTTAAACTCAGAGAGTGTATTGTTCATACTTATCATGGAAAATCTGCTGAAAGTCAAACGGATAAAGAAATGGTTGAAGCTCTTATCGAATCACTGCTTGAGTTCTCTCCAACTATTGCAGTGAATATTATAAACCATTACCTGAAAGAAATTAAAACAAATATTATATTAACTAAAGCTTCCATTAGACTAATTGACGACAGTGAAATGTTTGCGAAGCCGTCGTTACTTTTGCCAAAACTGGTTAATCTTGAATCCATTTCTGAGAATATTAAGTCTGACCAGCATATTGAAAAGTCATCTGAAAAAATGGTTAATCTACAACAAAATATAATGGAAATTTTCGTAATTCTGGATGATTTATTAAATGACAAGACAGCAATCTTAAAACCTACAATTGAGGATATTAAAAGTACTCTACTTACAGAGTATGATTACATTGAGAAGAAACAGGGACACTTGCTCACTGCTACCGTGGTGGAAAAAATTCACAACATTACTAAAAAAATGTTGAATGTGTGCGAGGAATTACAAAAGGTTAACAAGGAGTTAATTGATGAGAAGTCAATTAAATCTATTGAAGAAGAGAAAGAGGAAGAAGAAAAAGAAAATAAGCAGGAGCAAATTAAGAAGATTGCTGAAGAAAAGGTTCCCAAAAGTGAGAAACAAGAGGTTAAGGAAACTGAAGCTGAGGTGCAAAAGGCGAAGATTCTTGAACAACAAACCATTGAGGAGAAGAAACTGGATGATAATCAAAGGACCCAGGAAGAAAAAGATGTTTTGAAGAAGGCTCAGAAGGTAGACCAATCTGAAGTTGTTGCTGAAAAGGTTTTCGAAGGAATGGTCCCAGAAAGTAAGAAACCAGACGTAAAGGAAACAGAAGCAGAGGCGCAAAAAGCGAAGATTCTTGAACAACAAAACATTGAGGAGAAGAAATTGGATGATAAACAAAAGAAACCGGAAGAAAAAGATGCTGGGAGGAAGGCTCAGAGGGGAGAAACATCTGAAGTTGTTGCCGAAAAGGTTTCCGAAGAAAGAGTCCCAAAAAGTAAGAAACCAGACGTTAAGGAAACAGAAGCTGAGGCGCAAAAAGCGAAGATTCTTGAACAACAAATCATTGAGGAGAAGAAATTGGATGATAAACAAAAGAAACAGGAAGATAAAGATGCTGAGATAAAGGATCAGAAGGGAGAGGCATCTTCAGTGGTTACTGAAAGGGTTTCCGAAGAAATGGTCCTAGAAAGTAAGAAACAAAAGGCAAAGATTCTTGAACAACAAACCATTGAAGAGAAGATACTGGATGATAATCAAAAGAAACAGAATGAAAAAGATGCTGAGATGAAGGCTCAAAGGGGAGAGACATCTGAAGCTGTTGCTGAAAAAGTTTCCGAAGAAAAGGATCCAGAATGTAGGAAACAAGACGTTAAGGAAAGTGAAGCTGATGCGCAAAAAGCGAAGATTCTTGAGAAAAAAACCATTGAGGAGAAGAATCTGAATGATTCACAAGAGAAACAGGAAGATGAGGGCGTTGAGAAGAATGCTCAATCGAAAGAAATATCTGAAATTCTTTCTAAAAAAGTTTGCGATGAAAATGTCTCGGAGGAGTTAAGTTCTGACATTATGATCTCTGCAGCTGAGCAACAGAAAGCAAATATCGTGGAACAAAAGGACTCTAAAATAGAGAAACAAGAAAATAAACAAAAGGATGTAGGAAAACAGAGACACGAGAATCGGTTACAAGATACATTGAATAAGAAATTCTCAGACTTAGTCGAACTATCGAAATCACAATCTTCTAATAAAAGCTTGAAATCCATTTTAGCACAGAGTAAGGATATAATCGAAAATATTGAAGATTCTGATAGAGTTTCCAAATCTATATTTAAAATCAGAGAGTGTATTGTTCATACTTATCATGGAAAACCTGCTGAATTTCAAACGGATATAGAAATGGTTGAAGCTTTTATCGAATCACTGCTTGAGTTCTCTCCAACTATTGCAGTGAATATTATAAACCATTACCTGAAAGAAATTAAAACAAATATTATATTAACTAAAGCATCCATTAGACTAATTGACGACAGTGAAATGTTTGCGAAGCCGTCGTTACTTTTGCCAAAACTGGTTAATCTTGAATCCATTTCTGAGAATATTAAGTCTGACCAGCATATTGAAAAGTCCTCTGAAAAAATGGTTAATCTACAACAAAATATAATGGAAATTTTCGTAATTCTGGATGATTTATTGAATGACAAGACAGCAATCTTAAAACCTACAATTGAGGATATTAAAAGTGCTCTACTTACAGAGTATGATTACATTGAGAAGAAACAGGGACACTTGCTCACTGCTACCGTGGTGGAAAAAATTCACAACATTACTAAAAAATTGTTGAATGTGTGCGAGGAATTACAAAAGGTTAACAAGGAGTTAATTGATGAGAAGTCAATTAAATCTATTGAAGAAGAGAAAGAGGAAGAAGAAAAAGAAAATAAGCAGGAGCAAATTAAGAAGATTGCTGAAGAAAAGGTTCCCAAAAGTGAGAAACAAGAGGTTAAGGAAACTGAAGCTGAGGTGCAAAAGGCGAAGATTCTTGAACAACAAACCATTGAGGAGAAGAAACTGAATGATAATCAAAAGACCCAGGAAGAAAAAGATGTTTTGAAGAAGCCTCAGAAGGCAGAGACATCTGAAGTTGTTGCTGAAAAGGTTTTCGAAGAAAAGGTCCCAGAAAGTAAGAAGCCAGACGTTAAGGAAACAGAAGCTGAGGCGCAAAAAGCGAAGATTCTTGAACAACAAACCATTGAGAAGAAGAAATGGATGATGAAAAAAAAAACAGGAAGATAACAATGCTGACAAAAGGTTCAGAAGGAGAGACATCTGAAGTTGTTGCTGAAAAGGTTTCCGAAGAAAAGGTCCCAGAAAGTAAGAAACCAGACGTTAAGGAAACAGAAGCTGAGGCGCAAAAAGCGAAGATTCTTGAACAACAAACCATTAAGGAGATGAAAGTGGATGATGAAAAAAAGAAACAGGAAGATAACAATGCTGACAAAAAGGTTCAGAAGGGAGAGACATCTGAAGTTGTTGCTGAAAAGGTTTTCGAAGAAAAGGTCCCAGAAAGTAAGAAGCCAGACGTTAAGGAAACAGAAGCTGAGGCGCAAAAAGCGAAGATTCTTGAACAACAAACCATTGAGGAGAAGAAACTGAATGATAATCAAAAGACCCAGGAAGAAAAAGATGTTTTGAAGAAGCCTCAAAAGGCAGAGACATCTGAAGTTGTTGCTGAAAAGGTTTTCGAAGAAAAGGTCCCAGAAAGTAAGAAGCCAGACGTTAAGGAAACAGAAGCTGAGGCGCAAAAAGCGAAGATTCTTGAACAACAAACCATTGAGAAGAAGAAATTGGATGATGAAAAAAAGAAACAGGAAGATAACAATGCTGACAAAAAGGTTCAGAAGGGAGAGACATCTGAAGTTGTTGCTGAAAAGGTTTCCGAAGAAAAGGTCCCAGAAAGTAAGAAACCAGACGTTAAGGAAACAGAAGCTGAGGCGCAAAAAGCGAAGATTCTTGAACAACAAACCATTAAGGAGATGAAAGTGGATGATGAAAAAACAGGAAGATAACAATGCTGACAAAAAGGTTCAGAAGGGAGAGACATCTGAAGTTGTTGCTGAAAAGGTTTTCGAAGAAAAGGTCCCAGAAAGTAAGAAGCCAGACGTTAAGGAAACAGAAGCTGAGGCGCAAAAAGCGAAGATTCTTGAACAACAAACCATTGAGAAGAAGAAATTGGATGATGAAAAAAAGAAACAGGAAGATAACAATGCTGACAAAAAGGTTCGGAAGGGAGAGACATCTGAAATTGTTGCCGAAAAGGTTTCCGAAGAAAAGGTCACAGAAAGTAAGAAACCAGACGTTAAGGAAACAGAAGCTGAGGCGCAAAAAGCGAAGATTCTTGAACAACAAACCATTGAGGAGAAGAAATTGAATGATAAACAAAAGAAACAGGAAGAAAAAGATGCTGGGAGGAAGGCTCAGAGGGGAGAGACATCTGAAGTTGTTGCTGAAAAGGTTTTCGAAGAAAAGGTCCCAGAAAGTAAGAAGCCAGACGTTAAGGAAACAGAAGCTGAGGCGCGCGAAGATTCTTGAACAACAAACCATTGAGAAGAAGAAATGGATGATGAAAAAAAGAAACAGGAAGATAACAATGCTGACAAAAAGGTTCGGAAGGGAGAGACATCTGAAATTGTTGCCGAAAAGGTTTCCGAAGAAAAGGTCCCAGAAAGTAAGAAACCAGATGTTAAGGAAACAGAAGCTGAGGCGCAAAAAGCGAAGATTCTTGAACAACAAACCATTGAGGAGAAGAAATTGGATAATAAACAAAAGAAACCGGAAGAAAAAGATGCTGGGAGGAAGGCTCAGAGGGGAGAGACATCTGAAGTTGTTGCTGAAAAGGTTTCCGAAGAAAAGGTCCCAGAAAGTAAGAAACCAGACGTTAAGGAAACAGAAGCTGAGGCGCAAAAAGCGAAGATTCTTGATCAACACAGCATTCAGGAGAAGAAAGTGGATGATGAAAAAAAGAAACAGGAAGATAGTAATGCTGACAAAAAGGTTCGGAAGGGAGAGACATCTGAAATTGTTGCCGAAAAGGTTTCCGAAGAAAAGGTCACAGAAAGTAAGAAACCAGACGTTAAGGAAACAGAAGCTGAGGCGCAAAAAGCGAAGATTCTTGAACAACAAACCATTGAGGAGAAGAAATTGGATGATAAACAAAAGAAACAGGAAGAAAAAGATGCTGGGAGGAAGGCTCAGAGGGGAGAAACATCTGAAGCTGTTGCCGAAAAGGTTTCCGAAGAAAAGGTCCCAGAAAGTAAGAAACCAGACGTAAAGGAAACAGAAGCTGAGGCTCAAAAAGCGAAGATTCTTGATCAACACAGCATTCAGGAGAAGAAATTGGATGATAAACAAAAGAAACCGGAAGAAAAAGATGCTGGGAGGAAGGATCAGAGGGGAGAAAGTTCTGAAGTTGTTGCTGAAAAGGTTTCCGAAGAAAAGGTCCCAGAAAGTAAGAAACCAGACGTTAAGGAAACAGAAGCTGAGGCGCAAAAAGCGAAGATTTTCGAACAACAAACCATTAAGGAGATGAAAGTGGATGATGAAAAAAAGAAACAGGAAGATAACAATGCTGACAAAAAGGTTCAGAAGGGAGAGACATCTGAAGTTGTTGCTGAAATGGTTTCCGAAGAAAAGGTTCCAGAAAGTAAGAAACCAGACGTTAAGGAAACAGAATCTGACGCTCAAAAAGTGAAGATTTTAGAGCAACACAGCATTGAGGAGAAGAAACTGGATGATAAACCAAATAAACAGGAAGAAAAAGATGCTGAGCAGAGGGGTCAGAGGGGAGAGACATCTGAAGTTGTTTCTGAAAAGGTTTCCGAAGAAAAGGTCCCAGAAAGTAAGAAACAAGACGTTAAGGAAACGGAAGGTGAGGTGCAACAGGCGAAGATTCTGGAGCAACAAGCCATTGAGGAAAAAAAACTGGCTGATAAGAAAAAGAAACAGGAAGAAAAACACGTTGGCAAGAATTCTCGGAAGGGAGAGACATCTAAAGTTGTTGCTGAAAAGGTTTCCGAAGAAGAGGTCCCAGAAAGTATGAAACAAGACATTAAGCAACCAGAAGCTGAGGTGCAAAAAGCGAAGATTCTTGAACAACAAACCATTGAGGAGAAGAAATTGGATGATAAACAAAAGAAACAGGAAGAAAAAGATGCTGGGAGGAAGGCTCAGAGGGGAGAAACATCTGAAGTTGTTGCTGAAAAGATTTCCGAAGAAAAGGTCCCAGAAAGTATGAAACAAGACATTATGCAAACAGAAGCTGAGGTGCAAAAAGCGAAGATTCTTGAGCAACAAACCATTGAGGAGAAGAAATTGGATGATAAACAAAAGAAACAGGACGAAAAAGATGCTAGGAGGAAGGCTCAGAGGGGAGAAACATCTGAAGTGGTTGCTGAAAAGGTTTTCGAAGGAAAGGTCACAGAAAGTAAGAAACCAGACGTTAAGGAAACGGAAGGTGAGGTGCAACAGGCGAAGATTCTGGAACAACAAGCCATTGAGGAAAAAAAACTGGCTGATAAGAAAAAGAAACAGGAAGAAAAACACGTTGGCAAGAAGGCTCGGAAGGAAGAGACATCTGAAGCTGTTGCTGAAAAGGTTTCCGTAGAAAAGGTTCCAGACAGTAACAAAGAAGACGTTAAGGAAACAGAAGCTGAGGCGCAAAAAACGAAGATTCTTGAACAACACAGCATTGACGGGAAGAAACTGGATGATAAACTAAATAAACAGGAAGAACATGCTGACAAGAAGGCTCAGAAAGGGGAGGCATCTGAAGTTGTTTCTGAAAAGGTTTCCGAAGAAAAGATCCCAGAAAGTAAGCAACAAGACGAGGCATCTGAAGTTGCTTCTGAAAAGGTTTCCGAAGGAAAGATCCCAGAAAGTAAGCAACAAGACGTTAAGGAAGTTGAAGCAACGGCTCAAAAGGCGAAGATTCTTGAACAAAAAAATATTAAGGAGAAGAAACTGGATGATAAACTAAATAAACAGGAAGAACATGCTGACAAAAAGGCTCAGAAATTAGAGACAACTGAAGTTGTTGCAACAAAAGTTTCTGAAGAAAAGGTTCCAGAAAGTAAGAAAAAAACTGAAGCTGAGGAGCAAAATGTAAATATTCTTGAACAACAGTCTATTGGGAAGAAGAAACTGGATAATAAACAACAGAAACTGGAAGCAACAGATGCTGAGAAAAAGGCTCAGAAGGGATTGTCATCTGAAGTTTTCGTCAAACAGAAAAAGCAGGGTGATAAAGATGGTGATGGTAAAACTAAAACTGGAGATGGGTCTGATAACATAGCTGATAAAGCTTCCCAAGAAAAAGTCCCTGATACGAAGATACCTGAAGCTGTGGAAGCTGGGGTTATAGCACCGAAAGCAAAGGTACTTCATCAAAATTTTCTTGAAGAAAAGAAAGTTGATGGAAAACAGCAAAATGATTCTGAAAAGTACGTTGAAATCAAGGGCGAGGTGGATACTGTAGAACTAAAGCTCCTATCGAAAGAGTCAAAAAGCGTACGAGAAGACGGACTGAGTCTACATGAGACAATTGAACGTAGAAGACAAACTGTAGAAACAGAAGACTCTGTAAGTCCAAGTCATGATAAGACTTACAAGTCCTTGGAGACTGAATATAAGGAAAGAAAGGAATCCCGAAGTGCTAAGCGTAAACCGACAGTTGACTTAATGCTGACAAACCGTAATTCGGCTACGGGAAGTGACCTAAAGCTAACATGTGGAGTATCTGGTCAGGATGTGAATGTTCAATGGTTCAAACAAAATATTTCGATTGCAAACGATGTTAAGTACAAAATAACCTTGAATGATGGTCTATACTGCCTTGAAATCAAAGCGACAGACATGAATGATTCTGGCATTTATCGATGCATAGCGTCCAATCGAAATGGAGAGGTCGAAACAAGTTGTCTTGTGACTATATACGAAGCACCTTCAACTAAATTTGGCACTCCGCCAATATTTACACGCAACATTCGAGGTAAGTGTCTATTCTACCTATGCAACATCATCAATGCAATTCCCAACACAAAATTTCTAACTTAATTAATGTCAGGTTACAAATGAATCAATTATTTACCAATAAGCATGCTAAACACTCACTAGGTAAATAGGAAGTAAATACATACAATATAGTATATAAGATCTTTGGCCAAGTTATTTCAATCAATCAGTTCGCACTTTTAGCTTATTTATCATAAGTAAAAGATAATAACCATGCAAACTATATTATATTATTTTTATAGTAAAATAGACGCCGCTAAAAATAGAAACGTAATTTATATAATTGAATTTACTGTGTGCATTCATTAAAATTCTACAGCATTTAAATAGATTATTTGAAATGATTTTTTTGGCAACAATCAAGTTGCCAGATATATGTATATATATAAGTATATATCTTAAGAACGAACTGATTTGCGTGAACAATCGATTGACAATTAGGATTTATTCGAGAACGAATGTATTTTCGAATATTTCACCACATGCGGACAGTCGTGAATCTTCTTTTGAATCGAACGGACGTTTGACGTCCTAGAAACTCTTTCGATCGAACCGTTGCGGGATTTATATATTTAAATACAGATATATAACAATCGACTCGAACGGATAATCATCATTTTTTATCGGTTTTCTTTATATTTTTCGCAACGAATTTTTAATTTTCCACCGTTATCCTTTGAAAAGAAAAAAAACAAACACTATTTGCGATGGGAGAGACGGACGGTGATATCGAGCCACGGGGTTCCGCTGAACCGGAGGCGGCACCAGCGCAGGATACGCTGCAGGTGCCGACGCAAAAGAAGCGAAAGCTCAAGTCTCCCACTCCGGGTAGTTTACGTGGACGCAGTGCCACGCCCATACACGGCAGGAGTCAGACTCCATTCAGTTTGTATATGACACGTCGAAGCGCGACGCCATCAACATGGCGTAGCATCACGCCGTTTTTAAAGCGCGAGGAGAAGGAGAAAACTCCCTTTGAACTGGGCAGGGACATTAAGATGCAGACAACGTGCAACATTGCTGTATTTGATCGGGCTTTGATCATGGACATCTCGGAACCCGTCGATGCTCAGAAACCCGTTCGTTACATAACATCCGATTTGTCGGTAATCGATCGGGCTGCCGTAATGGATGTGTCTAACGTTGAGGTTATTTACGTGGTTGAAGAGTACGAAGAGTATGAAGAGGAGGAGGAAATCATAGAGGAGGTGAAGCCAAAGAAAAAGGAAAAGAAAGCCAGGAAGCCACGCGTCGGACGCAAGTCTATCGACAAGGATCAAAGTCCCTCAGGTGCCGAAGATGGCGAAGACTTAGGCGACGGCGTTGAAGACCGAGAGGATAGCGTGGATTTCGATGATGGCGACGAGCCCGTTAAGAAGGGCAAGAAAAAGGCACCACCAAAGAAGAAGGAGAAGAAGGAAAAATCACCCAGCCCGAAGTTGTCCTTGAAACTGGAAATTGGTGGCGGCCAAAAAGCCAGCAAGAAGATGTTTGAGCAGCAACAGGCAGCTCCAAAGCCGCCACCAAAGAAGAGCAAGATGGTGCTCCAAATGGAAGAGCAGGCCAAAGCTGCAGCCAAGGCAGCTGAGGAGGCGGCTAACCGTGCCAAGCCAAAGGGCGAGACCTTCGAGGAGCGCCAAAAGCGTTTGAAGGAAGAAAAGGAGGAACAGGAACGACTCGAAGCCGAGCAGCGAGCCATCGAGGAAGCCGAGGCTGAAGCGGAAGCCGAAGCTGAGGAAGATGAAGAGGATCCATCCTTTGTCGATGACACCGATGTGGGCACCGAAGCGGCCGATGGAGAATATAACGAAGACGAGGAAAGGGATGAGGATCAGGATAACGAAGAAGACGATGAAGTTGTCGATCTCAAAGCTGAAAAACGTCGCGGCAGTAACTCTTCAGATGAATATACCCGTCCTGATCCGCATGAGGAAGAGCGCTGGCAACGCATTGCCGCCGTTGAGGGCGAGGAGTTCATGCAGCAGATGCGAAAATACAGCATGGCCAAGCGGACGAGCGAGAAGGAACGGGATGCCGACTGGCAACGCCGACGTGAACAGGCTCGCAATCCCAAGTTTATTAACTTCCTCTCCGATCGCACCGTCGAAGCTGGTCAAAGTGTCCGCTTGGCCTGCGCCGTGGATGGTCCGGAGCTCTCGGTCAAATGGTTCAAGGATGGCAGACAGCTGGAACGCGATGCCACTCATCGGATCATCAACAATAATAACATCTTGATCCTAGAGGTGGTCAATACTACAATATTGGACTCCGGCGAGTACTCTTGTCAAATAATGAACCAAAATGACGAGGTCACCTCATCGTGTATTGTTACTATTTACGAAATCTTTAAGGATGAACCCAAACCTCCCTCTATTCAATATATCAAAGGTACATGTCCACATCCAAGACGTTCTCTTCCCAATTTCCGTGTTTCCTCATTGCATTTTTTAATGTATTCTAGAATACTATCACATGCGTGATGATGAGTTAACTATTGAGGGTCATGTTCATGGTGTACCACGTCCGGTTGTTACCTGGTGGCGTGGTGCTTTCCAGGTGAAGCCAAGCTACAAGTTTACTATGATCGAGGAGGCCCACGGCGTATGCAAGCTGTTGATCTACAAGCCCGGCAACAAGGACGGCGGCATTTACACCCTGAAGGCGATCAACTCGGTGGGTGAGGCACAGATCAATAATACCGTCGAGGTGGCCAAGAATCGCCACTACCATGTGCCCGGCATATTCCATGCACGCGACAGGATCCAGCTAGACAGCTTGAAACAAGCCAGATTGTCAATGGATGCGGCACTCAAGTCATTGGCTGAATCTGATCTGAAGCGTGCTGAAATCGAAGCTGAACAACAACGCGTGCAGGCAGCTCGTGCCCCGCCAGAACCATTGGTGCCTGCCAAGCAGAAGCTGTCTTTTGCCACCCAATTGCGTGATCGCATGGCATTGGAGGGCACCACGGTGAAGTTTGTGGCCACAGTGATCGGTCCCGATCCGAATACTCGCTGGATGAAGGACGACAAATGGATAACGATGAGCGAGAATGTCAAGAACTTGTCCGAAGAGGGTAAAGCCATTATCGAGATCAGCAAAGTGACCTCTGCCGATTCGGGTGTCTACAAATGCGTGGCCAAGAATGATATGAGCGAAATAGAAACCTCATGCTACTTCAAGGTGTATGCGGCACAAGCTGATGGCGATGAGTCCGAACCCATATTTGCCCTACCCCTGCGAGGTATTTTTCATGTGTATCTGTATCTTCAATTGTCGCTGTCTTTGTATCTGTATCTGCAAGTGTATCTGTATCTGTTTTTGTTACAACGCCAACACGAGCCAAACACATACACCAATTGCCATTCGAATGCAAATCGATTGAGGTCGACAAGTGTACAAAAATAGAATCAATGTAGACAATAGACAATAGACAATCGACAATTGATTGAAGTGTCATTCTCTTCTTCTTAGATGTGTATCACTCTTCTCAAAATGATTTGATTATCGATACGAAGGTTCGCGGCAATCCCCGCCCGGTCATTTTGTGGACGAAAGACCAATTACCCGTTGTTCTCGACGATCGTGTCGTACAAATCGAGCACTTGGATGGCATCTGCGAGCTGATCGTTAACAAGCCAACGGAGAAAGACAACGGCGTCTACGTTTGCACCGCCCAGAACAAGTTGGGCAGTCAGTCGACTACCCACACGGTTGTTGTTGACACCGCACACTCTTCCCGTCGCTCAAGCATACTTTCCTCAGCCATGCAGGAGGATGCATCTGGCGCCGCTGGCGGCGATGCCACTAAGAAGAAGCCCAAAAAGTTGCCCAAAGGGGATGCCGATGGTGGAGAGGGTGGCGAGGGTGGCTACGAGAGACGCAGTCGGATGCCCGATCCGTCGCCTAAGCAAATGCTCTACTTCACGGTCAACCTGTCCAATCGCTACGTAGCTGAAGGCTCCAAGGTCAAGCTACAAGCGGTTGTCGGTGGACCCGAACCGACCATTAAATGGCAAAAGGATGATCAGAATGTACAGTATGGACCCCGTATAAAGAACATGAATCGAGACAGTCTGGCTGTACTGGAGTTCGTCAGTGCACAGCCTGAAGACTCCGGCACCTATACGATAACCGCACAGAATGAGTTTAGCAAGATCACGACATCGGCTCTCCTGCATGTCTATCAGCCGAAGGTCAACACTGATGTGCAACCTGTGTTCATACGCTCTCTGAAAGGTAATCTATCTGAATCTCAACCTCAACTTGTTTTCGAGTGCCCATGTCGTCGTTGTTATCGTTGCCTCGGCAGATGTCTAATAAGATCTATGAATAGATCAAAGCAATAGACGTATGACTGTAATTGTGCAATGCCAACCTGTCTGTCTGTCTTTCGGGTATTATGCAACCCCATTGACCGTGTTATTGTCTCTATTCGTTGGGTGTTTTTGTTGTGGCTGTTGCGAATTTATGTAACAACTAATGGGAGACCTTACACATTTTCAACCTCTTAGAGACTTATCATCTAACGTCGAACGAATTGATACTGGAAACAGCGGTGCGAGGTCAGCCCACGCCTCAGGTGCAGTGGTTCAAGGACAGCATTGAGGTTCAGAGCGGGGGTCGCTATCAGCTCATTGAGCATCAGGATGGCACCTGTGAGCTGATCATTGATCGGCCAGACAGCAAGGATTCCGGCAAATATGTGGTCAAGGCCGAGAGTCGTGCTGGCAAAATGGAAATAGCGCATTATGTGCTCTTTGAGGGTCAAGCACACCACATTGCGGACAATATCCATGGAGTGTTCCATGCGGACAAGAGTCTGTTGCGGCCCAAAGAGGTGGAGAAGCCTGTCGCAAAGGCTGCTCCAGCAGCTGCCGCTGAAGAGGGCGCTGCTGAGGGTGAAGAACCGAAGGGTAAGCGACGTGGTCGCAAGAAGGATGACCCTGAAGAGGAGGCTGCTTCCTCGGCCACGGACTATGCCTCGGATACGGCCAGCATGTCGAGCAAGCGGCGTGAGAAGAACGTTGCCATTCACTTCAGCACATCGATGAGAGATCGGGTTGTTGCCGAGGGATCCAAGGTGAAGATCTCCTGCTTCCTGGAGGCAAAGGAGCCTCAAGTCAAATGGTTCAAGAACGACGAACCCCTTCAAAATGGTCCGAAGATTCGGGGACGTTACAGCGAAGGTCTTTGCCTCTTGGAGATTAACAGCGCCTCAGTGGAGGATAATGGCGAGTACAAGTGTTGGGGACGAGATGAGTCCGGAGAAGCATCCACCTCTTGCACGCTGGAAGTCTTCGAGAATCCAGGCACTGGTGATGTCCCACCAACATTTACGCGAAACATCAAGGACACGCTCCACGGCAAGATCAACGAACTGCAGCTGGATGTGCATGTGCGAGGTCTGCCGACACCAACTGTCACATGGTTCAAGGATGGCGTGAAGGTCGAGAACAGCGACAAGTACCAGCAGGTGGATCATGATGATGGTACTTCCGAGCTGTTTGTCAGCAATCCAAAGCCAGCCGACAGCGGCAAATACGTTTGCCAGGCCGAGAATCGTGAGGGTCAATCGGAAATCGTACACATAGTCACCGTGGAGCCTCGTGTCCGTGTCAGACCCATGTCGCCTCCAAGGGAGGGCAGACCGCCGGCTAAGCCAGCTGGTGAAGGCGAGGAAGCCGCTGCTGAGGGAGACGAAACTGTTGAGGGCGAAGAAGGTGCACCTGAAAAGAGAGTGCGTAAAAAGTCAAAAAAAGGCGACGATGAGGAACAAACAAGCTCCAGGCGTGAGGTGCCACCACCTCCAGATCTAAAGAAGCGTCTCTATTTCCGCAACTTCCTCTCTAATCGCACTGTTCTGAGCGGCAGCAATGTCAAGTGGATGGTAAATATTGATGGACCGGAGCCAACGGCCAAGTGGTTCCATGGCGATCAACCAATAACCTTTGGACCCAAGAGCAAAATGTCCATGCAGGATGGCATTGCCTGGCTTAACCTGGTGGGAGTAACCGAGGAGGATGCCGGGGAGTATACTCTACGGGTTCGAGGTTCTGAAAATGAAATCGTCAGCACTTGCAATTTGTTCGTTTACAGCACGGGTAAAGTTGAAGTAATTTCACCCACTTTCACAGTGGGCATCAAAGGTATGCTAACAGGCTAAGTAACTACAATAGATTCAAATAGATGTACATGCATTCATTGTGGCATCTGTGCAGCTGTCCAAGTGAACGTTAAGGTATGCTCTTAAGCTTCACATAAACTAAGATTAATCCAAAATTTAATTAAATCCAATATCCCACTCCCGATCTTTGTACTTGTGTCATATGTCTTATGTCGTTTTGTGCCTTGTCTTTTTGTGTCCACATCCATTCCAGATGCATATCATTCCCAAAACAATCGCCTCACACTCGAGTGCAAAGTCTCAGGCAGTCCCAAGCCAAATATCTTCTGGCAACGGGACAACACCCTGTTGCCTCTCGAGAGTGCCAAATATGAGTACGCCGAGCAGGCAGATGGCGTTAAACAATTGACCATCACATCCCTTGGCAGCGATGATAGTGGACTCTACACTTGCTACGCGGAGAGTGAGAATGGTCAGATGAAGATCAGCAAATTTGTCCAGGCCTCGGATTATGTGAGAGAACGTACCGCCGACAAAAAGTCTTCAAATCACGAGATACAGGACATCAAGGGCCAGAAAACCTCAGCGAGTTCAATGGAAGAAAGTTCAGCTGCAACGACCAAGGCGAAGTCGCGAGAAGCCAAACTGCGGCTCAATCTGGAGACCAGTTTGAAGACTATGACAATAAGTAGTGGCAACAAGGCCCAGCTAATCTGTTATGTCACAGGCTTTATTGAGGACGTCAACTGGCTAAGGGACGACGAACGGATCACGAAGGATGCCCGTCACAAGATCTACAACATCAACGGTGCCATCAGTCTGGAGATCTACGATGCTCGCGCCGAGGACAGTGGACACTACAGATGCGTGGTCAGAAACAGTAAGCACACGGTTGAAAGCTCTGGACAGCTAACTGTATTGGACGAAACAAGCGGTCGGTTACCACAAAGTTTTTTGGAAGGCATAAAGAGTAAGTTAAATTTGAAGTCTACCAAGTGGGGATTGCAAACTAATTATAAAATCAACTTGTTTACAGAATCCTATGATGCACATCGCAATGAGATTTCACTAAGCTGTCAAGTTCATGGACGTCCCAATGTCAGTTGGATGCGCGATGATCACACGATCTGTAACAATCGTTATAGGGTCGTAGATGAGCCGGGTGGAGAACGCAAGCTGATCATACGCAATCCCATATCATCGGACTGTGGCATCTTTGCCTGCTATGCCGAGCATGATTCTCACATTGACTCGATCAGCACATCTATTAAAGCCGCTGACTTGAAACGGCTTATTACATACGATCACGACAATGCCATTTTAGCGCAATCACAATCGCAACCGCGGGAACTTGTCGAGGATTCCCCACGGTGTGTGAACGGTAATGCTGATCATCAACGTGCTGGTAGCCGTGTCCTGCGAAGTGTCGCCCAGGCGAAACCATTGTTCCATACATATCTTCATGATCGCACCGTGTCGGAGGGTGCTACTCTGCGACTGTTGTGCACTGTTTCTGGGGATGAGAACACACACATCGAGTGGCTGAAGAATCACAAGCCATTGCCAAAGGATACACGATATCAGACGCTCTATCAAAACGGCGAGGCATCGCTGGAGATCTTTGCAGCCGTCGCGGATGACAGTGGCAATTATACGTGCTCGGCGATCAATGACTTTGGCGAGAGCCTCAGCCATGCCCAACTACGGGTCTACAAACACTTTAGAGAGGCCTCCATGCCGAGTACCTTTACGCAGCCAATTCGAGGTATTCCACATCCAAAGCTGAGCGCCTCGAGAAGCTGATCCTTAACACAATCGCCACGCCTGCATAATATTTTATAGTTGCTGTTTTAACCGCTTTCATCTCTCGGTATTTTCTTGATGATCGTTTAGTGATATTCATCTTTCTACTTTCAGACACGTATTCTCTCAATGAGAATGAGTTGGTTCTGGATTGTCGTGTGCGTGGCCAGCCACGTCCAGAAATAGAATGGATGAAGGGCAACGATATCATCTATAACAATGAAAAATATGAGCAGATTGATCAGGCCGATGGTTACTCCAAGCTGATCATACGAAATCCAACGGAGAAGGACTCGGGCATCTATTACTGTGTGGCTACCAACGAGGGTGCCCAAAATAAAATGAACCACCAGGTGTTCTTTTCGGGACGCGAACGATTCACACTGGAGAAAACTCATGGCTTCTTCCATCGTGATCCCAACAAGCCACACTTCCTCAATCCCTTGGGCAATCAGACCGTCTGCAATGGCGGCACCGTCGCCATCTCGGCCGAATTCATGCAAACGAGCACACCAATTGAGGTGAAATGGTATCGCGATCGGAAAACTGTCGATGGTCCGAATGTGACAACCTTGAATGATAAGGGTGTGTACACGTTGGCTATCATGAATGCCGGAGCCGAGCATGAAGGCACCTACACTTGCCTGGCCTCGAATGCATTCGGGCGCATTGAATCGAATGTGAACATCGATGTCTCCGTCGGTGCCGAGAAGAACGAACGTCCGCCTCTCTTCCTGTCCAGACCGGAAACCGAAATGAAGATCGCTGTGGGTGATCCCTTCTCGCTGTCCTTCCGCATTGCGGGTGATCCCAAGCCAAAGTGTAAGATCAAAGCACATTTATACATATCGTTAGATGCGTTTTATTAATTTCTGATTCCTTTTTTAAACTCAGTGGTGTTCATGAAGGGCACCAAGGACATAACTCAATCGGATCGTGTGAGCAAAGAGGTATCCGATGATTACACCAGATTCACAGTGCAAAAGTCGCAGATCTCCGACTCCGGCACCTATTTCGTTGTCGCTCGAAACGACTTTGGAACGGACAGAATATTCGTTACCATTACGGTTCGTATTCCTTATTGACTCTATCTCTATTATATCTATTTGATTTATAATTTTTTGTGCTGTCGCTGTTCCTGAATGTTCCTAATGCTTTAGCTAAACTAACCTTTTGCTTATTTCTCTTTCTTTCTCTCTTCGCTTTTTCTTTTTCTAGATTAAAACACCCAAAAAGAAAGAATAAAGCTTATTTAATTATGTTTATATTGTTTGCGCAAAATTTAAACGCTCCTTCTAAACACGCACCAATTATCAAATATTTATTCTAAGTCTACTTTCCCGACCTATGTGTTCATTCAACAAACATAATACAATAATATCGTTCTGACTACAAAAAACTTATAGGTTAACCCTCGCGCTCGCTCTGAAACTCCAACGCAACCACGCTGGGGTCAACCCTTGGATAGTTACAGCGATACTTCGTATTTCAGAGGTGAGATATTGACCCATAATGTTTCCAAATCTACATGTATTACCCAAACATCTTCAATTTAACTGTACTCGTACTCCAATTTTTGTTATTCATTTGACCTTGTCGAATTGTGTCGTATTTCTTTCGTCTAATTTTTCAGATTGTACATTTTGTGTTCCATTGATGGGTGTCTCTGGGGTTTAGTTAGTACATATTTTACAGATTGTTTCAATTTAACCATTTAGTTAGTACAAATTTTACAGATTATTTCCATTTGTCAATTTCTGCGAACATTCCTTTTCTTTTGTGTTTCATTCTCCAAAGTTGAGAGTTAACTCAGCTATTTCTGAGATTGCAGATCGTTTCCAACTGTTTCACTCTTTTGTTCATTCGTTCCATTGCTTACAAGCGCTGTTTCATTGATCTTGAAAAGTTTAGTCTTAGATGTCTTAAAATTTAGGCTGAAACACTATGCAACAACTTTTGATCGTAACATTGACGCTTTGTGATGCTTTGCGATACCTGTGAAAAGTGTTCACATTCGCGTCAAAAAATTTCGCGTCACAATGTTGTGAGAAGCAAAATTTGAGCTATCAATGCGAACACCAAGGCTGCAACCCAGTTCTGAACCGAACCTCATAGAACCGGTTCAGTTCGCGTTTTTAAGCAGCCTATACCGGATCATGAACCAAACCCTTGAAATTATATACTTTGTGAACCCGAACTTAAACCGAACCGCTTTCTAAAATAAAAGGTTCGGTTCGAAAAAAAATAGTTACATAAAATGTATGGTTTTCTAATACTACGCAATTATTTGAGACTTAGGATTAAAAAGAGTCATATTTGAATCTTCAAATATGTTTAAATTATCATCAAAATTTGATTTCTTACAGCAACAAAAAATTTAAGTAGTTCAAAATGTTGAGAAAAATGTATAACCATACAAATATTTTTTTGTATGAAATGAATGTATGAAACCTTGGGTTCATGGGGGAATATAAACCAAATCGCGAAACGCACCGATGTCTTGCTCTATGTTTCGAACCGGCGAGCCGAACCCTTAACAAAATTTTGGAGGTTTGCAGCCTTGGTGAACACAAGTAGCCAATGTGACAGAGCTTCGCAAAACGTCGCAAAACTCCACATTCCATCGCAATGTTCACCAAAAATGAACACTAAACAAGTTCCACAAAATGAATAAAACCAATGAGATTTATTTGTTCTTTGATTTGTTTAATTGTCAATCGAGCAATCACAATCCAATAACGGCACTAGCTCTGCTTTCTTTTGCAAATCAATTTCTTCTGATAAAATCAAAATTAATTTAAATCACGAATGAAAACAGTGATGATTTTTTGTCTCCAAATGTAATCTGTCAAAAGAGTCAAGAAAAACAAAAGCAATGATTTCACAATGTGAACAACAACCAACTTGCTCGATGTGGTTGTCACAATAGGATTGGGTTCACGTGAGCTGCTTCAACTTTTTATAAAAATTGTGAGAGCCTCGTTCACAAAAAATTTGAAACTGGTGTTCACATTGGAGTGTCACAATTTTGTGTCTAAAATTTGTACTTGTGCAGGCAGCGCTGCGGCAAAAGGTGCAAAATTTGGAAAATTTGATACGACTGTCCGATCAGATCGAGCTATAAACCGATCGCAAGGTTTAGTCCATAAGTTTTAAACTTTTGCTAACTCACCTGGCTCATGAGATAAGAGGTGTAAGTGGGAGGGGAAAAATTTTAATGATTGCAGCTAATGGGGCCGTTGGGGCCTTTTGATAAAATTTATTATTTTTAAAAAATACGCGTCGATTGATACCTTGATTACCCAAATCCGACAACTAGCTCAAAAGATAATTAAATTTGAAATTTTTAGTGGACTTCTCAAAATAAGATGAAAAGTCAGTTTGTTTGTCTGTTTGTATCAAAGCGCACAGTGCCAAATTTCTTTCTTTTTTTATTAATTTATATTTTTATTAATTTATATTTTTATTTAAAATTTTTATATTAAACTGAATTTTGTTCGTCGCAAAATTGGATATCAGAAATTTTTTTGGCTAGAAATTGCTTTCGTCACTAGACTTTTACGTCGTGTAAAGGTTTTTTTGTGGGATATTCATTACTATAGCTTTCAGAAAAAGTTAATTCGGCTTTGGCATTCTCGAGTAATGATGACAATTGTGGGCGCCCCTCTAAAAAACGGTATGATAAAAATCAGATTTAAAAAAACCTTACCATAAAAAAAAAATGTTTTTTGTCATATGGGGCCATATCTATAGAAAAAAAGTTTGGTTCGTGTAATATTTTGGCTGTTGCATAGTGAAATCGGTTCTGTTCGCATTTTTGAGCTCCGACCAGATCATACCGATTCGCACGGAAACCCGTTAATAAACTAATTTTGGATCAGAAATATATATAATATTTAAACGTTCTTTTACATTATTGTCTAATATCCTACTTAATCGTAACAAGATCGGAAAGAATAAGGGTATTTATGGATGATTAAAGTTTTAAAGCAACTCGAGCTTCTAAAAGTGTGCAGTAATTTGTATTCTTTGGGAGTTTAAAGTTCATAAATAAGATCAAAATATACCTAATGCTCATTGTTTTGCCAGTGTTTTGTGCCGTTTCTAACTCATAATGTTATTTCGTTTGTCCGATCGTTTCTGTATCCATATCACAGTTTCCTAGTCCAAGTTTTGGCTTTGGTTCGTTTCTTATCGTGTACTACTTCTTTGTTATTCAACAGTTTGTTTCTTGTTCCATTCTTGTTCACCAATATTTTGTGTGTCCTTTTCAATTATATTATATAGCAACTCGAATCAAATATATTTTGCAGATCGCTTGAACTTCAACTTGTTTGCCTTCTGTGCCGTTAATCAAGAAACTTCTCAAAAGCAATTTCCTGTGAGATTAATGAATACCCGCAAAATAAAACCAAAAACGAAAACTAATCAAAACCGAACCAAAACAAAACAAAAGAACAAATTATCCGTGTATTTAGATTTTGTTAGTATTTCTGAACGATTGACTTATTTACAATTTATTATTTTTATTTTATTATGGTATACGAGTACAAATAGCGTATTATATAGAGCACAGCAATCCAGCTTATACATTTACGTAGTCGAAAACAAGAAAATAAAATATATTTCTCCGGGGCGTATTGTGTTTGATTTATTGGATAATATTCCGGCTCCTCAAATCTATTCTTTAGATCCACCTGGCTGCATTTCAACGGAACCCTTGGTGGTTGACTCTGGACCTACGCACATCTCACTGTCGTGGGGCAAACCCGTTAGTGTGAACTCCGCTCCGGTTATTGCCTACAAGGTGGAGGCGTGGATTGTTGGACACGAGGGAGGGGCTTATTGGCGGGAATTGGGTCTAACGCCGATCAACTCATTTGATGCCTTCAACCTGAAGCCCAATGTAGAGTATCATTTTCGTGTTACACCCAAGAATCGGTACGGCTGGGGTCCCACGGTTCAGACTAGTTCCCCGCTCCAAGTGGGAGGCGTCGAGTGTCTGCCAGAGTTTGTTAAGATCCTGCCGGGACAGGTAAAGGCGCTCATGGGGTCCTCCTTCACTCTACAGTGCAACATGCGGGGGGCACCTCGTCCACAGATTACCTGGTATAAGGATGGCATTCAGCTGAGCAACAGTTCGGAACGTGTTAAGATTCGCCAGATTGGCTCCACTTGCGCACTGACCATAGCCACAGTCACTGAGCTCGACTCCGGACGATACACGTGCGAGGCGACCAATTCGAAGGGTCGCGTCTCCACCTTTGCCCGGCTGCAAGTCGTCTCCGATCCAAGACTTTATGAGGCAGACTCTCGGCTCAAGGAAATCGCACATGGACACCATCAGGCTGAGCTGGGCGAATCCTTGCCGATTTTCACAATGCGCTTGAGGGATCGCCGAGTGCAGGTCACCTATCCGGTGCGTCTCACCTGCCAGATTGTGGGCTATCCCGCACCAGAGATACTATGGTACAAGGATGGCCAGCTCCTTAGCTGCGACAGGCGACATCTCATCACAGCCGATGGGCAATTCTTTACCCTGGAAATCGCAGCTACAACGCTCGACGACAGCGGCGATTACACTTGCACGGCTAAGAATGAACTGGGCTCCGTATCCTGTCACAGTTGCCTTGTGGTGGACAAGGGCATAAGGGCATACATCTCACCGGACTTTTATGTGCCCCTCGACCCGTTCTATGTGTTCCGCGAGGGCAGCGAGATCCGTCTGTCCACCAAGGTGGAAGCCTATCCTGCCGTTGGAGTCACCTGGCATCGCAATGGCATGCGTCTGCGTCCCAGTCGACGCATCTCCGCCACACTCGACTCTACTGGCTACGTGGAGCTGATCATTGCAGAGGCTACTCCACGCGACGCGGGCATCTACGTTTGTGTGGCCTCCAACGTGGTCGGCAAGGTGGAGACCATTTGCCGTGTGGCCATCGAGGAGAACGAAGCAGCTGCCGCGCCGCCACGAGCTCTCGAAATACCCAGTATTAAGACCAGCGACATGCCGTGAGTAAAAAGAGTTGTTCACATATACAATATCATTTCATTATTAGTTACTCAGTAAATTAATGATAAAAAACAAGCCTGCAAACCGGTTCTGAACAGAAACAATTATATTCAGATTATTATTAAGGTTCGAATTTTATAAATCAAAAATTAAATTAATTAGATTGGTTTAAAAAGTCGAGAAAAAATTAAAATAATAATAAACCATTTTGAATATCCGCTACTTAAAATATAGGTAAAAGGGTATATTGTGTTTGTTGGAATGTATGTAACAGGGAGAAGGAGGCAATTCCGACCCTATAAAGTATATATATTCCTAAAAAGCCTCAACAGCCGAGTCGATATAGCCGTGTATGTCTGTCCGTCCGTCCGTATCAACAAAAGGATCTCAGCAGATTAAGTTTGTTTTAAATTTAAACCACGCCCCACTTCGCCCCCGAAAATCGCGAAAAATCACCATAGCCAGAGTTTTTAAGATGATAAGTTTTTTGTGGTAATTACTGTTATATATTATTATTATCTGTTATCTCACTGAATCGCATAAGGATCGGACAAGTAGAACGGCATTAAGGCGAATTAAGGTTTTCAAAGTAATACAACTAATTTATTTAAAGTACTTTTACTGGGTCGGCATATTTACTTTGACAAAACTGGCAGTTGAGATTAATCCCTGATATAAAGACTTGACGTGACTTGATTATCCTTAGCAGCCGAATCAATATATCGATGTCCATCCGACCTTCTGTCTTTCCGTCCGTATGTCACAGATGTCAAGAGCTAGAAGCACTAAACTTGGTAGACTGCTTATAAGTAAGGGCAGATCAAGTTAAAACTAAACTTTGGACAACTTCCTCTACTCCCAAGCAATTTATAAACAAATTTATTATAAATGCAATTTTCAGGCTAAGGGTTTTGAGTTTAAGCATATAATCAAGTCCGGATTTGCCTCAAAATTTCATCGCTCTCAGATAATACAGTGGTCGGCATATTTATTTTGACGAAATGTAAAGTTAAATCTACTCATAATTTGAACTAACTTTATGAAGATTTTAACATCATTGAAAAGGTCATTAAAATCCTGTTTGAATGATACAAAATTTTCCTTAACCCATTAAGTACCCATTGAAAATTTTGAATATATGTCGACGTAGAATTGAGTCAAATTTTGGCTTTTCTCTCGGGTTTAAACGAAAAAATTTTCAAAATAAATATGCCGACCAGTGTATACTAAAGTAAGTAAAGGGTATCCTATGGTCGAGATCTCGACTATAGCTCTTCCCACTAGTTTTGTATTAAAAAGGTTCGAACTTCGAGCCCAAACCAAACCAAACCCAAACCCAAACATCATTAAAAAGGTCATTTAAATCCTGTTTGAATGATACAAAATTTTCCTTAACCCATTAAGCACCCATTGAAAATTTTGAATATATGTCGACGTAGAATTGAGTCAAATTTTGGCTTTTCTCTCGGGTTTAAACGAAAAAATTTTCAAAATAAATATGCCGACCAGTGTATACTTAAATAAGTAAAGGGTATCCTATGGTCGAGATCTCGACTATAGCTCTTCCCACTAGTTTTGTATTAAAAAGGTTCGAACTTCGAACCCAAACCAAACCAAACCCAAACCCAAACATCATTAAAAGGGTCATTTAAATCCTGTTTGAATGATACAAAATTTTCCTTAACCCATTAAGCACCCATTGAAAATTTTGAATATATGTCGACGTAGAATTGAGTCAAATTTTGGCTTTTCTCTCGGGTTTAAACGAAAAAATTTTCAAAATAAATATTCCGACCAGTGTATACTAAAGTAAGTAAAGGGTATCCTATGGTCGAGATCTCGACTATAGCTCTTCCCACTAGTTTTGTATTAAAAAGGTTCGAACGCAAACCTTGGGTTTAGGAGGTATATAAACCGATTTGCAAACCGAACCGAGGTCATGCCCTATGGTACACTGATAAAATAAATGTTCTAAAATCAAGATTTTGGTCTCAGAACTAAGATTTTTGGTCTAAAAAATGCGTCGAGAACATCAAATTCTTGAATTAAGAGAACACATCTTGATTTTAAGAACATTTTAAATAAGACCAAGTTCTTATTTTAAGAATAAATGTTCTTAAAATTAAAATCAAAAAATAAAATAAATTAAAATTATTTTTTATATTTATATTTTTTTATTTTTAAATTTTGATTTATTTATATTTTATTCTGTTTTAGTAATTTTATAAATGTTATTTTAATTTGTTACAAGGGGGATTCGAACCGCCGCCTACTGCTTCACAACTAAAGCGGACTCTCTAACCAGAGCACCACGGTGCCATCATTTATTTGACACGAAATAGTACTTATTTATACTTTCCTAACAATTTAAGATTTTTATTCTTATAATAAGATTTTAAGATTTTTTAGATTAATAATCTTAGTTTTAGTAATTTGGTCTTAAAATAATCTTATTTTAAGAACAAAATATTTAAGATGAATGT